>NW_019154093.1:82898489-83351760 GCF_002288905.1 Enhydra lutris kenyoni | reverse complement strand
AGTCCCTAAAAATCTTGGACTCAACACACATGATCTAGTTGTCTTTACCCTGGTCATCTAGCCTCATGTTCTTTTTTTTTTTTAATATTTTATTTATTTGAGATAGAGAATGAGAGCATAAGTAGTGGCAGAGGCAGAAGGAGAGGAAGAGGGAGAAGCAGGTTCCCCACTGAGCAGGGAGCTGGATGCGGGACTTGATCCCAGAACCTGGGATCATGGCCCAAGTCAAAAGCCGATGCTGAGCCGACTGAGCTACCCAGGCGCCCACTCAGCCTCATGTTCTACTTTCCACTGGTCTCTGGAATAAACAACAGTACTTAAAGTGTTAAGAAAAAAAAGAATAAGAAAGACCTTTCCTGGGACAAATTTATTATGGCTTCTACAATTCTATTAATTATCATTGGTCAGTTTTCAACCACTGGATGAGAAATTGGGACCTAGGAAAACAAGAAATAAATAATACCAATCAGAACTACCATCAAATGTACTTCTGTAATTATTTGCTTTACGTCTGGCTCTTTCAATAGATCATCTTCATGAGGTCAGGGACTCTTCCTGTCCTATTCACCCTGTATCCCCAGAGCCTCCATAGTGCCTGCCACATAAAACATGCATACTTGTAGAAGACACAAAATGGATAAACAACTAATTTTCACCAAGACATTCTAGACTCCATCCGTTCTTCACACTGAACCCTTTGCCAGGGTTGGATGGAAGTGTTAAAAAAAAACAACAACATAATTGCTTTAACAAGGCAATTCATTTAAATAGGCAGTTTGCTTAACCTCTTTGAGCCTCAGTCTCCTGTTACATAAAATAAGGATAACTCGTACCTAGTAGAGCTACTGGATGCTTAAATGGAATTGCATATATGCTCTAGTCAGTTCAGGGTCTACAACAGAGGAGTCATTTTATTCTGCTATACCAGCTGCAGACCTGAAAAGTACTAACATCAGAATTCTATGAGGTACTTGTAAAAAAACAAAACAAAACAACAACAACAAAAACCCACAACTTTAGAGCTAAGGCCTATGGATCTACATTTTACTTAAGTCCTGCAGGTGATCCGTAAGCACACTATATTGAGAACTGCTGACTAGAAGAGGAATGGGAAACTAGTAATTCACACCTGAAGAATTAGCAGTTGGCTCTCCCCCTAGATTGTTTTTTAGAATCCCGAACTGGCTGGCTCAGTCAGGAGAGCATGTGACTCTTGATCTCGAGGTTGTGAGTTCAAGCCCCACGGTGAGCAGAGAGATTACTTAAACAACTTATGCTTTCACTTAAGTAGAATTTCACTTCAGTAGAAAGAAATATCATGGGGGCACTTGGATGACTCAGTCGGTTAAGCATCCGACTCTTGATTTCAGCTCAGGTCATGATCTCAGGGCTGCGAGACTAAGCCCCACATCAGGCGCTGCACCAGGCATAGAGGCTGTTCAAGATTCTCTCTCTCTTCTCCTTCCAACCCTCCACCTCCTTGTGCATACACTCTCACACTTACTCTTTCTCTCTAAAAAAAAAGAAAAGAAAGAAAGAAAGAAAAGAAAAAGAAAGGAGTGTCTGGGTGGCTCAGTCCCTTAAGTGTCTGCCTTCAGCTCAGGTCATGATCCCAGGGTCCTCAGATCAAGCCCTGCATTGGGCNGCTCAGGTCATGATCCCAGGGTCCTCAGATCAAGCCCTGCATTGGGCTCCCTGCTCAACAGAGAGACTGCTCCCTCCCCCTCTGCCTACTGCTCTATCAACTTGTGCTTTCTCTGTATATCTCTATCAAATAAATAAATAAAAATCTTTTTTAAAAAAAAAAGGAAGGAATATCACAATTCAGAGTAAAAGAACCAGCATGAAGGATGATCACAAGAATATTTCCAAGACTTCTAAAAAGTATATAGCATAGAAGAAAAGGCTTAGATATTAAAAATTCAGAGGCAGGGGTCTAGCCACGGATTAATATGCAACTTTGAGCAAGCTGCTAGAACATTTTAGACTGGGGTTTCCTTGACTATGAAATAAGGATTAGGCTAGATGCCAAGGTCCTCTTCAGCACTAATATTATCCTATGACTTGGGGACGTTTAAATGGCACATAATAGGCAGGGAAACTATAGGGCATGAATTAGAAATTGTACAATCGCACTGCTGTGTTCTAAACAACAGGCCCCATGATGATTATGACCCTCAGGGTTGAACAAATGAATGGATTAGTCCTACATTATCAGTCTGTTCCCTAAGCATCTTTTGAAAAATGCCATGAAAAACAGAGTGGCCAGGGGCACCTGGGTGGCTCAGTCAGCTAAGTGTCTGCCGTAGGCTAAGGTCATGATCCCAGGATGCTGGGATCAAACTCCGTGTCAGGCTCGCTGCTCAGCAGGGAGTCTGCTTCTCCCTCTCCTCCCCACCTGTGCTCTCTCTATCTCTCTCTCTCAAATAAATAAACAAAATATTAAAAAAAAACCCACGGTGGTCAGTCTAACCAATGAATCAGCTACATACCACTTCTGTAAAGTTAACAAAACAGCAGAGATTGTTAAAAGTGCTATTCCATGATTTAGGGATTCATGCCGTTAATAGAGAGCTGAGGGGAGCAAAGGGGCCCCTGTATACATCATCTTCCCTCAGGGACTCCTCTGGTTCCACATGCAGTAGTGAAGCATCATGGGTAGTATGACATCCTTCAAAACGTTCCAGTCAATGCAAAAGAGCAATACCTGTCATACACCAGGAGATTTTCACTTGTGACTCTATGGCTAATAATGGGCATTATTACACGGAATGGAGACCAGATTTAAATAATTTGAATGATCACCATTATCCAATATTGAGTTTTCTCTTAAGAATTTGAAACATTAATGCACAGAGCTTGGGATGTGGATCAGGAAGCCCTAAAGCAGCACAAATGCCTTTGTTGCAGCGAGGTGAACTCCCTTGCCTGTGGTGACCTCCCGATGGGCAGCGACCACCTCCTCTGGGTGGTGTCCTACCTGATGTGGGCCACAGAGGAGAATCCTGCTTCCTCAATTTGAGCCTTCAGCTCTTTCAGTTCCCCCTCAGCTCTCCTCTTCTCCTCTAAGTGTTGGAGGATCTCGGCCCTCAGGTGGAGCATTTCCTCCTGAAGACCTCTGTTATTGTCCCCTCCTGCTGAGGAAGGAGGAGGAAGACATACATTCTGGGTCTCCACAGCTGCCAGGCTTTTCTCCAAGGCCACCTTGATGAGCTGAAAGAAAATCATAATTTAAAGAAGTTAGGTCGTGAGAGATGATCCAAGAGGAACATCAGATTGCAAAGGCAGCCATTAATGGGAACAAAAAAGCCCTAAAATGAGCTCGCCCTAAGGACTTCCTCAGCCATAAGGGCCCTCGAGACTGATCTGGATGGGGAGGACACGAGAGAGCCAGTGTTCGGAACTGCCGCCATGGGCAGAAGAGCCGCATCCAGATGTGGGTGAGAAAAAAAAAACACAAGCCCATCATAAATAAAAACCCAATGCAAACAATTGAGGTTTACACAGGACCAGAGTGTGGATGCTGATTTCTTCTCTCCCTGGGGAACCGAATCTCCTGAGAGGCTTCTTACAAGACAGGAAATTTCCTTCATGCCACACTATCCAAGTCCTTGACTATAAAGATCTCAGCTTGAGACACCAGCTCTCAGAGCCTAAGGCCAAGCCTGCACCTCATGCCCTGAAAAGGAAGACTCAGACAGGAGGCACTCAGCCACAGGTAAAACAGCAGCTTAATTTCACTGGCAGCAGGAGAATCACACCCCATAACTACGGAGAAGTTAAAGTGAGGCCACCTGCCCACTTGTTGCTTATCACTCTTGCGCTGATGCTGACAGGCAAACTCTCTTTACAAATATAAGCACCTGAGGAGAAAACAAGGTGGAAACAACTTCCCAACACCTTTCTATGTTCTGTGGATACTCCTGAAGTTACTCTTCAGTGCGTCAACTCAAGCAGATCATGTAGCTTTTCCTCAAAGGAGAATTTTTTAAAGACTTTCTTATTGTTCATTTTGGGTTCCTCTCCAGTTTCCCCCACACTCTTAAAAGTATAGAAACCAAAACCTGAGTATGAGAACCCACTCCGTTTATGACTAAGTATTTTTGTGCAAGGGTTTCTTGTCCATCCATCCAATATTAATCTTAATACATCCCAATGCTATGTTGCTTCTTTCTCCTCTCGGTGACTGCACTTTGGGGTTCTACTTAGCTTCGGGTCTATGTTGACCTCCCAATTTCCCACCTCTGTCCCACAGCTATTTTGGGCTCATGCTGTTTCTTCTACCTGTATTAACAGTGTGGCTTGTACTTGTCACTGGTAAATTCGTTCTGGTTATCCAGAATCATTTCTCAATGATCAAAGTCTTCAAAATATTTTATGGGCATCTTCATAAATCAAGTAGTAGCCACTCGATTGGGCATGATTTGTAGAATTAATTACATGCTTTATACCTTCATTCAGGTCACAAATATATAGAACAGAACAGGGCCCAGAGCCGCTTAAATGGAACAATGACTGACAGAGCTGCTTGGCCTGGCACAAAGCCACAGACTTCTGCTCGTAATGGAGCTCGGTAAGACCTAGGCTGCATGGCTGGAGTTGATTCACAGCATGAATTTGCCAGTAGCACAGCCGTTGAGGTTGCAAAGAAAAGAATGAAGAAAGATGCATAGACACAGCTGCTCATTTCCCAGGCCTTCCTCGGGTTCTGAGCCTGCCTTTTGCCTCTCTTGTTCTCCTACTGGGCTCAGTAAGGTTGGCCTATCTCCACATGTGCCACCAAGCACTTGGGACAAAATAAAGAGGGACTGGATAAAACCACTTTTGAAGATTTAGGACCTCAACCCCTCATTTAAACTATGAGATGTTACCTTTCTATATAAACCCTTTTCAACGAACTTAACTAAAGTGAACATTGGCAGGGCACCTGAGTGGCACCGTCAGTTAAGCATCTGCCTTCAGCTTCAGGTCTTGATCTCAGGATCCTGGGACTGAGTCCCACACTGGGCTTCCTGCTCAGTGGGGAGTCTGCTTCCCCCTCTGCCCCTGTCCCTACTTGTGCTCTCTCTCTCAAATAAATAAATAAAACCTTTAAAAAATAAATAAACATTACCATCAGCTTTGAATATGGGCACTTTATTCTTTGCTAAAACCTAAATGTTCTTTCTCTTTAAAAATAACAACTCACTTTGGGGCTTCTGGGTGGTTCAGTCGGTCAAGTGTCTGCCTTCCGCTCAGGTCATGATCCCAGGGTCCTGGGCTCAAGCTCTGCGTTGGGCTACCTGCTCAGCAGGGAGTCTGATTGTCCCTCTTCCCCTACCCCCCGCTCGTGCTCTCTCTCTCAAATAAATAAATTTTTTTAAAAAATCTCACTTTAACGATATATTTTCTTTTTAAGTGGGCTCCATACCCAGGGAGGAGCACAACATGGGGCCTGAACTCATGACCTGGAGATCAACACCTCAGCTGAGATCAAGACTAGATGCCCAACTAACTGAGCCACCCAGGTGCCCCATCTATACCTATCTATTTTTTTTAAAGATTATTTATTTATTTGACAGAGAGAGAGAGAGAGAGAGGTCACAAGTAGGCAGAGAGGCAGGCAGAGAGAGAGGGGGAAGCAGTCTCCCTGCCGAGCAGAGAGCCCAATGTGGGGCTCGATCCCAGGACCCTGAGACCATGACCCGAGCTCAAGGCAGATGCCCAAACCACTGAGCCCCCCAGGTGCCCCTATACCTATCTACTTTTAAACTGCCTTCTGAATGCATGTTATCTTTCACTGATTTAAATACACCTAGTTTCTTTAAAAATAAAAAATAAAGAACCACAGACTGTCAATACCAGAAAGGACCTGAAGGTACACCTGGTCTAATTTCCCACTTTAAAATTAGAAAATAGAGCTATGATTTGTTTCCCAGCTAATTTGGGTTCTGTGTCAGAGGAAGCTAACTTATCTTTAAAATTGAAATGTAAATGCATGAAAAATGACTCAGAATCTAGCTTTTTAATCAGTTTTTCTTGCTCATCTATGGAAAGTTGGCATTTCTTTACGTTTTCCCAAATAAAACCCCAGGGCTTTCAGTATGTGTGGTGTTAGTATGAATCCTTTAGGTCTATCGTTAATTATATCTCGTACAGGATCCTCCCCACTGGCCAGTTCCTAATTCATTTGTTCTATTGCTTCCATGATATAATTAAACCTCTTTTGTGTGTGCTGGGTTTCCTTTTACCCTACAGAAATTCATATGCAAGTCTGATCTCCTGTTTGAATCACGTTGTTTTGTTTTTACCCTATGACATATTTCACAATGTAAATCAGTTCTCACACATGTGAAAGGCATTAATGATTTTTTTCAAGTTCTTCACATGACATCTACTAACTTTTTTCTCCTTCATTGCATTTGATACTTGATAACTTTTTTCTGTTGCACACATTCAAATGAAGAAAGTCACTGCTTGATTCATTTCACAGGCATTTCCTAGTTATTTATTAGAGACCTTACATTTGCTTGAGAATGGGATTTTGTGGGAGATACCTGGGGAAAATTACCAACATAGCCAGACCTGAGACTTCCAGATGTGAACGAGTCTAAAAATAAGGATGAAGCAACTTGTTTTGGCCAAAAGATAGCTCTTGCCTTGGAAGGAACACAATGTGGGATGTGTTTGTTAGGGGAAGTCTGTGTATACCTAAGGTAGGAAGGTAGCTTGGTGTTGAATAAAGTTTACCTTCCAAGGATGTGGCAAAGAGGAACTCAGAGCCTAACTGTAAGAGACTATTTCGCTGGAAACCAGCAAACACAGTTTTGAGAATCTGGACACAACAGTTATGGCAAAACAAGCTTTATTTATTTGGCAGCCAGACAGTCACGCCCTCAAACTCCAGAAAAGCTGAAATGAATTTACAATGATTTCATACAACAAGGTTCCTCCTACCCAAAACGAGACATTGATTTTCAAGGAAAGGTGATGGAAAGAAAATTATGCTTACCCAAGATATCTCCATCCAGCAGGTATATAAATTTGTCCATCATGAGCCCTATCCAAAGGCTAACAAATAATTCATTAAGTATCTCTGCCTAGCAGTAGGGCAGCCATTGCAAGGGAAATATACTTGCCCCAATGCAAAAGGTTTAGTCCAGGGTTGAACTGACCTTCTCAAAATGTCATCTGGTTATTTGCCCCATGCTAGGCTATAGGAAGGAAGGTTGAGGAAGGAATAACTTTAAAAACCAGTTTGCCTACACCTGAGAACTAGAGTGAAGGGCTCACGTGACTACTCATAGTTAAGATCGTGTCAATCAGAATCTGGCTGTCTTCACATCCGTGTCTCTTGTTCACTTTTTCTGGAGCTAATACTGTCCACAGCAGCAATAACCACATGACCGGCTGATACCCCAATCTAACTCTTAGAATGGACATTTGCTTATCTTGCAGATCCCTCTCTTTTCCCCAGAGTCCCTCAGTGACTTTAAGGAGTGGGAGGCAGAGGGACCTGTCCAGAGAGGCAATGCTGTACATAATTAAAGTCACAAGTATTGGTTAGGAGAACTTAGAAGAAGCTGTTCAAGCAAAAGGAGAAGTGGAATTCATGCAAGAATTTAAGGGAGAAGTAAGGGTCAGGTACGGCTAGAGCAACAAAAAGGGGATCTTGGTAGAAGGGGAAGAAATGGTGTTGAGGACGTGAGGTATCCCAGACAGCCAACTACTCATGTCCTCAAGAGCCAAAGACTATGCCAAGTCCAGTGAGATTTGAGGAATGCTCATGTAGGTTCTTTTTGTTGGTCTCCTCTTTTTCTTATACAGGAGGTATAGAGGCAGACCCAGAGAGCCTCATTTTCCCAGCAGTTTCTCTAATAGCTCCAAGGAAGCTAAAACTGGAAAAGCCCAGCTATTTCTGCAGAAGGACAGATACCAAATGATCCACTTTCTCCTTAATAACTCAGAGACTCACAGGCACAGTCCATGTAGGAGGTGTGATTGCTAAGTGTCACTGGGCAAGGTGGAGACACACAGGAGGGCCAGTGAGTGCACTGGGATCACTGTCAGTGACTTAATCTCTGAGGTCCAAGGCATTCAACTCTTGAGCTTGTGAACTGCTGGTTGTACCTTCAGTGACGGCTGGTATGAACAGTATTTCAGCCCTGGGTACCAAGTTCTGAGGTTTGATAGGGGCTTGCTCTTGAAGTGTCACCTGCTGGTCACTGATGTGTCCCAACCTGGGTGGTCTGTCAGGTTGTCCAACAGACTTCTCTTTTGTGTAATGAGATTGCACCAAGACAGATCCCTGCTTTGGAAGCATTTCCGATCCTCTTGGAGGTTCTCAGCACTTTTCTGAAGTGGATCTTAGGCCTGCCACCTCCCCCAGCAGCCCTCTGATGAATTCCTGTCTTCTGTGGTGTGTTTCAGGTACAAAAACCCAAAAGGGGAACTGTCCATGGTCTTGTTGTAAGTAAACATTCTTCTGAAGCTAGAGCTATATAGGTGGTACATAGGGGCAAAGGTGGGAAGGAGGAGCAAGAGATAGAAGGAGGCGGGGGAGAAAAGGTGGATCGGAGAGAAAAGTGGAGTGAGGATAGGGGTTGGCTGGCAATGTGGCTGGGAAGATCAGGGAGGGCGGAAAGAAGACTGGGAAGTGGTTTTTATTAAAAGGTAGCTTCTTACTCTAGGCTTACAAGGCCTGCAGGAGACTACCAGACCCCAAAGGGCTATGAGCCTGCCACCCTGGGAACCCAGAACCTGACTTGGACTTACTTGCTGGTTACTGTGTGCAGCTTCCTCCTCGATGCTGTCTGTGAACTCGGTGCTAGCGTCTTCAGTATCATCCCCTGCAGCTGCACCTGGAAGTGAGTCCAGAAGAGAAAGGTGATTCCCTTCACAGGTGGCTTTCAGACAGCAGCTAAAATTACACTTTTTGCCATCTGCCTCTGATTTCTTCCTTTCCCCATATGCATGGACCCCTGGCCAGCAGGGCTGAAGGCAGAACCACTGTACCAAATCTGCAGAAAAGACTTATATCACTGATACTCTCTAATATTTAAGCTTAAGCCTTAAAACATTCACTGACTTTGACTGCACAGACCTGTACCTAAGGAGCTGGCTGTTAGATAGAGTGGTTACCCCCTCACCTATTTCCAGAAAGCCTGAACTATTTCCTGTCCTGCCAACCTGGCTATGCAACAACTTTGTCTTTTGAAACATGGGCCCAACATGACTAACTTTTTCCCACCATCAAGTATTGAGAGGGTCCCTGATTTCCTAGGGATTAAGGGAGACCTGCTTTTCTCATCCTTTTCCATCTCTGGGATCATGGAGTGACCATACCTCTGAGGAACACCCCTCTAGGGGCTGTGTATTCTACAGAAGCTCAGGACCAGTCAAGACTCAAGGTACAGAATAGTTTTGGTGTTTCCTAATTCCTTCCTTTATCCTCCCCTTCTCTCTCAAACTCTTGTTCAATGCCCCCAGCATCTTTTGCCTGAAGGGTTTTTTATAGTTCTTCTACTTCCAAGTGAGTTTTAATACATTCTTTTGTTTCTTAAAGATGGACACAGTCATCCAAGGACACAAACATCCATGTCTTGCACTAAGGGAGGAACAATAGCTGCAGTTTGTGGTCTGGGCAAAGATCTGAGACACTGTTGACTAATAGAACTTTTTGTAATTCTATGCATGTGCTGCCCAATACAGTAGACACATGTGGTTACTGAGCACTCAAAATGGGCTAAGGTGATTGAGGAACTAATTTTTTTTTATTTAATTCAAATTTAAATTCAGCTAGGCACACAGGGCTCATGGACACCATATTGGACCGAACAAAGCTGGGGCATTTCTTCCTCTCCATATCTGTTATAATAAAAGACTGTCCATCCAATTTTAGATTAAGACTTGTGGCCCACATTACTTTCTTCTGAAGTTGGGAGAATTTATGATGGTTAATTCATTTTAACACCAAAGAAAATCTACCATAACACCCCCCCGTGTCTACATAACAGGTCTTATAGAAACTGCCTGTTAGAGAAACCTGAGATGTCATTCTGATTCTGGCCTCAGCAACCAACCTATTAAAACTCCTCTTATGGCCACCGAGTAACCTGTGCCTAAAAGGGATTAGGTGGTTTGTCCACGGTTACACAGATAGTCCTGACAAGAGCTGTGCCAAGAATTCAGGTCTCCAGACTTTCAGACAGAGGCAACTCACTGCTCCTTCTGATGACAAATCAGCTCTTTATCTTTGCTTCTTCCTCCAAGACCAAAGAACTTGCTCCTGAGCTCAGACATCCATGGATAAATAATGAGCATTCACTATCCTCTCTGCAGATAAGGTGAACAGGACCATCTCACACCTTCATTCCATCTCTTGTCATCTGCAAGTTCATGCCAGAGTATTTGCAATGATCCAGGCCAATCTTATTAAAGTACTAAAAGGTAGTATGTTGCCCTAACAACCTAATCTTATGACTCATTCCATGAATGTTGTATTAACGTTGGACCAAGTTCCTGTGCCCTGTTCAATAATGTCCTACCTACAAGAGGTAACTCCACCACTCAGATTGTTAGGGATTCCTTGACAGATGTTATACAAGAGGGATTTCCAATACTTACTCTTTCAAACCAGCCCCAGAACCATCTCATTCACAATAGTAGCTGCAGAGAGATGGATGAAGATACTCCCTAAGCTTTGGCAACTCACTGAAATCCAGGATGCTAATTCACTTGTGGACATCCATATCTTACTATGCTTATTTTGGAAAATCATTCCCTGTACAACCGTAGAGATCAGAATCTTTTATTTTTTCCTTGTAAAGGAAATGAATGTCCCACTCAATGACAGATTAAGAAAACATGGTTCTCACATTGTTTCTCCTCTGAGCTTGGGGCTAGAGAATGTTCCTGTGGTTGAAGAAAGCTCAGCTGGATGAGTTGAACTCATCTCCATTGTTATTCTTGGGGGCTTGTGTGGCCATGCTGCCCCACATCCCAAGGGGATTCCTGGGCTAGGTTGCAGGAGTAAGGTTGAGGGACGATTGGAAAAAGTGACTGTCACTGGTCTTGAAGGCTTTCATCTCACATGTTCTGTCCTCCACTTACCTTTGTTGGCCTTTCTGATGCCATGCCTGCATTTTTAGGTAATGTTCTCTCTGTGATTCACTCAGGGTCACAATACCACGGTTTTGACTTCATCAGGAGTTAAAAGGAGACAAAGTAAGCATGCCCATTTCATCCCAACGTTCTACTACATAGGAGTTTTGCTTTCCTTATTTATTTTTAGCTAGTTTAGTCTGCTGTAGTTCTTTAGAATAGCTTCAACAGTTGCTCTGCCTTTTACCAATTTGAATTAGAATGCTGAAGGCTGTGGGGGGAGGGGACTAGAATAAAGGTGGAAAAGTTTTATAGAAAAAATTGAAATGAGTAAGTTATTCCACATAAAACCCTGTAGGTTTACACTAGACACCTTTGTTATCATTTTTTTTAATCAATGACAATAATTTCTCTTTTTTGAGGGACTATCTTTTTCTAAGCTTTTACAAGGCAACAAAACGCTATCTTCTGAACTGGTGATGTTCTAAATTTCTGATTTAAATCTACTATACTTTATATTGGTGCACCTACTGCTTATTATTTGAGATACTCTGAAAAGTAAGAGTCTGTCGCTTCAAATTTAACTTTCTTCTCCAGGTTTTATATCCAGGTTAAGTTTTACACGTTAGAAGAAATTTCATTAAACTTTTTTATTTGAGGCTTTGATGGCAGTTCCCAAATTGTGCTTTGTGCAAATTTCTACACTCAGACCCATATATGTAATGGAGGGCGTGCCCCAAACTCCCTTTTAGATTTAGAAAATTATTCTCCACCAGCTGACTTGATAAAGTACACAGAAATAAAATACTGTAAATCCTTCTGTGAAAATCTAAGTGTCATGCACATGTAATTCTTTTAATCATTGAAACAGAAATGGATAGTTTTGTGGAGATTTTAAAATTGAGGATGGCATTAATTATTAAGAATATGGACCCTGGAGCCCAACTGTCTGGGTTTGGTTTCTGCTTCTGTCATTAGTACTGTGAACTTAGGCAAGCCACAACCTTTCTGTAACTCAGTTTCCTTACTTACTAAGTAGGGGAAACAGTGATATCCACTCCATACAGTTGTTCATTAGTGAACTTCGAAGGATTTGTTGTGTTTGAAGTGCTTAGAACAGTGTTTGGCATACAGTGTATATGCATTAAATATTGCCTTTAAGCATTATTATCACTGGTAAACTGACATGGTCTGTGGGCTGAAAAAAGGTGGCCACAGAACCTAAGTGTAATCTGCAGAGATAAATTTTATACTTAAAGTTATAACTGGATGATCTTGATTGCACTTATCTGCACTTCCTTACTTATGAATTTCGGTTTCCCCCAACGGAAGGCTTGAAGTAATACTTTTGGTCTCTTCCCTTCACAGGATAGTTGAAAAAACAGAGTTGTCAGCAAAGTAGGATGAATTCCTTTGGACAGGTGCTTTACAAATAGGATTCATCATTATTACATTATAACTGCCTTAAAACTCCATCATGTGTGAATAAGCCTTAGAGGAAAAATCATAGACTGTTAATTCTTCAGTAATGAGCCCAAACTGGGTTATGACAAGACCATTTTCTCTAAATTCTACTCTACAGTCATTATTGTTTCCCCTTTAAGCTATTTATATTCAACCAACAGAAAAGGAGTGGTATATCCCATGTAGTTACTCAGAACATAGCAGAAATCCTATTTGACTAATTTTGAAAGAGGATTCAAAGAACAAAAACTGTACAGCATGAGTAAGCACGCGGTGCCAAGCCCCTGGCTGGTCTTCCCCTGAGCACCAGGCTCTCGTACCAGATGCTCTGAGACATCTCACCTTCACTCTTAGGCACCTACCATGTGCTCATTATTACGAGAACTCTTCCATGTTCATGTCATGAGCCAACTAACTGTCCCTGACTTAAGTATGATGATGCTGTATGACAGAATCCAACAGAAAAGGTCTCCCGTCAAACTCAGCATCCATTCCCTTCAGGACCAAAAAAGAACTTTAAGGTTTCATATAGTCCTCCGTAAGCTTCTGCTGAGAAGTAGAAGTCTTCCACTAGACAGATTCTGCTCATGGGACAGAAGTAGCTAGGAAAGAAAACTGGTGTCTGCGGCCAAACCCCTGCTGTCTGCCGAGCCCCTTTACCATGTAGCTTGGTCTATAGATGGCAAGACCTCTCATGCAGCTTTCCAGCTTGTACTTTATTCAGAAAGCAATTTTCCAAGGGACTTATAATTCTGTAACATCAAGGAGTTCCTCCTGCTCATGGTTTCTTTTCCTCAAAGAACACAAGCAGCAGGCCTTTCCAGGAACATTTAGGGGAGAGCACCACCCACCATTAAAAGCTGACTCCTTACACCTACCTCCATCCTGCTTACTACTGCTCTCCTTCAGCAAGGAGAACAAGAAAGAGTTTTTAAGGGAAAGGAGTTCATTTCACATTTTAGGGGGAAATGAAATGCTGTTTCTTTAGTCTCACTTCCTTGAGAGAAGAACAATCCAGGTTTCTTCCTTTTCCCTCCTCTAGTTAAATAAATCACAAAAGCATTCACTCATTCCAGAGCCTTAACTTTGATTTGGATTTTTAATATTGATTCTCCTATAAGGAAACAAACAAAAAAGACATGAGCTTTCTCTACTTCTCTTCACATCCATCTTTTCAAGAATGAAACCAAATGGTTACTGTTTGGCCTTTGATACTTTTATTGGATCAGTAACAATTTTCTGTGTCTCAACTAAAGTAGCTGAAATTCTAATACTTATGTATTAAAAAGAACACTCTCCACTTCAGCACAAATGTTAACACAGTTTAACATTGAGAGAAACGAATTTCCAGAGGAAAATATACAGCTTATTTGGGTGGGAAAATGGTCCTATAAATAATCTAACACCAAGTTATTGGACATTTAACATGTCACTTCCTTCTTCATTTAAATTGTTATGAAATCGCTTTACTTTTTCTCAAAATTTTAAGTGATAGAGGTAAAACTGCTTTTATTATCAAACTGAATACTTCGTGGAAACAGAAATTCATGACTTTTAAGACATACTTGTACACACACATGCCTCTAAAGTTTACAGACTGAGAGGTTGGTATTTTAGAGCAATGGTTTTGGTAATTGCAAAAGGAAGCACTACAGACTTATGTTATATACTAAAAGCAAAGCTACATGCATGCGCTAGACAATTATGAGTTTTTAAAGGGAACAAAGAAACCAATTTAGCTCATCTACTTAACACTCCTGTTCTTTGTATTATTTTCTATCTAAGATTTTCTTGCCGAACTTCCGGTTATATCCTTCCAGCTTTGGCAAAAGAAAAACAGTATGATAAATAAAAAAGTTTATTTCTGGAATTTGACATTAAACAACATAAAGGGAAAGTAATGCAAAAACAATCAGTACATCACTTTGTAAGTTTAATCATTCTTTTTTGAAATCTGGTAAAATTCATATTGTCAGCTTTACATGTTGTTTCCCTTCCACTCTCATCCTCTACTGGAAGCAAATTACAATGCAAATTTTTTATTTGGGAAATTCGGCCTGGCTCATGTGATTACATATAAAGAAGTTGAGGACTTACCTTTTGTCAATACTCAAGCTACTTAAAAGCAACATTCCTGTCTTCTAATTATAATAAAGTTGTTCAACAAAGTTATTACTCTAAATGTCTAGTGAGAAGATGTCTTAAATCCATATTCCAAAATGTTGTAAGAATCAAAAACTATTAACCTACAGAAATCACTCTGATATATTGTCCCACTCACACATTCCTTCTAATTTTTATTACCAGGTTGCTTCATATAAGCTCCGTATTCCTAGCTACTCTTCCTACAGTACCGATGGTTCTTCATGACCAAAGGGAGAAAAAAAAGCTCTCTAAATTTTAACTTTATGTTTTTGTGGGGTTTTTTTAAGATTTTTTTTTTTTTTTTTTTTTTTTTTTTTATCAGAGAGAGAGCGAGCACAGGCAGACAGAATGGCAGGCAGAGGCAGAGGGAGAAACAGGCTCCCTGCCAAGCAAGGAGCCTGATGTGGGACTCGATCCCAGGATGCTGGGATCATGACCTGAGCCGAAGGCAACTGCTTAACCAACTGAGCCACCCAGGCGTCCCTAAATTTTAACTTTAAAATAGAAAATATTCTACATGCTCAGGTCTCAAATGATGTTAGTTTCTGAAAAAGAAAGCTAATTTCATTTAATCTGCCTGTAGTACTATTTCTACAAGGACAGATGGAAAGGGGACTGTCAGGGCATGGGTTCCTACCATTTCTTCCTAGTTTCATGGGACCGACTGTCACATTTCCCTGCAGGGCACTGGCTCCAGACCTGTAGAATTACTACTGAGGCCCTAGTTGAAGAGGCAACTTGAGTTTTTCAGGGACATCAAACTCATATTTTTCATATTAAAAGACCATGAGGGGCGCCTGGACAGCTCAGTCAGTTGGGTATCTGCCTTCAGCTCAGGTCATGAACCCAGAGTCCTGGAATCAAGCCCAAGTTGAGTCAGATTCCCTGCTCAGTGGGGAGTCTGCATCTCCCACCCCCACCCCACCCCCGACTTGTGCTCTTTCTCAAATAAATAAAAATAAAAATCTTCCAAAAATTTAAATAAATAAAGGACCATGGAACCAGAAAACAACAACCTTATCCTAACAAACAGGAACTAGGGTTTGCTAATACCAGCTGTCCCAGGAAAGCTAAGGAACTGAAGTATTGTCCCTTTAAGGTTTATAGTCCAAAGGGAAGTGACCGTAGGTAAGTCAACTTTTATTCCTCAATGAAAAGAGCAATTTTTGGTATAGTCTGATCTGTTTCTCCTTTCCCTGATCAGAGAATCCTAGATCAAACTGGAAGAGAGACAGAACTAACATCAATTTTCTTGAACTGTTTTGAATCTGTGAACCAAACTTCCCAGGCCCACATACCAAATTAGCATAAATAAGCATCAAAGTGGAAGGTCTTTTAAGTTTAGGAAAGGTCTTTTATCTGTCCCAGACATCTCTTAGGTATAAACTGTGCAAGGAGAATATACTAAAGAGCCCCCCAGGAAACTTTTTGTGGCTAGGATCTAATATCCTGGAAAGGTCACAATTTTCTTAATCTTTATAGCTCTCTTACTGTATATAAAATGACACTGACAAATCTTTTTAAACTATGAAAAAGGAAGCAGAGGTACCAAAAATATGCTGCTATCCACAGTGAATGGAGAAGCAGGTGTGGGTGAGATTCAGGATAAGAGCACACCTACCAAAGCAAAAGGCTGACAATATTAAAATAGCCCAGTAGTTCCTTTCCAAAATAATAACTTGACTAAATAGCTTACAAGAAAACAACAGAAAAACATTGACTTTTACTAGGCCCTAATAATCGTCAGACTTCTGCAACAGAAAAGCATTTAAGGGAAATACCGATCAAAAGGACTTCCATTTCACTCTTCAAATAAATCTTCCTGGAGGTCCTTTCAACTCTTCAGCTCTAAGAGCTATAGACTTCATCTCCCCTGGCTCTTACAACCATTTCTTTGTATATTTGCTATGATTCAAAAAGGAAATATAAGTAAAAACAAATCTATCAATATGGATTTTTCTCAATTTAAGTTCTGTGCTTCTAATTAATCATGACCTAGGTTTAATTCATTCATTTCAAGATGATTTTCTTTTTTTAATTCAAGTACAAGGTTCTATAAGCCCATGATGCTTTCTCTAAAATTACTGTAAGGCTGAAAAATGCCTGACAAAGGTAGAATAATCCAGTAAGAGAAAGGGTCTGTGCTCCTGGAGAGAGAACAGAATCATACTGTATCATGGTAAGTAGAATTCCATGAATGACATGGCCAATGACAGCATCATCTATATGTGGGTTTACAGAAGAAAATTCATCAGAGCGGAGTTCTCTAATAAGATGCCAAATCATCACACAAAATTTTTAGACTAGCAAACTCTCTCNAGCAAACTCTCTCCAGGTAAGCACTGTTGGCAAGCCTCATTCTAGGACGTTAGCAGCAGATTTTAGTCATATCTAGAGTATCAGGATCAACCGCTTAGTTTATCGTTTGCCACAAACATCACTTAATTATCTAAAATGTTTCCCAAGGACCAATATTAAGGGTGAGTAACTGTAGCACACGTTAGTCTGTCTCTTCAGGATCCAAATTAGGATCAGAATTCACTTACTTTTTCCCACTAATCTATCTCAATCATTTTTCAATAGGAAGTTGGGTTTCTCAATATTCATCCAGCTGCCTTAATATTTCTAACACTTAGTAACAGTCCAAGATACCAAGTGAAATTCCTACTCTTGGAGGATGATAGAAGCAGGAGTAGTAATTAGAAATTACTGTAATCACTATAAGCCATTAGAACCCAAGAATCACCCATGGTTGAATCTTAATAGGACACTTAGAAAGCTTCCTTGGTCTATTAGCAAAATTAAGGAAAAACACTTCCTAAATGTCTTATAATTGTACAGCAGACTAGTCTTTGTTGGGTTGACATTTTTGTAAGTTCAATTATCCCCTCTTTCCTTCTAGAAAATTACAGAAAGTTTTGTGCAGGATAAGTTCTCTAAAGATTAGAAGACTAGGAAAGTGGGTGGTTCTGCTTACACTTCCTATTGCTTCCTTAAATGACTCCCCACCCTAAAGGCCAAGAAAAGTGGAAAGCATTTCATTAAGAGGAAGGCTTACAGCTATCAATCTTTTGCAAAATATTTCATCAGAAAATCCCAGGGTGTTTCTCCAGTAGAACATTTTCTTCCCTGTCCACTTTGGTTTGACTGATGTTCTATCTGTTGTTACAGACATGGCTAAGGTTACAGAAAGCTAGACAGAATTTAGAATGTAAGGCAACCCATGTCAACACATGAATGTGAAAGAAATTAAAGAGTCATGTGAATAATGGAGGGAAAACAGAAAACTCATAGTGTGCCCCCTCGTTGAGAAAGAGTACTCTGTCACCTTTACTGTGCTGGAGAGCCTCAATCCCTGTCCACTGAAGTCCATGTTAAAACCCTGAAATCTCAGCTTCTAATCTAGGAAATTTATAACCAACAGAAATATGAAACTTCATGGTGTTGAACCTGCAAAGCTCCAAAGTAATCCTGACTACTTTTTATACTCTTGACATTTAAGCAAGCAGAAACACAAGCTCCAGAGCACACTTCCTCATGCCTGTCATGCTGCCGTAAGAAAGCACTCAATGACCGAAACCTACAAACCCAGATCGACGACATTTCTTTCTATTCTAACAACACTTCAAAGCCTATTACTTATTTTAATGGAGTAATGTTTAAGCAGTAAAACATGAAAAAACGTAGGACTCCATCTCGTGCCACTACCAAATCTCTAGCTGCAATAAGTAATTCAGTGAAATGCTGAATTTAAAAGGGAACATTACATTTGAAATGAGCTTTTTACATAAAAAATCATGACTCTGAAATACATGTGGGAAAGCCTCAACCCCTGTTCCCCAAATTCCATGTTTGAAAACTGAAATGAGTTTTTATTGAAATCATGTTCTGATTACATAGTACTCTCGGTTTAAAGGAAAAATATTAATGGAATTCAATCTGCACCTAATCTAATTTCACTATCACTATTACTCAATTATCACCTCTGGAACACTCTCAGAGAAGGTTTACTATAAACACCTGAACTGCCTTTGCCTCCTCTCACTGACTTGACCCTTCCAATACTTGTAGTCTGCTATGGCAAGACTTAGCTTTAATTACTTTCTGATAAGGATTATACCACTTCTGCAAAGTCATTCCTATAAAGACATTTAACCTCTTTCTCTTTCAACTCGAAACTTTTATTTGATTAAAAAAATTCATCTCAAAGAGCAGGAGTTGGCTGATGGCAAAATAATACGCATGCATGCATTTATGACATGATATGGAACATATGAAATGGACGGTGAGAGCAGGGGAGGAATAAACTTTATTGGCCCAGGGGAAGAGATGGGGGAACAAGGAGGGGCCAAGGAAAAGAGTGAATATGGGTGGGAAAACTGAAATGGAATGCTTGAAAAGGTACACATACACTTTGTAACCTCCACCACTCAACTCCGAGATGGTATGTACAGTGCCATACAGGTAGACTAAAGTGAGTTTCACTCTGTAGTTGATGCTACTTGTAACAGTTCTACCGTTACCAAGTCATCATTTAATTCTGCCAGTCAGACAAAGCTCTCAGGTTAGTGCAAACAAGGTTTTCCATCCTGGGCTGCAGGCTGACCCGCCAGTGCTCAGAAGGCATGCTTGTGACGAACTCGCACACTTTCCAGTTCCCCACCTCCAATGGCGGCCAGGGTCTCCAGCCTGCTTAAGCGCTCCAGGCTTCTTCCAAGAACTTCTTCTAGCCGGCCGCGTATCACCTGGGCCCCTTCTAGTTCCACCTGCAGAGTTCGGTCTCTCTCAGAGCTGAGTAAACATGCCACATGAAGGAAAATGGATTAGCCACCAACTATAATGAGTCTACGTATAGTTCCAAAGAGCCATGAGACTTTCTAAAGGATGCTCTCTAGGACACAATGAGTAAACACAGTCTTTGTTTGGGCACTGTTATCCTTCACTGCAGATAGATTAGCAAGGCCAGCTCCTTTCTTTAAAGCTTGCCTCTTTATGCTAGATTGTGGGCCAGTATCCCATAAAATTATAGATCCTAGGACTTATGTCTGTATAGCCAACATAAGAGAAATTTCACTTTTTGATTGAGTATTAGTTTCTGAAAAAACAAAATCCAGGAAAAACTGAATGCAAACCGAAGCATTACTGAGCCAAGTAGGACTGAGCCAAGCACTACTGAAGATCTGTGTTCTCTCATTTGGTAACCAGACCAGACGGAGCTCTGAAAAGGAATCTGGCTCATAGAGACTAAAGATCCAGAGATTCTTTAAAAAGTTATATAATCAACCGGTCCTTATTGTATCTTTCCTCTGCCTTCATTTACCTGAAGTAGAAAGAAAAAGAATGCTTAAACTGAACAATCACCTAGAAGAAAATGAATAGTAAAAAAATAAAAATTAGGAAAAAGCAAAAGAGACAAGGGCAGAAGGCAGAATGAGGAAAAAAAAGGGGGAATATAAAATGAACCAGAATGATATAATATATATGACCAAAAATCAAGAAGTACAAGCAAATATATTCACCATGATGGCTATCAGTGATTCTGGGTTGATATCAGCCATCATGATAAATATATTTTCTTCAATGATATTTGGTATCAATACCCTTTATATCCTCACTCTTGGAACGGAACAGCCCTTACCAGGACATGAAGCAGAGGAAGGAAAGGAAAACACTGAGTGTTTACTGCACACAAGGCATTGCTGTAGACACCTGACAAGTCTCATTTGATCAGTGTGTAGCTATATGAGATAGGCACTATTTCTGACTTAAGACTTAAACACTAGACTCTGAGAGGTCCACAAACAACAAATGACAAACTGAGTATTCCTAGTAATTGTCTGATTTTTTTCCCTCCCTGCTTTGAGATCATAAGCAGCTGCACCTGAAGAGGAATAGAAGGGTAAACACTGCCATCACTCTCCTACCTCTCTGGATGGGCGTGGAACTTCACCAGACTGCTATAGAGCTGTCTCTCTGCTTGCAGAGCCTCATTGAGCCGACTCCGTTCATCCACCAGCCCTTCGAGCATCAGCAGTAACTGAGGAAACAGCAGAAGCAATACGCAGACAGACATGAGACATGAAGCCACAGCAGATCCTGAGAAAGCAGACAAAGGAATGGACTTGCATGCCCTAGGACCAAAAAATTCACTCTCTTCCTACTTGCTTAAACTTTCTATTATATTTTAGTTTTCAAATCAATGGCACATTATCTTTTCTTTTTTTTTCCTAATCTTTAAAACTATAGGGCAGAAGTCAAACATGAGAGCAAGAAGAAGGAGGAGAGAAATGCCAGAAGCACAGGGAAGAGCTGAGAGAAGGGAGTGCAAGAGAAAGGGAGGAAGGGCAGGAGGAGACACAGAGCAGGACTTACTGGTATTCTTCATTCATTCAATAAATATTTACTGAGCACATTCTATGTGCCAGGCTCTATTTTAGGGATAAGTGTACTATGTGTAGTGGGTGGAGGGGACACCATCAATCACAGACCTGTGTCGCAGTGAGCCCTACAATAAGTGCTGTATTAAAAGTGTGGCACTGAAGAGAGGTCAGCTACAAGGTAGTAGCTAGAAAGGAATTACAAATGTTAGGGGCACTTCTTGCTGAGGATGACCAAGGCGAGGCAACTTCAGAGCAGAGATTCTCTATGACGCTCCATTAACAGACCCCTTCAGAGATCACTGAGATTGACAGGTTTTCCACCATTTGTTCCACCGTAAAAATGTTTATATTCCAATGACTTACTTGTTGTCTTCGATTTCCTAAAGTCTCTTGACCCTGTGATTCTACTGAAGCAACTTTTTCCCGAAGAAGTAAGACTTCTTGGGTCAGGCGTTCCATAGCTGGTATGTCCTCAGGATCAACCAGTTGCATCTGCAAATCCTAAAAGTCAAGAAAAAAACTAGTAATAAAAATGTGGGGCACCTGGCCGGCTCAGTCAGTGGAGCATGCGACTCTTGACCTCAGAGCTGTCGATGGCTATCTAACAGAGGAGAAAAGGAGCAGATGTCCCTGAAACAGGCTGCTGTACTTGCAAGCGGAATATGGATAAGCCATATGAAACAGTACATTCTTTGTGAAATTTCAGCAACGCCAATGTAAGTCAGAAAGAATATGGTGATATTAAGAGGCTCAAACTGACAGTGCCTTAAGGAACTAAGGACTGGCCAAGGGACTCAGGGTATCCAAATGTCGTTTGAGGATGCCCTATAGGTATTCTGGGCTGTAATCACTTCCAAGGATCTTGAGAAAGCTGGGAAGGACCTTTATGAGGTCTTCTTTAATCTGTATGTTCCTGGTCAGGGACTCCATGTCGGCAGCCTGCACCTGCAGCTCTTCTTCTTGCATGGCCACCATGGACTGTAGTGCAGAAAGTTCCATCTGTGGGGAGAAGAGATTCTGGAGTCAGTGTGCAGAGGAAGCAACATCTGTCACGTTCACATTTTAACCCTGAGGCCAAGGTTCTTCCATGTTGTATCACCATCAGCCTATCATGCAAGTGCCAACTACAAGATGAATAGTGCTCGACTGGGTCAGATCAATAAACCACACGGTGGGATACCAAAGGGTGTTTTATGGGAGGTGGTAACGGTAGCTTTAAGGATGCCCTTCACTTTAATTAGCACTAGAAAACATTTCAAATTTGCTTAATTAATGAG
The DNA here is from genome assembly GCF_002288905.1 of Enhydra lutris kenyoni. Classification (NCBI taxonomy): domain Eukaryota; kingdom Metazoa; phylum Chordata; class Mammalia; order Carnivora; family Mustelidae; genus Enhydra; species Enhydra lutris. The sequence continues at coordinate 83,329,412 of NW_019154093.1, read as the reverse complement.
ATTATGCTGCTTCAAAAATGAGCAGATGGGTGAATCCTCCCACCAACCCTGCAGGATCACTACTCTACTATTCCCCAGTTTACAGAGGAGGTGACTGAGGTGTAGAGAAATTAAGGAGCCTGTGCAAAGTCACAGAGCTAGGAAGGGGGAGATCCAGAATGTGAACTCCCCAGGAAGCAGACTCAGAACTCGAGGTTATAATGACTTTCCTGCAGATTCTACAGATCCATATACTCTTTATAGTAAGGGCAAGTTATTTGTAAGTACACATTGTAAGGAACTTTTGGTGGGGGGGAGGTTACTTATTTATCTGTCAGAGAGAGATGGAGGGAGAACACAAGCAATGGAGCAGTAGGCAGAGGGAGAAGGAGGCTCCCCGCTGAGCAGGGAGCCTGACGCGGGGCTCGAGCCCAGGACCCTGGGATCACGATCTGAGCCGAAGGCAGAAGCTTAACTGACTGAGCCACCCAGGCGCCCCCTGTAAGGAACTATCTGAAGATAATTAAAGGAAATAGGTGGGACAAAGAAGAGAGATGACACACAGCTAGTTTAAGGTATAGCCAAGCTTCCTAAAGAAAGCAGCACCTGTTTCTTTAAGATATAAAAATGTAAGTTATAAGCAGTAAAAATTTTACTTCGAATTCCACCGATGCTGATAGTTCACTATATGGGCTGGTGATTTATAACTACTCAAAGTATTTGATGCTCTGGGCTCCTGCGGCATGTTAGGAAGAAATGCTTCTCCTCCCATTTCCTTCCAGGTTGAAGGACCTCAGTTAATGTAACTCCTGACCTTTCTCCACTCCCTTTAGCCAGCGCCAGGCAGGGTAAAGGACTTATCTGAATGGTATGTTGGGGAAGAATAAACCAGGCATGCTTGACTTAGCTCCAGCTTTCTTTTTGGGAGGCACCTGCCTGCAGCAGGCCTGTTTTTGCCACTGCTTCTCCAAGAGCAGGCTCTTCCTCACCATGTAGAGTGGCTGCCAAGGCCCAGTGTCATCTGTGATTAGGCAGGTAAGACTACCGATTCTGGGAAATTGGCTAGCAGGCCCGCTGATTTTTGCATTACATTCTCTATTTTATCAGCAATGCAGTTGATAAAATACCAAACTGTCTGCCATGACCTTGTTTTATCTCTCTGTTTGTTCAGATCTTGGGTATGGGAAATGGAGTGCTACTTAGTAGGCCTCTTCAGAGACCTCTATCATTATATAGCCAGGTATTTTGCTCCATAGAAGAAAAATTCAAACACGAGGAAGAAAACATTATTACAGCAAGATAAAGGTCTGCAGTCAGGCAGACGTGGGTTTTGGGTTTTAAATCTGGGCATAATCTCCCTATAAGGCATTTAAACTGAGCTTCAGTTTCCTCAATTATAAAACGGAAATAATACCTACCTTTTAGGGCTATGTGAGAATAGAGAAAATGTATTTAAAAGCACCTGTCAGGCAATTAGTGAATGTTAACTACTACTACCACTACTACTACGACTTCAAGAGAGCAAGAAAAAAAATTTTTTTTCTTAAAAAAATCAAGAAAATTGACTTGGCTTTTGGTATACATTTAGTATCAGAGGGCATGTGAAAATGTGTGTGTATACACACACACACACATTGAGCTAAGAGGTTGGTAATTGATTAAGGACACAAAAATAAGCAACACAGCCAAATATAACTCACTCAAAATAACCATTCATAGTCTTATTAATTTTATGATCCCCCAAACAGGACAGAACCAAAAAGTAACACTACTCTGAATCAAGTATATATGAGAAAAACAGGAACAGCACATGGAAACCAAAATCTCCTGACATGAATAATCAGATAATGGCTAGGGAGAAATCCCAAAAAAGGAGGGGAGCTAGGGGATTTTTAAAACTGGAATTTGTAAATGCCACACAATTTCATATCCTCAAAACTTGAGGCATATAACAGGAGGCTGGTTGTAAGAAGAAATATAGTAATGAGAAGAGAAATTAAGAGGTACAACAAGATAATTTCACCATGAATATGAACACAGGTTTATTCTAGATCTAACTCTGGCTAAGAGGTGGAACAAATCTGAGAAGCCAAGTGACTAGCAAGGTAAACTTCGTGTACTTTTGATCCTCCAAAATAGATGCCCTGGCAACATAAAGCTTTTTAGTTTTAGTGGGTAACTCTGTCCTGTGGCTCTAATACTTCTTCCAAACCACAGCTGGATATACAATTGCTGTAAAGGGAGGGAGAAGGAGAAGGGATTCTGTAAGGCCAAGAGGCCTCTTCTAAGAAAATTCACGAAAACTCTATTGCTAGAAATACAGAATAATGGGAAAATGACCTGCTCCAAGTAATGACTTCTTGGCAAGTATTTTGAGTCACAAAAGACCTGAATTTAAATCTTTGCTTTGGTATGTCTTAGTTACATGACAGTTCCCCACCTCCATGGTTTGCTTTCATTTTGTTTTTTTTGAGAGAGCATGCATAAGCAGGTGGGGGAGAGGGGAAGAGGAAGAGAGAGAATCTTCAATCTCACACCCTTGAGATCATAAACTGGGCTGAAATCAAGAGTAAGACGCTCATCCGACTGAGCCACCCAGGGGCCCCTTCCTACCTCCACGTTTAAAAAAAAAAAAAAATCAGTGTTTCACCTTCTTCAACTATAAAATAGGGCCAATACCACCTAGTTTGCAGAGCTATAAGCTTTAGTGCTAATTTAAGTACCCAGAATAGTACGCTGCATATAGCAAGTACTCAATGAACATTATCGATCATTCCCAAAATTCCTCTGTTCCATGTTTCTAAAGTAATTTCATGGATCTGTCATAAGTCCAAGCAGCAATTATACAGTATGTCACGTTTTCCACCAGTTCTTTACAATTATTCCAGTCTGCAATGGGCAGAGAAAGCAGCCTTTGTCTTTTCAGCACTTGAAAGTTTAATGGTCTCCATTTAACAAAGAGCATCTTTTGAGAAAATGTATACATAAAGCAATTTCTGTTTTTCTCCAGAAAGGAAACTGCATCTGGACCTAGATATTATACTTGGACAACTATACTCTTTTAAATATAAACTATTTTGGAAGAAAATAATAGGAATTTTGAAATTAGGGTCACTAGAACACTCACCCGATTTTCTCTTTCTTTTTTAGCCATGAGTTCAAGTTCCTCTTTGGCATTATTCAATTCTTTTTCCAGCCCTGCAACTGTGTCCAAGTCTCCTAAAAATGACCACATAGCACTCATTTTAATCACTCTAACATCACTGACCTCTGCTGCTTTGTTTCTGTGGAATCTATTCTGAATACACAATCTCATGACGACAAAAATATATGCACAGATTGTTCGTTGCAGCATTATTTGTAATAATAAAACACTGAATCAATCAACATGCCTATAAAAAGAAGACTGAATAAACCACGGTATATCCATGCAATAAGGTACTATATACAACTTTAAGAAAGGATGAGGAAAGTGTTTATGAACTGATATGGAGTAATTTCTAAGAAACATTGTTAAGTGAAACAAGTTGGGTACAAAAGAATACATCTAGTGTAGTCTGTTTTATACTAGGAAAGGGGGAAATAGGAACACACACATACACATCACATACAGACATAGGACTGCTCTCTTACTTTGCAAAAAGAAATATAGGAAGGATAACCTAGAAATGAAATTGGTTGCCTTCAAGGGAGGGGTGAAAACCAGAGAGAAATGTTAGGGAAGTTGATGGGTCTTCTGAGCATACTTTTTTATATATTTGAATTTTGAACCATGTTAATGTTTTATTTTTAATGTGTAAAGTTAGTTCAATAACAATGGGGAATAAAAAGCCTAAAAATGAATATTAACATAAGTAAATGAACCTATATAATAGATAACATAAGCACCCAGAATTTTAAAAAATTAATCCAAATAATTTTTGAACTCACTATTCTAACTGTATACCCTCAGTGGGAGATAGTCTAAAGATTAAAAAAATAAAAGAAATCTTAAACATTATTTATAGACTTATTATTGATAGTGGTACTCACATAGCAATTCTAAACTACTTCTATGTATTGTGCAAGTGGGTAAATATATTCATGATAGAGGTAACCAGGTTTCTCAAGGTCAGAAAAAGGGCAGATACAAATACAAAATCAGGCAAAGAAAGAACTTGTGGTGTTAAATTAGAATGAGAGAAATCAGTATCAAATACAAACACAGACCCCTTAGCTCTGTTCACCTAAAAGGGCCTAAAAGCAAATGATACCTGTGGCCAAGAGCCCATCTCATACCCAGATATTAGTACCTAAATGCCATTACCCACTTAACCAACTTCAAGGAACCAGAGCTCTTTGAAGTAACGGGCAGTTCAAGGGCTGAGGCAGGGAAAGGGAAAGGTGATCACAGAACACCTTATTGTGGCAGCAAGTGTGGAAGTGCTGAAAAACTGATAACAACATACCGAAAGGACAAAGGAGCAGCTTGAAGGGGCCCCAATTGGCCAAATTGGGGGTAATTTGGGCATCAAATGTAATAAAGACAGAAACAGATAATAAAATATTTTTTTAAAAGAATCTATTAGAACATGTTGATATTTAAAAAAATGGAGTGGGGGAGACTAGGGAAAGGGTACCTCTTTATGAAAGAACATGTGCTAATTAATACACAGGAAGAAATTTTAGAAATATAAATCACTTTTTTAAACGTAATTGCTGCTTCAGGCAAGGTTGACAGGATGCTGGAAGCCCTGGATGAGTAGCCGTGGGGACACGGTCAACCTCTCAGGCTGCTGGGTGGCAGGGAGAAATGGCAGAAATGAAGTCTTCGTAATGCAAAGGTCTGGCAGATACGATCTTAACTAAGGAAAACACAAACTGCTATCATCTGCTCCTGATGTGGGTGCTGAGAAAGACCTCACCCTTGCAGTCTTGCCAAAAATGCTGAACTTGAATCGAACCATGAGGAAACAATCAGAGCCAGATTGAGGGCCATTCGCTGGCCCAGAGTCTTCAAAAATGCCAATGTCAAAAAAGACAAAAAAAGTCTAGAAAACTGTCTTAGACTAAAGGGACTAACGAGACATGACAACTAAATGCACACATGGTCCCAGAGGGGGAGACCCAACCATCGGGAACGTTCGTGGGACAACAGGAACTCTGGATATGAACTGTACGTCAGGTATGAGGACTATACCAAGGTTAAATTTTCTGAATGTGATAATTGTACTATAGTTATGTAGGAGAAAGCCCTTGTCCTCAGGAAATACAAAATGAAGTATTTAGAGATAAAGTGTCATGGTATCTAAGTAATTTTTTTTTTTTAAGATTTTATTTATTTGATAGAGACACAGTGAAAGAGGGAACACAAGCAGGGGGAGTGGGAGAGAGAGAAGCAGGCTTCCAACTCAGCCCGATGTGGGGCTTGATCCCAGGACCCTGGGATCATGACCTGAGCTGAAGGCAGATGCTTAGCAACTGAGCCACCCAGGTGTCCCCTCTAAGTAATTTTTAAATGGCTTAGAAAAAACATTCGTGTGTGTGCATGGGAAGAAATAATGCAAATGTGGCAAAATGTTAATAGGGGGTGAATCTTAATAAAAGTCTTTGTGGATATTCACTGTATGATTTTTACCACTTTTCTAGAAGAGTGAAATTTGCAAAATAAAAAATTGCGGAAAGGTACTTTTTTTGGAAAAAAAAAAAGGTAAATAGGGAGTAAATTAAACAAATCCAGCATTTCTTTATCTTTAACTAACAAAGTTTTCCTGAGAAAAAATAACTACTTGCATGACTTACCTATGGAATTCCATAATACCTTACACTATAACAAAGACACAAACTTTTTATTCTTTTTTTTTTTTTTTTTAAAGTAGCTCCATGCCCAGCCAAGCATGGAGCCCAGCATGGGGCCTGAACTCATGACCCTGAGATCAAGACCTGAGGAAAATCAAGAGTTGGATGCTTAACTGACTGAGCCACCCAGGCACCCCCTTGCATTTTTTAGTATCATTAAAAAAAATCTTAAGTTAATTCTCCAAATCCACAACCTTTCTTTCAGCATTATAATTACCATTTCACTAATAATGGTGAGCCCCTATTTCTATAACTCACAGGGTAAATCTCTTCCTTGAAGCTACCCTAGATCCCAACCTTCTGCTCTGTGAAAGTCAGAGACTCTAATAACCAGCACTCATTTAGGTTTTGCTCATACTCTTCCCAAAATTCATTTGTTTTTAGGGAGTTCAAGGCCTACAATCATCTCTTAGATGGTTTTGTTTTTTTGTTTTTGTTTTTAAGAAGGAGCTGTATTTAATTTAAAAAAGGGGGAGGGGTGTACCCCACAAATGATACAGTAATGAGGATACACAATTAAATCCCATAAGTATGACTGAAGGCTTTCACTGTGTTTGACGTCATCACAATGGAAGGCATAAAAAGTGGAGTAAATCAATGTTGATACAGTCCAATCTAGTCCATTAGGCAAGATGGTGCAAGAAGTCATTTAAATTAAAAGTGCCCTACCCTTACCTACATGGCTAGCAGACATGGAGAACACCACAGTGATGAATCCACAGAGATTTCTCCATGTAGCTATAAAAAATGTGTTGTCGAATGGCACATTGTCAAACACTGGAAAGGGGCGCCACAATGGACCTCTCTTTTTTAGGTACGAATGCTAGATTCAACTATCTCAACTAAGCAGAAAGTGGGCTCTTCTGCTGGGAATGCCAACCCTAATTCACTCTGTCTTGAAATATATACAGATTGTTTGTAGTAGCTACAGCAATGATATTTTCCTTGGGGTGCCAGGCTGTATGAAGGATTTTCTTGTTGAAGTCTAAGCTGTCAACACTTATTTCATCCTTCTTTCGCTTGCCACTTGCACAGACTTTTCGTGGTTTCAGAACCGTGCGAGGTTTGTTGTTTTCCCGTGATGCTTCTAGGGTTATGTGTCGCTTTGTGTTCCTGTCAAACATTCTGAAGAAATTATTGTAAGATCCAGTCATGACAACACTGTCAGATCCATTCCAACAACATTCAAATTTATCAAATATGCAGTCATTTTCATATAGTGAACAAAGTTTACTTCTGAGGTATTCATGAACCTGGTATGTTTCCACAGGCCTGTTTTCCATATTTAAGTCCCAAATTTTGACTGATAAATAGTCTCTAGTCATCATATATCGACCACTATCGACCACTCCTCACAAGTGATCTTGGCAAATAACTTAATGTACTCTGCCTCCCCCTCCCAACACTGTAATACAGGTTAGGTCAAGTTACTGTGAGTAGCCTCAGCCTGCTTGAAAGACACCCAGGAGAAGGTGTCAGCCCCGTGGTCCTATTGTGTAGGTCTGGAAAAACTACCTCCTGCATTTCTGAACCCCTGCAAAGCTATCTGTTAAGAATAATCAGGAGGCAGTTTCCCTGGGCCAAACTGTGTACTCAGAACAACAGCTTCAATTCAACAAAATAAGGGTAGCTCCTTCTAGAAGTGACATGTCTTCAGACTTTCAGGGGGAATCTAAACTTATTTTTTTCCATTAAGGTAGGAAAAGAGAGCCTTGGCCAAACCTATTAATAAAGTTACAGAAAGAAAAGACAGAAGATTACTTAGTGAAATTAAATTTGATACTTACCTAATGAGGACCTAGGTATACTGGTATCCCCTTTGGCAGTCAATGAAATGCTATCATCTTTGGAGGGTATATGCACTGAACCCTAAAAATCGGAAGAGTCAAGGGATTTAGAAAGGCACGGAACCATGATCACAATGACAAGGACCTGGAATGTTCTCACAATTTAGTATTAAAATGACCAAACTTATGCCTCTAACACAAAAAGGCAGTTAGCATGAACATTTACAAAAGCATGTAATACTTACTTGATCAGTCTGTTCTCCAAGATGGGGAAGGCTGGAGGTAACTTCGATGGGTTGGTTAGAAATGAGGGTTTGGGACACCATGAAGTCCTTCCCTCCTAGATACTGGCGCAGGGCCTGTAATTCTGAATTTCTTTCCATCAGCGCTCGTACCATCTTCTCTGTAGCGGCCTAGTAAGGAAATCACACACACCATTAGAAAGATACTCTAGAAAACAAAATTTGTGTTCTGAAGTTATTTGTTAAAAGACAATTGTTTATGAAAAGCCAGTGGGGCCCCCTAAAATAGTTCCCTTGCTTTCAGTTTATAGGGAAAAAACAGCAGATGAGTAGAAAGAAAGTCTCTCAGAGGAAGAACATTGGAAAAACTGAATATAACATACCTATTATGGATCAAACAATCTGAAATTGGCTCTGCCAGAACGCTATCAGGCTAAGTTATTACATTCTGGTTTGATGTCCTTTACTCTGGGAAACATGTGCCTGTGGCCTGGATGTTCTTTACCCACCCATTTGTTTGGTTTGCTCCCTTTACATCTTTGCCTACTGATACCTTATCGGATTGGCCTCCTCAGCATATCCTGTCTAAAACAGCCACCTTTCTCTACATCCAGTTCTCCCTGTCCTGCTAAGTTTTTACAATGCACTTACCATTATCTGATATATGTTCATTGTCTATCAACCGGATAGAAGTTTCCTAAGGGCAGGTTCTATGATGTTTTCTGCTGAATCACAAGAGCCCAGAACAGTATCTGGCACATAGTAGGGACTCAATGCACATTTATTGAATGAATCAATTACACAGAAATATTTTTATCAGACCATACAATCAGGAGAATCTGAACCTCAAAACCACGAAACCCAGTTTATTTAATTTCAAATCCCAGTTTTCTAAGACAGATGATGGCAGAGTAAGGAAAAGATTTAGAACATTATTTGTGACCATTACCACATTGAAAGTCTGCATTTAATAAAAAAATCTGGAAACAATAAACTAAGACTAAAATTACAGGGGGTAAAAGATGATGAATCAGGACTATACTAGCTGCACCAGCATACACTGTTTCTGGGAACAATTACTACTGCTTTAATGAGACGCTGAGCTCTTGTCAAAATTTCTAAGGGAAATAAAAAATAACCTTACATTTTTAGTAAGTAAAATTTGGGCTCTTCAGGGATTTGGACATAACCGAGGTAACAGTACATTATTAATTTGCCTGAATAAAAATCTGTAGACGTTATTATGGGAAAAAACATAATAGAGAACATATAAGATCTCTTATGTATATGAAATACCTGTGTACCAGCACTGTAAGATTAATATATCCCATGTTACTATAAATTATTTATTCTCATCATGGTCTTTTAAGAACACAATCTTTTTTCCTCTTAAGATAATTCATATTTTTTTTAAAGATTTTTTTTTTTTAGTTTATTTGACAGACAGAGGTCACAAGTAGGCAGAGAAGCAGGCAGAGAGAGAGGAGGAAGCAGGCTCCCTGCTGAGCAAAGAGCCCAATGCAGAGCTCGATCCCAGGACCCTGGGATCATGACCTGAGCCGAAGGCAGAGGCTTTAACCCACTAAGCCACCCAGGCACCCCAAGATAATTCATATTTTATAAGAATTTTAAAAAATGGGAAGCCTCCCTATGACCCTGCAATTGCACTACTGGGTATTTACCCCAACAATACAGATGTAGTGAAAAGAAGGGCCATCTGTACCCCAATGTTTATAGCAGCAATGGCCATGGTCGCCAAACTGTGGAAAGAACCAAGATGCCCTTCAACGGACGAAAGGATAAGGAAGATGTGGTCCATATACACTATGGAGTATTATCCCTCCATCAGAAAGAATGAATACCCAACTTTTGTAGCAACATGGACGGGACTGGAAGAGATGATGCTGAGTGAAATAAGTCAAGCCGAGAGAGTCAATTATCATATGGTTTCACTTATTTGTGGAGCATAACAAATAGCATGGAGGACAAGGGGAGTTAGAGAGGAGAAGGGAGTTGAGGGAAATTGGAAGGGGAGGAGAACCATGAGAGACTATGGACTCTGAAAAACAATCTGAGGGTTCTGAAGGGGCGGGGGGTGGGAGGTTGGGGGAACCAGGTGGTGGGTATTGGAGGGCACGGATTGCATGGAGCACTGGGTGTGGTGCAAAAACAATGAATACTGTTACACTGAAAATAAATTTAAAAAAAAATGAAAAAAAAAATGGGAAGCCTTCGGGGGGCTCAGTCAGTTGAGCATCTGCCTTCAGCTCTGGTCATCGAGCCCCACATTGGGTGCTCCGCTCAGCAGGGAGCCTGCCTCTCCCCACTTCTCCCTGTCTGCTGCTCCCTCTGCTTGTGCTCTCTCTCTCCCTCTCTCTGACAAATAAATAAATAAAATCTTAAAAAAAAATAGAGAATTAAGAAAAATATGTCAAGTATAAGTTCTCCCACAGCTTGGCTAGAAATAGAAAATATCACTCAAGTCTTGAGAATGTAGAATCAAAATACTCCAGAACCTTGTATTGCCTTCTGTCAAAATTATCAGAATATTAAGGAAAGAAAATGTACAATGAAGTTAATGAGTAAATGTACTATTTAAGCACCCTTCTCAATACAAAGTGCTCTACCAATATTGCATGCTCTGATAACAGATGTAAAACTGTAATCTAGGAAACAGACTGTTCCTAACAGAACAGACTGTAAAATGCCACACACGTACACACTATAATGTTCAAACACTCCCTATTCACAGACTAGAAACACACTGACACTCTTCTGGTCTGCACATTAGTCCTTACCTGGCTCTCCTGCTCCCTGGTGCTCATAGACTGAAGCAGGCCTTGAATCTCGAGTTCATGTTCCACTGCTTGTTTGTTTCGATCACTCAGCAATTCCTGCAGCATCCTTTCCTTTCGCTGTAGGCGCTGGCACAGCTCCTCTGCTATCTCACTCTGCCCTGGTCCGAGTTTACAGAGCAACGTGGCACTAAGATCCTAATATAGAAGGGACAGTGTAAGTTCTGGAGGAAAGAATTCCCTCTACTACATATCAAGGGGTTTATAAGAATCTGCTATAGGAGAAAGAGCTATGAGATTCCGGGGAGCAAATATCATGTTTTATTCTCCTTTGTTTCCCCAGATCTCGCACAGGCTTGGTACACAGAAGGCTGTAAATACATGCTCATGAATGAACACTAACAATACAGAAAAACACTCATAATGTCAACTTACATATTGTTTTCTGAAGTAGGCCCTTTCCCTATTTGCTCAGGATACATAACAGATGAAGATAAATGGACATGCAGTCCATGTATTTTTTTTTCCCCAGTATAACTTTTATAAGGCAACAGAAAATGATAAGCTGAAAAAGAATAATGAACACTATATTTCTTAGCATGGTGATGAGGTTCCTACCATTATACTGATAGGCTGTAGATGGTGGTTAAAACTGTGGAACCACACTGCCTGGGAGGCTTACTGGCTTTGTCACTTTCTAACTTGCCCAGGAACAGCAGGATGGTATTTAAGACTTGGGTCACTGGCACCCCCAGACCTAAAGAGTCCCAATCCAGGACTGAGATTATGTAATCACTAAACCAATTGCCTTTAATTAACTAAAGTCTTGCCTCCACTTCTTTGTTCCTATCATGCAGAGATGTCTGTAACTGCTGAATGATACTTTCTTGTTCCTTCTGCCAACGGCTAAATTTGGTTTCCCTTTCTTCTTTCAGCCATTGCAGGTTTTGACAGGTGGCAGATAACTGCTCTACTTCCAGGCCTTTGGCCCTCAGGAGACTCTCCATACTCTATAGTAACAAAGAAAACAAGGATAAGTCAAAGGACCACCCCAAACTCAGCAGGATAAATAAGATACTTGATCTGCCTTCAAATTATCTTCTAAAGTATCAATTTTTTGCAAAAGGAGAAAACTTTGTATCTGATCTAACAATGCCATACTAATCTTCGGTTTTAGAAACTCTCATCTAATTTATTTAGAGAAATAAATATAATGTATATGAAAAATGAAGTGTTTTTGAGGGGGCAGGCTATGCTACAGAGGAAGTGAAGGACTTCTTTAAGAAGTGGCAGATGGTTAAATATATAAGCTTTATATATAAGCTTCTATAACAAGTGTTCTGACTGGCTATACAAGGATATGCATATAATATTAATGAGAAAACAACAGTAAAACAGCTGTATGGGCAATGCTTACATAAAAGTATTCAGATATTGATGAGGATTAGAAAGAAATCAGAAAGTGTGCCTGGAAATCCATAATCACTGCTTCCCCCTTGAACTCCACAACAGAAGTACTAACACTTCTCAATTCCTAATCTACAATGATGAATAACTATTTTTGTTGCTTTCGTATTTTCTTTCTTAACCCACTGAGCCACCCAGGCGCCCTCGTATTTTCTTTCTTATAAAGCAAATACCTTGGTTTTCAGAAAATGAGGGAAAGGGTTGATGCTTCGGGCTTAGCATCCCACTACGGAAGACTGTGCTCTTACCTGCATGGTAGCTTCATTAGAGGAGAGAATACCACGCAGTCTCTCTAAGTCATGATCTCGCTCTCGCATAGCGAGATGAAGTTGACGCAGTTCTTTTTCTTTCTCTTCCAGAGTGGAGAACTTTTCATCTATAGCCCGCTGCAAGGAAAGTAAGGATCTTAAACCTCCTTAGGATTCACTATTGTGATCACACTTACTCAATAAAAATATAAAGGAAGGGAAGACCAACTCCAAAAAGCAGCAAATTAAGGAGACACATATTTCTGAGTACCTATGTGAAGAGAATAATCCATAGCGCCGTAAACAAAATTAAGGTGCATACCTCTAGAGCAACATCTCGATCTTGTATTCGCTGTCGAAGTTTCTCAAGCAGCATTTCATCTGCTTCAAAGGTTTTGTCTGACTTATCTCGATACTGCAGGAGCTCCCGAAATTCCTAATGAGACCAAAACATACTTCTCTTTATTCATTTATCCAATATTCAGTGAATTCCTACACTTTGCCAAACAATTTGTTATTCAGGATAAAAAACAAAATGTGATCACTCAAGGAAAACACTGGTTAGCAGAGATAACAGATATACAAATTGTTAACTACTGTACACATGTGTACACGTGTGTGTATAAATATATGTACACATTATGTATATGGAGTGTGTATGTCTGCATAGCTAGCTCCTGGGAATACAGGCTGCACTGTCTAAATCTGTCTGAAGGCGTCACTAAAGATCTCACAAAAGAGATTACATTTGCTCTGTGAGCCTTAAGAACTGGGAGCTTCCCAAGTGAAGAGCTGGTGGGGTATTTCTATCAGAGGAAAAAAATGTATACACAATACACATACACTATGAAAAAACTGTATGCTCAGCAGAATGTACGGGATTCAATGGGACTGAAGCTTAGAGCAGGAGACCGATTACAGTCTTCTTCAGTGTTCCATATTTTCCCTCATTCATTTATCACGTAAGTAACTGGAAATTTCTACACAGATGTCCTCATCTACTAGACTGAGAACAATGGTCACACCTCTGTCTTCCCAGCACTAGCATAGTATCTGGTTCAAACAGGTGTTCAATAACTACTTCCTGAATATTGCTTAGGTCTTTTAGGTCTATATTTATTATCTCGTACACTTGCTGGTTAGCATTGTGGTTCATGAATCGTACTTTCTATTTATTTTGAATCCTCCTGGTTCCCACCTCTCAATGCTGTACATGTAACAGGTACTCAACACAGGTGAACTAATCTGAGATCACATGAACGGAACTTTCAGAGCTCTATGAGCCCCGTTTCAGTTAAAATCATTATGTAGACTCACCTGAAGCAGCTGCTCTTTGTGACTCAGACTCTGGTTTAGGCGTTGAATGTGTTGCTCATGGGTTCTAATCTCATTGTATTTTTCAGTCTCCAGGGTACGAAGCTGTTGGCTCTTACTCTGCAATTCTCCTTGGAGCTGCTGCAAGGCTTTTCGTAATTCCTGAATTAAACAGATTCCCTTTTTCAAACTATCTAAAATTTTCACACGGTTAATAGATAGGGAGGCCTTAAAACTTTCAAGGCATACAGAATAAAATAAATATAAAATAGCAGAAAAGTTCCATTCTTACAATTACTCTAGAAATATTATACACGAATCAAATAGGATATGGGAAATTGTGGGAACTGTGAATGGTGGGAAGATGTAAATTTCATATTATGTAGTTTAATACTTACTCTCTAGTTTAAAAATGATAGCTCTATATAACTACTAAGCAGAACCCTGTTCCACTGTAACCCTGGATAAGCTCAAGAATAGAATATTTCTATCATCCAATAACATCTTAAAAAAAAAAAAAACTGATAGCATATGCTCTAACCTAACAAGATAAAGGAACCAATTAAGAATGTTTTATTTTTTTTTTTAGGGGTGGAATTATGGACATTGGGGAGGGTATGTGCTATGGTGAGTGCTGTGAAGTGTGTAAACCTGGCGATTCACAGACCTGTACCCCTGGGGATAAAAATATATTATACATTTATAAAAAATAAAATTAAAAAAAAAAAGAATGTTTTATTTTTTTTTAAAGATGCAGCTAATTGTGCATGCCATTCCTTTGACCTTGCTTGTTGTTCCCCACTATTCTGTCTTGCTAAATTTTACCACTCTTCAAGAATAACCCGAGATAGCTCCTCCTTCATGAAGCTTTCCCTGCCTCCCTTCCTCAGCACTTCCTATATATTCCTGTAGGGCCGAAATATAGCTCCTTTACCTCATTTCAGTATTCACACAAAAATTCTGTTTATGTGACTGTCTCATAATAAATACAAGTAACTTCACAGGAAAGAGCTTGTGATATTGACTCTTGTTATTTCCAGAACACAACCCAGTGTCTGGCACATGGTATGAGGGCAATATATGTAGAACTGAATTCTTCGATTAAGCCAGTGACTCAACAAAGGATTCAACACAAACCATCCTGATAAGAAGTTATTATCAGGGCAAAGTCAGCATCTCGGACCACAAAATGACTGCCAATTTACCTGGTTATGTTTCCAAGACGCCTCTTTCTGCTGTTCTCTTTCATGGGCGGCGGCCTCTATAAATTGCACACATCGTTTGGCATCAGCCAGTTGGCGTTCTTTTTGACGCACTGCCCTCTGGAGTTTCTGTATTTCCAGCTGGCTATAGAATAAAGCACTCTGAAGATCAAGCAGAGCTACCTGTTGCTGGGCTGGGGAAGTACCCTCTGAGTTCTGAAAAAAGAGGAAAAATCATCCTCACAAGGAGGGCAAGCACCAAGCCGCTGAGAAGATCAACCAAATCAAAACCGTGACCGAACACGGCACTTTCTCAACTGCGGGCTTGCCTCCCGTCCTATGTGACCCTCACATACATGAAGTTGTCCAAGTTGGCTTTGGTGCAGCATTTCTCGAAGCTTTGCCATCGTGTCGTTTTGACCTTCAATCACCTGGTACAACTCCTCAGTCTGAAGATGAGACAGGGAGTACCAGCCATATTAGTAAACTAAAAATAAATTCCATGATCTCACCTGTACAGATTTTAGAAATACCGATTTAGATTACATTATGGTTTTTCTAGGCTCACATCTCTTAGTCTGATGATCTGTTTCTACAAAATACACATTACCTACTTTGATGGAACAAATAATTCCCTCACAGATCCCTGATTGCCCAATATTTACCTCATTTTCCCTGCTTTTCAGAGTTTCCTTGAGGCTTTGAATTGTACCATCCTGCTTCTGAGATGACTCCTGAGCAGACTTGAGTTCACAGCTCATTTCATTCAGTTTCTCTTGAAGAATCTGATTTCAGCAAAGAAAAAGTTTGTTAGGTCAACTTCTTTTAACTTCAAATGCAACCAGAAAGTCTTTCCTCAAGTCTAGGCTTCCCCACATGTAGTAACCATTAAACCTTAAATCATCCATTAAGGCAAAGTAGAAGGAAAATTAAATACTTCCTTCAATATTCAATTGCTTC
The DNA here is from genome assembly GCF_002288905.1 of Enhydra lutris kenyoni. NCBI lineage: Eukaryota > Metazoa > Chordata > Mammalia > Carnivora > Mustelidae > Enhydra > Enhydra lutris. The sequence continues at coordinate 83,313,580 of NW_019154093.1, read as the reverse complement.
AATTCTCATGTATTGAGCTTTCTCTATAATGGGCAGCTATACACTTGTCCACACGAGTCACTGTGGATTCTTTCTCTTTCTCTCTCTTTTTTTTTTTTTTTTTTTTTTTGAGAAAGAGAGAGTGGGGGGAAGTAGGGGCAGGGAGAGAGGGCGTGGGGAAGTAGGGGCAGGGAGAGAATCTTAAGCAGGCTACTGCCCAGCACAGAGCCCATCACGGGGCTCGATCTCATGACCCTGAGATCATGACCTCAGCTGAAATCAAGAGTTGGACGCTTAACCCTTAACCCTTTGTTAAAAGGATCCCTCACCATGGGTCCTTTAAACAAAGCCCAAGGAGCTCTGCTCTCTAGGACAGGATGGAACACTACAAGGGTACAACAGACCAGAAGCTCAGCATTCAAATTGTAGGCACTGATAAAATTTTCTTCTAAGCAAATGCCTCCTTGGGCTCTAAGGGGTAAGAAGTTAAGCTAAAATCAAAAGCATAAACCTCCTGTCTTGGTGCCTTATACAGTTAAAGACTACATTCAAGTTTTAATTACAGATCTAAAAGGCACCAGAAATTCTGATCTGTGCAGAGCAGGCTAAAATCTTGATGAGAGCTAAAGGAAAGAACTACACTTTTAGCGACACATGAGTGGCTCAGACGTTAAGCATCTGCCTTCAGCTCAGGTCATGATCCCAGAATCCTGGGATCCAAGTCCCTCATCGGGCTCCCTGTTCAGCGGGGAGCCTGCTTCTCTCTCTCCGGTTCCCCTGTGCATGTGTTCCCTCTCTCGCTATCTCTGTCACAAATAAATAAAATCTTAAAAAAAAAAAAAAAAAGGAAGAAGAAGAACTACACTTTTAATCGAAAGTATTCCTCAGAGCAACAGGAATACACAATACCCACCTCCCAAGTCCCACTCAGAGAGGTTAAGAGCCTCAGCTAGAGCCAGTCACATCCTCAGGAAGCCCTGTCTCCTCCAAGAGCCTGGACTGATCATACCTTGTTGGTGGCCTCTGTTTGCTGGATTTTTTCCTGGAGTTCTGCCAAGTGGGAATCAGATACAGACTGCTGAGTTATAATGGTCTCATCTGAATTCAGCTTTTGTTGTTTGAGTAACTCTTCAGTCACGGGCTAGGAAGAAGCAGCAAGACAAGTTGAGTTAAATGTAGCCAACAATAAATTTTATCTTCAAATGTCTCTGGCATCTTTTGGCAGAGACTTAGAAAACCAAATTGTTGCATGGCTTATCAGTACAAATTCCTAAAGACAGTCCTAAGCAAATAATTCAGAGTTTAAAGAGAAGAGAGGATTGAAAAAAGAAAATGCTTTAGATAACCAAATACACACTTTATGCTATTTCTAATCAGGGAATTCAATAATTAAATCTCTACGATCCCTAAGAGCTAGAAAAAGTATAGTTCAACTATGCCTGTTCACATTATTAGAAAATGGGCAGATTTTGAATATGGACTATGCATTATAATATTTTATCAATACTATATTTCCTAAATTTGGTAATTATATTATAGTTATATAAGAGATATTCTTGTTTTTAGGTAATATATGCTTATGTAGTATAAAGACTCATTAATATCTGCAGATGGTCTAGGAGTAAAGAAAATAATGTTTCTATAGGACAGTGGGAGTGGAACAGCAAATGTAGCAAAATATTTGTAACTGGTGAATCTGGAAAAATGTTAGCAATATGTGAATGTGGGAGTTCTTTGTATTTCTCTCATGACCTCTCTACAAATTAAAACTGATTTTGAAATAAAAAGTAAAAATAAATTAAAAACAAATTTCAAAATCCATGATGGTCTGGGAAAGAGGTATGTTTCACAGGAATATCAATTCATCAAAAAGACTCAGGAGAAAAAAAACACGTATTGTTTACATAACGTAACAATGAATCAGGCTAAGATAAACTTAATGAACTGAACCTATTATTCATTATGAGCTAAGCGTACTAAAATAAAACTATAGGAATTCACTGTGGCATGAAAATCCATCTTCTTTCACCTTGACCCTTCCTACTCACCCCTGACACCTACTCCAGTTAGGAAAAATTTAAATCCATTAGGAAGAAGAAAAGGGCAACTACTGTTCATTTTCCCTTTCCTTCACGCTTCCAAACCCTTAACACCACCTTCTAGACAGTGGGGTTAGAGCTTACCTTAAATCCCTTCCTTTCAGCAACTAACTGAAAGTGCAGATTTCAGGAAAAAAAAAAAAAAGTTTTTTATTCTTCCAATGCTATTTATCAATTTTTTAAAACATCTGTTAAGTATCATAATATGCAAAGCACTGTGGGAGCTGGGAGTGAGGAACAATATAATAAAGGAATAAGGAAATACATAAAATACCAGATAGTGACACGCCCTATGTTGTAAAACTGAGAAGCATTATAGCGTAGTAAAGTTACTCTAAGTTGGTTGACCAGTTAACTACTTTAAACTGGTTAAATGGAGACCTGCAGGAAAGAAAGCCAATCCTTCAGAACAATCTAGGCAGAAGGAACAGCTAATGAAAAAGGTTTACAGTGGCTATGAGCCTGGGACAGAAAGGTCTATGAGGTTAGAGTAGCACTTTCCCATAGAAATACAATGTGAGCCACGTATGTAATTTAAAATTTTGTAGTAACTTCATTGACTAAAGTAAAAAATAAATAGATGAACTCAATTTCAATAAAATATTTTATCTGAGCCAATATATTATATCCAAAGAATTGTCACAGACAGGTAGTCAATATAAAAATTACCAACAAAGTATTTTACTTTCTTTCATACTCAATCTCTGAAACTCATGGTGTCCTTTATACACAGCATATCTCAATTCAAACTAGCCACATTTCAAGGGCTCAATAGCCCTGTGCGGATGGTGGCTACCTTGCCGGCTAGCCCAGGGCTAAGGCAGACTAAGCACAGGGGAGAGGAAGCCAGGGGCCAGGCCAAACAGAGCTTCCACAGTGGGATTAATGAAGCTGGAATTCATTCTCACTGAAATTAGAAAAGGAATGCAGTTGTATTTATATTTTAAAAAGGTCATATAGCTGTGGTGATTGGACTGGGGAAAGCCAGTAGGAATAGGGAGACCACACAGGAGACTGCTTCAGTAGTGTAAGTGAAAGAGAATAGTGGCTGGGATGATAGTGGTAGGAATGGAGTGGGAGAGAAATAGACCCATTTGGATATTTGTTGTTGTGGGTGTAACAGGGAATCTTGCCCTGAAGCACTGTGAATTATGTCACACCGTGGGAGCGGTAACGGTATGAACAGATATTTAAAACAATTCTAACTGATAAATAATTTTATCCTTGATTTAATGATAAAACACTCTGCAAAACTCCGTTTCTCAGTTCCTCAAGTGTAAAACACCTTTACAGTGATGTCTATTATAAATATTTTCCAAATTTAAACCATAACAAGCAGAATTCAAGAAAATAGCTGCAGGTTTAAAATGGCAGGGAAGATGGTCCTATTTATTCACTTTATTTTATTTTTTTAAAGATTTTATTTCTGTATGTATTTGAGAGAGAGAGGGCACAGAGGTAGAGTGGGAGGGAGAAGCAGACACCCCAACAAGCAGAGAGCCCAATGCAGGGTTCAATTCCAGGACTCCAAGACCATGACCTGAGCTGAAGGCAGACACCCAACCTACTGAGCCACCCAGGCTCCCCTATTCACTTTAAATCAAAGAATCTCAGAGCTGTGACAGAAACTTTATAAACTAACCATCTGGTATAATCCCGTCATACATTGGAAGAAACGGAGAATTAGAGAGAATAAGGAAGGTCCCAAACTACACAGGAAATCAGGAAAAGGGTCCTGTTAAACCAAATGCACTAAAGCTGGGAATGTACCTTTCAATCTCCATATAAACCCATTGCCTACCATAATGCCTGGAATATTGTAGGGACCAAAAGTGTCTGTTTAATAAGAGAACAAGAACAAAAACCAATAAAAACGGGCCTGTCTCCTAATGTCCAGTCTATAGTGCTCTAATCCTTCAGTGGCTCTTTAGAAATAAGACCAGATAGATATTTAACAAAGACATTTTAACAGCAACTTTAAAGCCAAAAATTGCCACAGAATAGTACGTGGTGAATCTGATTTAATCTGAATCCATCTTGGCATTAATAATCGCAGGAAACCTCTAATTCGGAAAATGTGATGTACTGACCTAAAGGCTGGAAGATGTTTGCTCTGTCTTTATTTATAACACTTAGTTATTGAACATCACAGAAAAATGTCCTTTCAGATAGCAGTCTGCCAAAAGACCACTTAGCAAAGTTCCCTGAGTTAATAGCTCAGAGTGAATTCTTGAGAAGTATCACGTACATAAACCAATCATTCCTAAGACAATTTTATAAAACCTGAAATCAGTAATACTCAATTTGGCTGAATCAGTGCTAATTTGCAGACTACAGGTTACTAAAATCAAGTTACAATACTAATGTAATTTTAAATTAGACTCTCTTTGACTCTTTTAGGACAAAAAGCTTTCCAGGATCAGAAAAGAGAATTGCTTCCAGGCCTGACACTGCATAAGATGAGACCTTTAGGCTAAAAAGGCAGTTAATTAGATCTTCTGTATTAACAGCATTTTCCCTGGCACTTCCTAGTCCTCACAAGAGCAAGTCTTAGATCCGGAACTGCTGTGGTTTTCTATCCTATTGTTTTGAAAACGGGAAATACAAAAGAGCTATCAACTAGCATAAAATTAAAGGCCTAATCTTTGAGCGGCACCTAATGGATACACCTTCCAAAGGGCCTATCTAGATTAAGTAGCTAAACTATGAGAGGAATAAATTTCCCATAGCTACACAGGGCCAGACCCTAGTGTTGCAAGGCTTAGAGCAAATATCTGCTCTGTGAATTTAGATGGAATAGAAAATTGCACATGAGCCAGAGCTGAATTGATGTTTACTAATCGACCACACCCCTGCTATCACCACTTTTCTAGTTCAGGGCCACACAATAAAGAAGTAAATTACCAGCTAGAATAAGGCTTCAATAGCTTTCTTTAGATATTTAAACTACCTTGGGTTTTCAAGCATAAATTCTGCAGAAGGCAAATAAGTCAATTTGCCTAATTCCAGAAAATTAGTAAGCAGGAATACCACATTGCTGCTATTTTTCTTTAATATAAGAAGAGAAAGAAACGCAGCAATCAGAAGGAACTCTGATGATGATATTTAATAGTGTATAGAATGGGTACGTGGAGGATTAAACAAAGAAATCAAAATGACCTTCCAGAACAATCTTCCTCTTTAGGATGGGAGCTTCTCTTTGTATTTGTAGCAGAACTTAATTAAAGAAAAAAAATTTTCTTTCATGGTTTTTTCTTTCTATAAACTAAAAACAGAAATGCCAAAATTAATTTACATTTATTTCTACTCTTTTCACATTTGTTCAGAGAAATAGACAAAAACCAGTCTGCCTTTGTCCCAGTTGGCTGGGGTTCAGACATACAGCACAACAGGCGTTAAGGAGCTCAAAAGTCAACCAGACGTAAAACAACAGATCAGAGGCCCCCAATACAGATTTTATTTCCAAACACTCTGAGTCCAATTTAATTTATTTCTCCCCCACATCCTTAATTATTGAAGAAAATGGCATAGCTAATTAAATGCCATTATTCATATTCTCAGTGCTCTGTTTTCATTACTCTACAAACAGTAAAAAGAATGTTAGCCAAGTGACAGCAGAAAGATCACACACTAAAGGTCTATTTTTTTCCAGTGTCCAAATGTAATGAAGCAAAGGGACTTGACCTAAAAGTAGAGTTATTATAGTTTAAATGTGCTCATTAAGATGGCAATTTTCTTCACTGATTCCCTAAAGAATCTCCTTGGAATCCTTCGGTTACAGAAAGAAGGTTCTTTTTTTAAAATAAGTATTATTTAAATCAATATATATCAGGAAATGTGATTTCATATACAGAATAAAAAAGTTTTGGCTGAGAATGGTTAAGAATCTTTGGCTCTTTCTGAGTCATTTAAATCATGAGCTTTCCTTACCTCTAAATTGAAACCCTGCATGAGACGGTCTTTAAAATCCTTCCCAGTGCTCAAACTTGTTGAATCCAGGCACCAAATGATAGTATTTTTAATTAAGTGTGGAGAAAAACAAAAACAAAACAAACTCTTGTTTTGCCTGTAATTTCCTAATTTTCTTTACCTTTTTACAATATTGTCCATATTGGGGCGGGGCGGGTGGGCTTATCTGCCATCTACACTGTCCAGACTATCTATAGATCCTAATATGAAAACACCATGTTTAATTTGTGACATCTATGTCTGGTTGCAGAAATACCATAAGACACAAATTCAACTGTGATGCTCCACTGAAAGAAAAGAAAGCAAAAGAAAAGAAGTATGGAGCATTAGGCCTTCTAAACATTTTATACAAATGAAAACACATTTTAAACTTTTTGTTATTTCTCCTTTTGCTTAACATTTCAAATGTGTTTCTGACAGCTTTATGTAAATTTAAAAATATTTCTCCAATCTTTCTGCTAAATTCTAATAATCTGTATCAAGTAGAAGATGCCAGATGTTTCACAGAGTTAATTGAACTCAGCACTCATTGTTGCTGCAGAAACGAAATAGCATCTGTCAGGTCCCTGTATACAGCTGAATTTAAAAGGTTGGTATGAAATCAACTGGGCAGAAATGAATAGCTCAAATTAAGATTAACTGCCATCTTCTAGTCACTAAGAAATTCAAGAGTATAATGGATGAAACTCCTATCACCCAATAACAGAGGCAACCTTTCTTAATATCAAACATCCTCTTAACAGAGCTCTGTAGGCAAACTGGCTGTGAATAGTTTTTGTCTTAGTGTTTAAAATGATGACACCTGAATTCCCAGTTTCTTTTATGAACAAGTCATCATTAGTCCTCAAATGACTTATTACAATATTGCCCAGATAGTACAATACTTTGATAAACAGGGCAGAGGTTTGATTCCCCAAACCTCTGCCCTATGCCCTAAGCACTTGGAGACACACCTTTGGGATGAAACACATGATGCTATAGGGAGAACTAACTAGAGAACTACCTCACAGAATGTGAAAAAACATCTGCAAATCTAAAAATGAAAACAAAGCAAAAAAAGGAGGTGGGGGACAAAAGAGGAGGTAAGAGGAAAGAGTTCTAGTGCCAAATACAAGATTAAATGTTTTCTAATAGGGTAAAGTCAATTAAAAATCTCTTCTTGCCTAAAAAATTCTGTGATTTTGGTAATTAGCAGGAAGGCCAATAGATAATGTTACAAGAAGGGCTGTGAAAAGTCAGTTATTTGAGTGTGAATCACGTTTACTAAAATGAGACACAAGCAGAGGTGCAGGAAAAAGGGGCTCAACGATTAGTTGTTCTCAGGTGTAGAATTTTAACCTTGACCTACACAGAAATCACGTGAAGCCTGCAGCCAGCTAACTATAATCAGAAAGACACTATGTAGCCATTTTGTATACCTGGACCCGAAGTGGCAAATAATCTTCACAGAGATCATCCCACAGCTCCTGGAGGTCTGAAAGCTCCAAGGGATAACTCACAGGTGTCTTGTAAAGGGGTTTCAAAGACCGGTTAAGGAAACTGGAACTAACTCCATCTGTCATGATATGGCCAGGCCTGCTTCCAGGTGGGCTGGATTTCACTGGAATAGGAAGCCTGCTCCCTCGGGGACTCTGGATAGGCTTATAATCAAGACCTTTAATCACATTAAGAGCTAGCTCCAGCTTGTGGTTACACATAGGCTGTGGAGCCTGTTCATCTGAACAACAGTCACACTTTGCAAGTTCCTTTGCACTTCTCTCCGTTTCCTCATCCTTTTGTTGTGGAGGACTAGCCTGGACACTTGCATCCAAAGATTCCACAGAGGATCCTGGTGTCCCTTCCTCCATGCTTTCTCCATCTAGGGGTACCTTTGTACTTGGTAAATCCGGTGGCCCGACCTCAGACAATGCCGGTTCTTCGGTGCAAATGCTGGTGGACCACCTAGAAGAAGGACCACACGAGATACTTCTGGCCACCTTTCGAGGCACCTTACAAATGGCTTCATAGTCAGAATCAGCAACCCGCAAGGCTGCACAACCACGGCATCTCCTGGGTCGGTTTCCAGGACCTTCAGAAGCATGGCAGCTGTGTAGCTCCTGAATCTGATCCTCATTTTCTACCCAACACTCAAACCCTGAATAGGCGAAGTCTTCCTGGAGCAGTGCAGAGTATCGTACATCGGGTAAGCCGGAAATGTCAACCGTCCCATTCCCCGCCTTGGTTTCCGTGCCAGAGTCCTCGTTATTCTTACGATACATGCTAGCAATGCAGAACTTGAGGCGGTCCTTCTCCAGCAGCAGCTTTTGCAAACGCTCAATAGAAAGAGCTTCGATCCGGGCAATAACGGTATCGAACCTATAGATCCGATCAAGCATGAAAGCACACTTGCTGCAAGCAAATTCGGCTTTGCCATCGCGGGCGACATCCTTGCCCAGGACGTGCGAAAGCAGAACCTGGAGGTTGAGCTTAGATGCCGTGTGGAAGATCCAGCGCCGCTGGTTTCCACACAGCTCCCGGGCACAGATCCTGCAAATCTCCTTCATCTTCTCCCCTAGCGATTGCCGAGCTTCCCTGAGGCGGCTGCTGCTTGGTGTTCAGTCACTGGCTCTTGGCTGCGCTCCGTCTCCCGCCTCGGAGGCCTCCGGCCAGCATGGCACAGTCCGGTGGGTCCCCACTCTGCAGGGGCGCACCTCCGCCACCCTCGAGCTGGTTCTGGGTACCAGAGTGGGCAGCCCCGCCCCTCGGGAAGGGGGCGGGAATAGAAACGCCTTAGGGGGACGCTGAGTGACAGCAGCGCAGGCCACGTTCGCAACCTGCCATGTCCCCTCCAGCTGTCTCTCCCGCCAGCCGCCGCGTCCCCAACGTCCTCCCTTGCAGCAGGCTGGGTTCGCGGTACACTATCAGCAGCCAGCGACTGACGCGAAGACTCGGAGATCGAGGATCAGATTTCAAGATGGCGCCAGCGGCTCGGCGCCTGCGGCCCGCGGCGGGTTCCTCTGGGAGCTGTAGTCCGGTGGGCCGCTCCCCGCTTTGCGCATGCGCGGCGGCGAGTGCCTGCCCACTCGCCCCAAAACGAGTAGCCGCTCCTGGCGGTGGATTCGAGACCCGGCCCCATGTGGGTACCGGTGGACAGCAGGACGAGCGCTGGCCACTGCTAGACTGCTTTCATCTACTAAGATTTCACCCAACGAACGCACCAGTTCCCTCGTGGTTCCTCCCGCCCGCCCTAACGGGATGACCCAAGGATCTGCGTGGGGAGGAGAAAGTTGAATCCCCTCCCCCTCTCTCCACGGTAGTGCCACGTACTCTGGATGGAGCAGCTTGGCAGCACCACTAGGTATCGCTGCGCGCCGCCTCCCTCCTGCCTGCAGCCCCAACGTCTTCTCCCTACCCAGGCGGGTGCTGGGATTAAAAGGCCCTGGGGCTGTAGCTGCGGGCGGGTAAACAGGGTTGATAAATCAGAGGTGGTAGTACGGCGGGTTTTAGAAGGGTGCTTCAAACCTCTCCCTCAACAACTGGGAGTAGCTAGAGGACAAGTTTTTCTCTTCCTTGCAGTGTTGGGATGGGCGTGCGTTTAGCAATTGCTGGACGATTTGCCCTTTTTTTAATAAAAGAAATCATCAAGAGAGGACACAAACCAGTCACCTGAGAAAGAGTACGGCAAATACCACGTGGTTGCCACTAGTTAACCAATATTTTTAAAATAAGAGAAAATGGGCTTTTTCAAGAATGTAAACACCTGAGAGTAGATTACCATCACCAAATTCTCTTTCAGGTTCAGGTGGACTGCAGTCCCTATTTTGGGAGTGGGAGAGTACACAAACTTTAGAACAAAAGACTTAGCTTCTTTGAGCAAGAGTAGAGGGTCGGGGTACTGATATCTGCAGAACTAGGGCTGGACATTTCAGTGACTTCAGTTAGTACCCTGTCTTATTCAACAATATACAGTTGTCACCCCGCTGCTAGGTATAGAACTTGGAATGCACACAAACTGTGGGGAAGCAGGAGCTCGGAGTAGGAGGAATCCAGGTGTCAACTTCCATTTATAATAAAGAATTCCCTTCTTGGCTTGAGTGGCATGCAGACATGGGACAGGAAGGAAAACAGCCCCAGCAATACCTGGAGTCCCCCAGAGCAGGACATTTCCTGGTTACAAAAATGTTAAATTTTACTGGCTTGTCCTTGGGAGAGGTTAAGGCCATTTAACAGTCTTAAGTATCTGAACCTCACCTCTAGGACAGAGCCCATACTCCTCTAAGCAGGAAGACATTAAAATGCCTTCAATAAGAACTCAGAATAAACCAAAAAATTCCTAGGGAGAATTAAATGATTTAGAAGTGTTTTAACAGTGTTTGGCTCACTGAATAATAGCTTATGCTGTTATTTCAATATTATAATGGGAATATTTTAAGATAATATTAAAACTTTTTTTTTTAAAGATTTTATTTATTTGACACAGAGAGATCACAAGCAGGCAGAGAGAGAGAAGCAGTCTCCCCGCCAAGCGGAGAGCTGGACGCAGGGCTCTATCGCAGGACCTGGAGATCACGACCTGAGTGGAAGGCAGAGGCTTAACCCACTGAGCCACCCAAGTGCCCCAGATAATATTAAAACTTTATGGAGCTTTACACACTTAAGATTGTATTGTTCTCTTATTTAATCACCAAAACAAAATCTTGGTAGCTCCAATGTGAGAGAAGAACAGTCCTTTGATCTTTGGGTTTGGGAGGCTACAGAACTTTGCCTATGTTATTTCACCTAAATATGCATGTTCTGGCAGTAAAACCAAGAATGTAAAAGAGACTTCCAAGTAAAACTCATTACAGCTCCATTTTTGCCTGCCTCTAGGTATATGAACTTCAAAGTCAAAAGAAAGTAAACAATCATCTTTGAAATCTGTAGTGATCTATAGAGAGGCAAGGAGTTTCTGGACTCACCTACCAACAGACTGCCTGTCAGGACTATACCCTGCTGTACCCTGTCTGAAGTATAGTATAAAGTTTAGTATAAAGAGCTAAAAGAACTCAAAGGTCCAGAAAAGTGCAAATTAAGACATTAATCAAGTCCTCATCCTCAACTATCAATGCAAGCCACATTTTCTTGCTGGGGAAAAGGCTAATGAAACAAAATGCTTTTCAGGAGCAAATTAAATAATACTTTGTAGTATTCTCTATTCCTTATTAAGATTTTGCATCTAATTAATAGTCTCTAAACTTTAATGACAGTATATAGGTAGCTTGGTGTAGAAGTGCAAATCAGTATAAATGGAGAAAAGGTAGTTTATCATTGAAGAATAGGTTTGCTAGATATAAGTAAAGATCAATATACAGAGAGAACTACACATATCTGGGCTTCCAACAACCGATAGGAATAAATCACTCAAAAATCAAAGAAAATTTGAAGATAGCACTCTATTCACTCCTAGGAAATATATTTAAAAAACATTATTTTGAAGTGGATAGTAAACTATTATAGTACTAGAACTGGTCCTAATACAATTATTTCGTATTATAGAATTTCATTCCAACTAACTGTCATCCCAACTAAAAGATCACTGGTGTATAGATAACAAAACTGGAACATAAAAATTAAAAAATAAAACTTATAGGGACGCCTGAATGGCTCAGTCGGTTAAGTATCTGACCGGCTCAGGTCATGATCTCAGGGTCCTGAGATTGAGCCATACTTGGTTCCCTGCTCAGTGGGGAGCCTGCTTCCCCCCCTCTCTCTCCCTCTGCCCCCCTCCCCTGCTCTTACACACACTCTCTCTCCCTAAAATAAATAAATAAAACTTTTGGAAAAAAAAAAAACACCTTAGAAAAATCAGGTGATAATGAATTCAGAACATCATGGTCCTTATAAATATCACCTTGGTCAAGATTTTGTATTTAGTTAATACTGCCTACGTATGGGGAGGGGAGTAAAATTGGGGGTTGAATAGAAACATTTACCTTTTTTTATACACTATGTGTCATCTGAATTTTTGGAAATAAATGTGTATTCATGTATCTTAAATTTTTTTTAAAAATTAGAAAATATTCAATAATTAAAACTAAGACTTGTGGGGCACCTGGGTGGGTCAGTGGGTTAAGGCCTCTGCCTCCGGCTCGGGTCATGATCTCAGGGTCCTGGGATCAAGCCCCTCATCCGGCTCTCTGCTCAGCAGGGAGCCTGCTTCCTTTCCTCTCTCTCTGCCTGCCTCTCTGCCTACTTGTGATCTCTGTCAAATAAATAAATAAACTCTTAAAAAAAAAACAAAAACTAAGACTTGTGCCAATTTAACACACTAATCAGAGTCTAAGTGGTAACATTTGAACCTAAAATGGAAATTTTAATATATATGATAACTACATGTGTTATATATGTGGACAACTTATATAAATAGATTCAAAGGGGATATACAAGTTAGTAAATAGTGATTATGTCTGGAGAGTGGAATTATGAATACTTATTTTCTTCTTCCTTCATTTATGTTCTATAATTTTCTATATTAAGCATGAATTGCTTTTGTGATAAGATAAAAATTGTTGCTAAGAAATAGGTAAAATAAACACATTTTGATATATTTGTACAATACTAATTGGCAGTAAAAAAAACAAAAACAAAAAAACAAACAAACAAAACTGACACCCACAACATGAATGAATCCCAAAAGCATGTTAAGTGAAACAAGCTGTACACGTCAGTACATTCTGTGTGATTCCTTCTAATTTATGTTTAACAACAAGAAAAATTGAATCCACGGTGACAGAAGTACAGAAAGTGGTTATGAAAGGAGATAGTGTAAGAATTGATTGCAGAGGAACACAAAGGAATTTTCTGGGGTGATGAAAACGTTCTATGTATTGTTTTGAGTGATGGCTATATGGATGTGTACAGTTCTCAAAGTTCATTGAACTGAATGCTTAGATCTGTAGATTTTATGTTAGAATAGTTCAATAAAGAGTAACAAAGAGGAAATAAATATAAAATATGTATTACCCATAAACTTTTAATCTGAGAGGTTTTTTTGTAGGGGGGGAAGTAACCCCCACTTTATCGTAAGAATAGCTTTGAAAATTGGAAAGATAAAATATGGCCTAGAAAATGTTCTGTAAAATTCCCGACTGCAAATTCAAAACTTTATATTTCCTAACCATAGGAGCTTTGAAAAACATTTTTTTAAATTTTATTTATTTATTTGAAAAACAGAGATCACAAGTAGGCAGAGAGACAGGCTGAGACAGAAAGGGGAAGCAGGCTCCCCACCGAGCAGAGAGCCCGATGCGGGGCTCGATCCCAGGACCCTGAGATCATGACCTGAGCCGAAGGCAGAGGCTTTAACCCACTGAGCCACCCAGGTGCCCCTGAAAAACATTTTATATGCATATGCACACCACACAAACATGATTGAAGCAAGGCATGCTGATAAAGTAAGACTTGGGACTTCTGAGATGATTTAGAATAGGATAATTACTTCTAAGACTTACCAAAGTTACATATTAAAGGAAAATTGGAACTAAGAACAGGTTTCATATTATGATAAGCTGTTATGAATTAAATTGTTAATTTTATATATCAGCAGTTTGCCCTCAAAATGTATTGATAAACCCATTCACAGCACTTATTAGCTATATGTGCTAGTTAAATCATTTATATCTGGCCCTTAATTTTCTCATCTACAAAGTAAACATGAATTTAAACAGTAGTTTTCAACCTTTGCCAGGCATCAGAATCCCCGGGAGGGCTTGATAAAACAGATTGCTGGGACCTACCTCCTGGAGTTTCTGATTCAGGTCCCCTGGGGTGGAGCCCAAGAATTTGCATTCCTAACAAATTCCTAGATCATGCTGATGCTGCCGTCTGGGCAATCACACTTCGAAAACCATTGAATTAGAGCTGTCCTAAACTATATTCTGAAAAATCTCAGTCAAAAGATTAAAGTACTGCAGATAAATAGAAAAACCCTTCAGTGAAGAACTACTTACAGATTGTTGAATTTAGAGAACTATATTCTCATATGAATCAAAATTCCTAAGTAGTGTTATTTTTTTTTTAAGATTTTTTATTTATTTGAGAGAGAGACAGTGAGAGAGAGCATGAGAGGGGAGAAAGTCAGAGGGAGAAGCAGACTCTCCAGGGAGCAGGGATCTCAATGGGGGACTCGATCCCAGGACTCTGGGATCATGACCTGAGCTGAAGGCAGTCAGTCACTTAACCAACTGAGCCACCCAGGCGCCCCCCTAAGTAGTGTTATGTTAAAGACATTTTGCACTATCTCTATTTTGACCTCCAGATTTTGGGGCCTGGGAAGTATCTCTTAGAACCAAAGCCACTTTTGTAACCACTATTTTGTAGTGCTTCTAAGACCTAATTCCGGGCTGGTAAGGCGTTTCCAAGAGAATTAGAGATGGAAAATCCCCACGTCCCAAGCAGTTGTGTTAGGTTTCACTGCCCTAGTTATGACATTGGAAATAGCTGTTCTAATTACTAAAAACTATGCAAAAAAAAAGAAAAAAAAAGTGATTTGGCAGAGAAGCTAAAACAGATGAGGAAATGCAAAAATATCAAAGTAAAGCCAGTTAGGCTTTATGGAAACACAAGCATGTGCATGACTCCCCTGTGATGGCTGGAAATTTTTAAGAAGCCAGAAGCAATCATGATTTGCATTAATTAATAACACAGCATTTTGAAAGACTTGTTTAAAACCAGGAGATTACCAGTTCAGCTGAAGATTGCCATATGGTCATCAGCAGAATCCATCTTAAAATAGTAAAGAATCTTTCAAGTAAAGTTATTAAGTACCAGTAACTGCTTAAGTGAATTTTATTCTTTTATTTTTTTTTAAGATTTATTTATTTATTTCAGAGAGAGAGAGTGGGGTGAGGAGCAGAGAGAGAGGGAGACAAACAGACTCCCCCACTGAATGGGAATCCCATGACCCAATCCACCCCAGGACCCAAGATCATGACCTGAGCAGAAAGCCAGACTCCAAAGCTCAACTGACTGAGACACCCAGGCACCCCAAGTGAATTTTAAAGCACACGTTAAGTCAATCAACCAAGGAGCAAGAATTTGCATGAATTCAGTATGTCATTTCTCTGTCTTTAGTGAACTTTTAGTTTAGTTGAAGGGAGAAAATGTGCATGCTAAAATTAGTACAATTGATTGGTAAGTGAAATGGTACTGATGAAGTCAGTATGAGTGCAGAAAAAATTGAGAAATAGTTGGAGGGCAAGAGTGACACTTGAGATGGGTCTTAGGATGGTGGAAACAGAGAAAGGGACTCCATTAAAAGAAAAGGGCATCATCAATAGTCTTAGAAGTGGGTTAGATACAGTGCTAGCCTGTAGGTAAAGGGAGATGTTGGGGATTTTGAGGAGCATCTGAATGGCCTGGTTCATCCTACTTTATAAAACTTATCCTCTATAATTGCTCATTCAGAGAATACATACGGAGAGCCAACTGTAAGCCTGATGCTATGCTGTGGTGCTATGGAAGTTTTAGTAACTAGAATTTAATGTTCAGAAAAGACAAAAGATTTTGGACTTAATGTTATGAACTTGAACAAAGAATGGCATGGTGAAAACTTCATCTTGGAAAGATTAGCCAGAGAACAGGATGGACTAGAATTTCAGGGAAAGATTTTGGAATGGTTATAGGAAGACCTGCTAAAAAGCCATTGTAGTTATTCATATGTGGGGTAATAAAAAAAAAAAAAGTCTGTGGGAATGCAAGTTGGTGCTGCCACTCTAGAAAACAATATGGAGATTCCTCAACAAGTTGAAAATAGAGCTACCCTATGACCCAGCAATTGCACTCTTGGGTATTTACCCCAAAGATACAAATGTAATGATCCGAAGGGGCAACTGCACCCCAATGTTCATAGCAGCAATGTCCACAATAGCCAAACTATGGAAAGAGTCCAGATGTCCATCAATAGATGAATGGGTAAAGAAGATGTGAGATATAGATATAGATATAGATATAGATATAGATATAGATATAGATATATGTATATATATGTATACATACATATGTATACATATATATACATATATATATACATACACACACATACATACATACACACACACACACAATGGAATATTATGCCCCTATCAAAAAATGAACTCTTGCCATTTGCAATGACATGGATGGAACTAGAGGGTATTACACTAAGCAAAATAAGTCAGAGAAAGACAATATATGATCTCACTAATATGTGGAATTTAAGAAATAAGGCAGAGGATCATAGAAGAAGAGAGAAAAAAATGAAACAAGATGAAACCAGAGAGGGAGACAAACCATAAGAAACTCTTAATCAAAGGAAACAAACTGAGGGTTGCTGAAGGGGTGGGGGTATAGGGATGAGGTAACTGGGTGACGGACATTGGGGAAGGTATGTGTTGTAATGACCACTGGGTATTATATAAGACTGATGAATCACAGACCTGTACCCCTGAAACAAATAATACACTATATGTTAAATATTTGAATTTAAATTAAAAAAATTAGTCTGGTATATAAATAGAAAGTGGTAAATATGAGAATCATTTTGAAGGAATGAACAGCAGGACTTGACATATAGAGGATGAAGGAAAAGGATTAAAGATGAAGATTAGGTTTTTGGTCTCAAAGACTGGTAGAAAACATGGTCTAAATGAGCAGAAATGTGAGAGTTGAGTCCATCTACAAAAAGATAATGAAAAATTTGATCAGGAACATGCTGAGTTTAGGTGACTGAGAAAACTAAGTGGAAAAAAAAAAAAACGAAGTGAGGCTCTTCTACAAGCAAAGCACAGGTGAGATGGGGACAGAGTTTCAAGAAGGAGAGAGACAGTTAACATTTGTCAAAAGCTAGGGAGAGATTAGCAGGAGAGAGAAGGTCAGGCATATCACTTTCTGTAACTGTAACTTGTAAACTTGTGACTTGTAAACTTCAGAGTTATTACTTTAACTCCTCAGAATCCTTCCCTATCAAGTTAAACACTAAATTTGGGATTTTTTTTTTTTTCTGAACATCTCTAGCATGTTCAGAAATGTTGCTTCACATTTTCACAACATTTTCTATTTCAGGTTCTTGAAACCTAAAACCTGAACCATGTCACTAGGCTTAGAAGCTTACCCTCTAATCATCCTCCATACTATTTCCAGAATATTCATAGTAAAGATTCATCATTATCCACTATAGGATGAAGTCCAAAACTTCATCAGCATGGCATTTCAATATCTCTACAGAAAGATCCTAATCTACTTTTCAACTACATCTCATCTTTCAACTATATACTCCTTCCCTAATCATATGGCGTGATGACAGGATATTAAACTGCTTTATTAACTGTATGCCCCACCTTCCTCTTTTATAATCTGATGGTCAGGCCCTTAACTTGGAAATTTTTGCAGAGCAAAGAGCAGAAGCTGAAGTCAAATGCATTTCCTGACTTTAATAAAAATTCTAAACCAAGTGAGAAGATTAAGCCACATGTCCCAGTGGGGAAGAGGAGAAAGGGTCTTTGAGGTCAACAGAAAAGGAGGGGGTTAGATTTCACTCATTTCAGAAAGAGACTGGGGATCAGAGAATAACAGGGAGCCACCTCCATTCCATATTAGTGCCACAGAGAAGCAGCAGGACCTGGGGGGAGAAGGCAGTGGGTGACTTGGAGAGGCTGGACTCTATATCATGGGGTTCTGGCTCCATAAAAGACTCTAATAAAGCAAGCTGTTAGAGTTGGCAGAACCATGCTTGTTGGAGAAGGGGTACTTCCAGGGTGGACCAACGTTAAGAGTAATCCCTTAATTCTTTGGCATCTGATAAAAACCTTCACTTTCATGTAATTGAGAGAATAGGGAGGAATATATGTACCAAATGGATGATTTGAACTTCCTGCTAGCCTGATTAAGATAAGGACTCAGGGTAACATTCAATTGATTGAAAGAAAGTGAAGAAACATGGTATTTCCTGCACAACTGAATTTGTGAACTAAGAGTCATACCCACTTCAAACCTTTGGTAGGTGTTCACTGAGCCTCAGTCCTAGACCTTTTTACCTATTTTTATTTTCTTTCCATATCATCTTATCCTTTCCCATCTTTATACCAGTAACTTTCCATTTATATCTTTATCCCAGAATTTCCTCTGAGTTCAAATCTGAAATAGCCAACTACCTATTCATATCTGCATATGATAGGTCAGAGACATCTCAAAATTACCATCTTCCAGGGCACCTGGGTGGCTCAGTTGTTAAGCATCTGCCTTTGACCCAGGTCATGACCCCAGCATCCAGGGACTGAGCCCCATATCGGGCTCCCTGCTCATCGGGGAGCCTGCTTCTCCCTTTCCAGCTTCCCTGTGCTTGTGTTACCTCTCTCGCTGTCATAAATAAATAAAATCTTTTTTAAAAAAATTACCATCTTCCTTACCTATAGTACCCCCACACTCGTTCTCCCTAATTCTCTATTAGGGGTCAGCAAACTATGAACTGTGGACTAAATCCCCCCCCCACCTATTTTTGTAAATAAAATTTTATTGGAACATATAAGCCAACTCATTTATGTATTGTGTATGGCTATGTTTGTGCTACAATGGCAGAAACCTTATGACCTGCAAGGTCTAAATTATTTGCCATCTGGCCTTTTACAGAAACAGTTGGCTAATCCCTGCTCTTTGTTTTCTTCAAAGTACTTATTACAATGTGCAATTAGTTATTTGTTTGATCACTTGGCTATTTATCTTCCTTATTAGATACAAGCTCCTTAAGGGGAAAGGCTCTTGCCTTTCTTCTTTTAAGTATTTTTAAAGTATTTATTATTGAAATATAGTTGATATGTAATAGTCTATTAGTTCCAGGTACATAACATAATGAGTCAACAATTCTATACATTATTCAATGTTCACAATAAGTACAGTCACCATCTGTCACCATACGATTATTATAATATTATCGACTATATTCCCTATGCCATACTTTTCATCTCTGTGACTTACTTATTTTATAACTGGAAATTTGTACTTCATAATCCCTTTCACCTACTTTGCCCTCCCCTCACCACCCTTATTTGGCAACCACCAGTTTGTTCTCTGTATTTATGAGTCTGTTTGTTTTTTTGTTTTGTTTTGTTTTGTTTTTGAGATTCCACATATATACAAAATCATATGGTATTTGTCTTTCTCTGTCTGACTTATTTCATGTAGTATAAAATGCTCTAGGTCCACCATGTTGTTGCATGACAAGATTTCACTCCTATTATGGCTGAGTAATATTCCATTGTATATATATACTGCTTTCTCTTTACCCATTCATCTATCAATGGACCCAAGCATTGCTTCCATATCTGGCCTAGTGTAAATAATGCTACCATAAATAAAGAAGTGATTTCTCTTTTCAAATTAGTGTTTTTGTTTTCTTTGGATAAATACCCAGTAACGGAATTACTGGATCATATGATAATTCTTTTTTTTTAATAAAAATTTTTTTAATTAACATATAATGTATTATTGGGGTACAGGGGTACAGGTCTGTGAATCATCAGGCGTACACACTTCACAGCACTCACCATAGCACATACCCTCCCCAATGTTCATAACCCAGGTAATTCTATTTTTAATTTTTCATGGAACCTCCAAACTGTTTTCCACAAGGGCTGCCAGCTTGCATTCCTACCAGCAGTGCACAAGGGTTCCTTTATTTCCAAATTCTTGCTCACCAACCCTTGTTATTGCTTGTGTTTTTGGTTTCAGACATTCTAACAAATGTCTAAATGTGAAGTGATATCTGATTGTGGTTTTGATTTGCATTTTCCTGATGATCAGTGATATAGAGCTTCTTTTCATGTGTCTGTTGGCCATCTGTCTATCTTCTTTGGAAAAATCTCTATTTAGGTCTTCTGCCCATTTTTTAATTGGATTATTTGGGGGTTTTGGTGTTGAGTTGTATACTATCTTCATATATTTTAGATTAACCCCTTATTAAATATATTATTTGCAAATATCTTCGCCCGTTCAGTTGGTTGATGTTTTTATTTTGTTGATGGTTTCTTTTGTTGTGCAAAAGCTTTCTATTTTGGTATAGTCCCAATAGTTTAATTTTCCTTTTCTTTTCCCTTGAGTAAGAAGACATATCTAGGAAAATATTTCTAGGACCAATGTCAAAGAGATAACTGCCTATGTTTTCTTCTAGGATTTTTATGGTTTCAGGTCTCACATGTCAGTCTTTAATCCAGTTTGTGTTTATTTTTGTGTATGGTGTAACAAAGTGGTTCAGTTTCATTCTTTTGCATATAGCTGTCCAGTTTTCCAAGCATCATTTACTGAAGAGACTATCTTTTTCCCACTGTATATTCTTGCCTACTTTGTCACAGATTATCTGGACTCTATTCTATTCCAATGATGACCTAGGTGTCTGTTTTTGTGCCAGCATTGTACTGTTTTGATCATTACACCTTTGTAACATATCTTGAAATTTGTGATTGTGATCCTTCCAGCTTTGCTTTTCTTTTTCAGGTCTGCTTTGGCTATTCAGGGTGTTCTGTGATTCCATACAAATTTTAAGATTATTTGTTCTAGTTCTGTGAAAAATGTTGTTGGTATTTTGATAGACACTGCATTAAATGTGTAGACTGGTTTGGGTTGTATGGATATTTTAACCATATTGATTCTTCCTCATGAGAGATTGTACCTGCCAGACTATACCTTACCAGGAAACAAACTGCGGGTTTTAGAAGGAAGGGTGTTGGGAGGGATGGGTGAGCCTGGTGATGGGTATTAAGGAGGGCAAGGATTGCATGGAGCCCATATATACAAACAATGAATCATGAAACACTACATCAAAAACTAATGATGACTAACATAACACAATAAAGATAAATTAATGTGAATTTAATAAATTAATAATTGTTAATTAATTAATTTTTAATTAATAAATTAAAAATATTGGTTCTATCTATGAGCATAGAATATCTTTTTATTTGTGTCATCTTCTATTTCTTTCATCAATGTCTCTTTTATGAATTTTATTTTTTTTTTTAATTTCTTTTCAGCATAACAGTATTTTCAATTTCATTGCTAGTAATTGGTCTATTCAAATTTTCTATTTCTTCCTGATTCAGTTTTGGAAGATTATATGTTTCTAGAAATTTATCCATTTCTTATAGGTTGTCCAATTTCTTGGCATAAATTTTTCAATATTTTCTTATAATCCTTTGTATTTCTGTGGTATCAGTTGTTATTTCCCTTCTTCTTTTCTGATTTTATTTGAGTCCTCTCTCTCTTCCTCTCCCTCCCCCAACTCTTGCTCTTGCTCTCTGTGTCTTCTTTTTCTTTTTCTTTTAACAAGTCTAAGTGTTTATCAATTTTGTTTACTTTTTCAAAGAACCAGCTCCTGGTTTCATCCATCTATTTTTCTTTTGAGGTACTTTGGACAGTATGTTTCTAGATATCAATAAATAATCATTGAATGGCTAAATGAGTAAATCAATGCCTTTCCTTTTCATCTCTTATTAAAATCCTACTCATTTCTTATAGATCAAAATCTTTACTGCCTACCCCAGCTCATGACCTTTTGTACTTTCTCTACTGCTTTATATTTTGTTTCCATCAGTGGCTTCCTTACCTTCCAATTAGACTATCATCTCTAAAGGCAGAGACTAAACCTTATGCATCTTTGTGTTCTTTATTCCTTCATGTTACAGTAGTTTGTGCATTGTAAATTCTCAGTAAATACTTTTCATGAAGCGGTAATAAAATCCCTTATTTTTCCACCACCTTTGCTGCTCTAAAGGGTCAGGACTACAATTGCCTTAGATGATGAGGTCTTTTGCTGAGACACGTTACCAGTAAAGGTTATGTCTGGGAGACAGTGAGGTTGAATGAGGATTTATAAGAGTCTCCACCTTCAACATTCATCAGCTTTAAGAAGAAGATACTGTAAAGCTGCTTTCAAAGATCTCCTTATATGAAGTTAGTTGGAGCTGCGCAAGCTCCTAATCCCTGCAAGGTTTTCAGTCTCTGCCTTGAGCAGTGAGTGTTCTAGACTTAACCTCCACGTCAGATCTCTCCATGGTAACACTGGAATGTTTGCTATTTTAAGAATACGCCTCACTGCATGCAGTGTTATTTACATTAGGTTCCAAACAAGGCATAAATGCAATGGCTTGAGTGTCTGCTGATTTGTATGAGTGGGAGGTCCTGATTGCTTACTGGATATCTCACCCTAATTCTGTTGTCCTCTTTAATTTTGTAAGGCAATATTTATTTACATGTTAATAAATATTACACTTGGGGAAAACTGGAGAATGGAAAAATGAAATAAAACAAGAATTCTTCCAGACCTTCTTTTGCAAGTACATCGTTGCTCCTTGCGTTCATACCCTGTAGGTCTGGTTTCATTTAAAGGGTTCTTTGAAATGAAGCTTCTACTCTCCCATAAAAGGGAATCATGTCAGTAACTGGATATCACCAGCTTTTCAGAGTGCAGGTCTTTCATCTGCAACTTTATGAATATACTCACGAAGGAAGAGAAAAATGCTTTGTAAAACTTCACTTTGTTAGCTTTTCTTTTTACTAAAAAAGATGTGGACATGTTGCTTCAGCATGGCAGCTATATCCAAAAGCTCCTGAGTTCTCTGCTCACAACGACATGCTCTTGATCTGAATGGACAAGGGGTGATTGGAAGCAAACATGGAGTGATGTCAATTGGTGGCTTGTCAAGTTTATGGCTTTCTTTGTTGCTGTTCTATGGGGTTAATTATATGATAGAAGGTCATACTACTGTGTAAGTATTGCTAAAATGAATGGTGGAATGGAAAAAGAAAACAGCTAGAGGGATAGTAAAATAAATTAAATAATCTTGATCAAAACTGTCTCTTTTTGAGGGATGGAAGGCTCTGAAATGAAACTTCCTGTACTCAGAGATTATACTCAGTCCCGACTTTCAGACTTGAGATTACATGAGAAGTACTCATCTATGGGAAATGGCATAAGAGAAGAGTTTTCAATTGGACAACTCAAACCTAGATGTGTAAAATCTGTGAGCTTCCCTTCTTCCCAACTGTGGTATTCTCAGCTGTGAGGGGTCAGAGGAGGTAGAGGAAGTGAGTCAGTCTCCAGAACTCTAGGGATGGCTTTGCTGGAGATGAGGGAATTCTTAAGTCTTTGCAGAGCAGGCCCAGAGCCTAGAAAATGAACTTGGGCCTTCCACATTGTGGGGGTGTGGCTTCTGTGGTGAGAGATGGCATGAAAGACAAAGGTTGAGGATACAGTGGGAGTAAGATGCTGCTACTGCTGGCAGACAAGGATGACGCCCACAACAAAGGCTTCAGTTGTCACAGATAGCAAGAGTTGTCACACACGACTGTAGACAGAGGGGGGAGACAAAGTACTTTATAATTGGTTTTCTAATGTTCTTGGCCCCTAATTCAAGAATGGATTAGATCAAGCAGTTAATAGCTGTGTCAAACTATGATTTGCTCTCATGAGATGACATCAATTATCTGCTCAGTTAGTCCTCCTTCTAAAGAGCCCACAGGATTGTCTTTCTAAAATGCAAATCATATGCTTTTATATCCCCCTAGCTTAGCTTTTTTTTTTCTTTAATTCTCTGTTTCTTATAACAGGAAGTCCTTAGCTTGACACTTACGGAATGTCCCAGTTATGTCTTCTATCATTCTATAACACTTAGTATATACCTGGTAATACCAGTTTCTCCCAATTCCTTAACATGTTTCATATCACTGTATATACTGTACCTGCCTATGATGTATTTCTATTTTCTGCCTGGAGTACTCCGCCTTTAAGGTCCAGGTCAAGAGCAACTTCCAGGTGAGGCTTCTTTGACTTTCAAAGGATATCTCACCCTAATTCTGTTGTCCTCTGTCCTCTGTTCCCTGCCATCTGTGGGTTCCTTTCCCACAATGCATATATTTCTATCTCTTCATTTATCATCCTGTATTTTGTTCTTTGTTTACATGCCAATCTCTTATTGGACGATAAACCCTTTGGAAGCTACAGCCCCCAGACTAGTGGTTCTTACTGAGTGACTATACCATCTCCTAAACTGCATTTTGCAAATTCATGGGGTGTTTCTTGTTTTTATTGTCATCACCATGATGACTGGAGCAATGGGTGCTACGTAATTTGCAATGAGCCGGGCAAAGCATTGTTCCAAATTCTGAATGACATCTGTCTACCTATTTATCTATTTATCTATCTATCATCTATCTGATTCCTGTCTATATGAAATGCATAACACAAGCAAATTCGTTAAGGCAAATTCATTAATTCATTATAACAGAGGTTATCAGAAACTAGGAAAGGGACGAATGAGGAATTATTGTTTTATGGGTAGTTTCACTGAAAAATTCCAGAAATTTTGGTTCACTGATATTCTGAGAGCTGGTTTTGAACTTTGTCAATAGATCTCTTTTGGTCAGTCACACACATGTACATTTGTGATACTAGCTCTTCAGAACAGCAGTGTGAATATGGGTATGAACCCACATAAACCTATGTTCAAATTCTGACCTCACCACCTACTGCCTTAATAACTTGGGTTACATCACTTAATCTAAATATTGGTTTCCCTACTTGCAAAGGGAGCTTTATCCTACCTAGTTCACAGTTTGTAATGAAAGTTGGAAAAAACCTGAATGTTCAGGCCTCCACACGGTGCTTAGAGCAGCATCAGGACTCAAAAATGGATCCTTCCTCTTTCCCTTCACTGGCTAGCAGCATCACACTGTTTCATGGACACTCAATAAAAGCTGGGTCTCCAGGGGCACCTTGATGGCTCAGTTGGTTCAGCGTCCACCTTCAGCTCAGGTCATGGTCTCAGGGTCCTGGGATCAAGTCCCATGTCAAGCCCCACATCTTGCTCCATGCTCAGTGGGGAGTCTGCTTCTCCCCTCCCCCATGGCCCCTCCCCCAATCTTGCACACACTTTCTTTCTCTCTCTCTCAAATAAATGAATAAAATCTTAAAGAAATGTATTTACACTGTAGGGGTCCCTGGGTGACTCAGTGGGTTGAGCATCTGACTCTTGATTTCAGATCAGGTCATGATCTCAGGGTTGTGAGATGGAACCCTGTGACCTGCTCATGCTGGATATGGAGTCTGCTTAAGATTCTCTCTCTCTCTCCCTCTCACCCCTGCTTGCACACTTAAGTATGCACACATGCACGCCCATGCATTTTCCCACTCTTAAAAAATTTTCTTCCACTTCCAATAAAATTATGTTGCTTTCCATTACCCACATGTTACCATTTTGATTGTAGTAGAACAGTATTAGTATTATTGGTAACTCTGTAGGATTAAAATGTGAAGTTTTGTTTTGTGCTTCCATTACTGAATGACTTTTAAATGTTCCATGGGGCACTGGTGAGGTAATACAACTTTATATAATCACCTGAACCTACAATGGAATTCTGCTATATATATTTATATATATATACACAATGTTAATATACAGTGAGTTTTCATGAATAGGAACTGCTATGAAAATGAAGAAAGAGTTGATTTTTCTACTGTTTGGAAATTTACCAAGAGTTTTTCACCTTGGCATTGTCACCCTCATTTACTAATGGCATTCCCCTTGCCGTTTTTGAATCGCCAGTATAACATGACTGTATCAGGCTACATTTGAAGCTATGACAGTCACTTAGTTTTCCCTACAGATACAAGCACCTGACTCTTTCTTTATGTCTGCTAATATAATTGTGCTCATGTTTGTGTGTGTGTGTGTGTGTGTGTGTGTATGTATATACATACTATACATATGTATATACTCATGTGTGTGTGTATATATACATGTGCAATGTATATTTTTAAATAAACATCATTTTATTATAAATTATTCTTATTATGTCTCATATGTCAGGGGCTTATATTAATTTGAGTTAATATATAAGGTTGGTAGAGCAGCACCGAGCCCGCAGAAAATGCTACAATACGTGCTGAAGTGACTACTATTGAAAAGTTGTTGTTCATTGATAAAATATTTTTAAATTGCACTTGGAATATGTATCTAAGAAATCCTGTGACTCCACTTCTAGGTTTTATATTATAATAATCTGAACCATTTGAGTGTAACTGAATGTTCCCAAGATGTTATAAGAAAGTGCTTGTTCAAGGGGCACCTGGGTGGCTCAGTGGTTAAGCCTTTGCCTTCGGCTCAGGTCATGATCTCAGGGTCCTGGGATCGAGTCCTGCATCAGGCTCTCTGCTCAGCAGGGAGCCTGCTTCCCCGTCTCCCTCTGCCTGCCTCTCTACCTACTGGTGATCTCTGTCTGTCAAATAAATAAATAAAATCTTTAAAAAAAAAAAAAAGAAAGTGCTTCAATATTTCTTTTTCTTTTGGTCTAGGAGATTAAAATGAGATAGAATTCTCATTGTGACCTGTTTGCCCTGCACCATTCACACTCTGCGGTGGTCCTCCTGGAGAGCAATCACAGAAATTGACAACTTTGAGTTCAGTCTTTACCTATAAAACAGTCTTTCTAAAAAGAGACAAACAAACAAACAAAAAATCACACTCTTAAATACAGAGAACAAAGTTGCCTGAGGGGAGGTGGGTGGGGGTATGGGTGAAACAGGTGAAGGGGAATAAGAGTGCACTCATCTTGATGAGCACTGAGAAATGTACAGAATTGCTGAATCATTATTTTGTACACCTGGAACTAAAATAACGTTGTATGGTGATTGTGCTTGAATAAAAGTCCCTTCAGAAACTTTCCAGCTATTTCATTATGTATCTTGTAAAAAGCCTATGAACTTTATTTCCCCCCCCATCTGCCTAATTACATGTATACGCATCATTTCCTGAATTTGTTAACCAGAGCTTTCTAACCAAAGTGGAGTCACAGTCCAAGAAGTTTACAAGTACAGCTAAAATAGTGATTTCTTCTGCCCTTGTCGTGGCCCAAGCGCCCAGACTGACAACCTCCAAGTAAGAAGCTCCATCCACTTACCACTGTACCTTACAAATATTATCATTTCCTGTTTGTGCCATGACACAGAAAATATAGGAAGCACTGCTTTAGGCTAGTTCTTCTCCCTGTTCCTTTCATCCTGACTCCCAGCTCTCTAGATGTGAACCAAGAAGTTAAACCTCGCTGCTCTAAGACCTGTAAGAATACTCAGTAATTGTTTATGCTGCTTGGGCAAAGATATATTCTAGGGTTCTTTTCAGAAATACCTTTTTAGAAAATTAAAAATTGAAGGGAGGAGGAGAGTTTCCTCTGAGGTAACTTCAAGGGCAACAATATAGACTAACGCAATTTTTATACCACAGTAAGAATTCTTCAATATTAAAACAGCATTATGCACACTTGAAACTAATATAATACTGTTGGTTAATGATACTGGAATTAGAATGATAAATAAAAACAACATTAACTGAGAAAGAACCCACATTAAACATTCTGTACAATTATAAATCACTCAGGGTGGTGGGCAGAATTCTAATGGCCCCAGTGCTTCCCACCCCCTGGTAGCCACCACATCTTCACATAATCCCTACTTCTTGAGTGTGGGTGAGACTGACAACTTGTTTCTAAGGAATAGAACATGGCAAAGATGAGGGAATATCGCTGCATAGGTATGCTATGTTACACGGCAAAAGTGAATGGATCTTGTACATACAGTTGAGGTCCCTACTCAGTTGATTTTCAGTTAACCAAAAGGGTTATAACTGTGGGCCTAACCCAATCAGGTAAGTCTCTTAAAAGACTGTGTAGAGGTAGAAAAGCAAAGGAACCCCCTTTCTCTCTGCTGCTGGCTATGAAGAAGCAAGCTGCCACAACCCCTACAGCCACCCAGAAATAAATTCTTCCAACAACCTGAGGGGACTTAGAAGACGATCCTTCCCTAAGTGACTTTCCCAATAAGAAAGCAGTTTGCTCATACCTTGATTTCAGATTTGTGAGATGCTGGCAAAGAGAACCCAGCGAAGCCAGGCCTGGACCCCTGACCCACAGAAATTGTGGGACAATGAATGTATGTCGGGTTAATCCACTAAATCTGTAGTCATTTCTTACGCAGCAAGAAATGATGAACACAGAGGCAAAAAGCTCTGCCCACACCTCACCTGCACATCCATGCTAGTTGGCTCCTCCAACAGATGGAGCAGTTGTTGTTTCTCTTGAGACAGCTGTTCTACGAGCTGCTTCTGGGCAGCCAGGCTCTGATTCAGTTCTTCAATTCTTCTGGAGCAAAGAAAAAGTCAGAACAACACTTATGGTCGTGATACTATTATTGCCTTTATTATTCAGCCCATTCCAAAGACAGCATAATCGAGTCCAGTCAGTTTTTACCTTTGTGGGTCACGGAACTCATACTTTTTCTCAGAAGGCCACGTATTCTCTGCTGTAGCCCCCTACTATGTACACAAATGACCTTCTGCTTACATATTCACTAGGTTCACAGACCTCCTGAAGCTGACCCATGGATCTACAGACCATAGGTGTGTAACTCTTATAATAAGAGCCCAGAAGCTGTGTTTCTGGTTGTTATTGTTCCATTCAAGAAATAATTTCTGGATAACCATTATATAAACTCACACACCCTATCCAATACTTGGGAACATAAAGTTGGAAAGCATACAATCTCTGCTTTGTAGAAACTTTTTAAAAGATTTATTTATTTATTATTTTAGAAAGAGAGCAGGAGGGAGAGGCAAAGAAAGAGGGAGAGAGAATCTCAAGCAGACTCCCAGCTAAGCACAGACTCTGATGCAGGGGTCAGTCCCACAATCCTGAGATCTCATAACCTGAGCCAAATCAACAGTCAGATGACCAACTGACTGAGCCACCCAGACAAACCTCTGTCCTGTCGAAACTTAAATTCTTTTGGTGTGTGTGTGTTATGTCAGGGGTTTGGGGAGTGGGGAGACACAGCTACAAAAACAAATAACAGGAACAGAATGTAAGGAGTGCTACCATGACACAGGCGCCCACCTTATATAGAGTACACTAAGCATTGCCCTGGAACTGTAAGAAGAAAGAGTGAGTCATTGAACTTGAAACAGTCTGTGGGACTTCAGGAGACAAGGTTTGGAAAACTGGACTGTTTTCCAGATACAGGGAGGAACTTGAACCAAGGAACGAAGTCATAAAGATACAAGATATTTTGGGGGAAGAGTCACTGGAACAAAGGCTGCAGGGGAGACGTGAGGGCTAAAGAAGAGGCTGGAAATTCAGACTTGGATTTAGATTATCAGACCATGCACAGCGTGTTGAAGTATACAAACTACAGCTTCCAATCAACAGCTATTTCTCATCTGCTGTGTGCAAAGTATATCTTGCTGTTTCTCTTGAGTCTTAAAGTACTAGAGATACCTGTCCTTGGAAAACACACTGGTACTAAACGAAATATTTCCAATTGTCATTATTATTCTTATGTAGGTGTGTAAGGTGGGGATAATACCTTAGGAGGGAAATAGTAGGGAGAAATGTGAGAGGTGCCCAAAAGTCAAATAGGAAGCACATAGACAAATTATAAATTTATTTAAATTTTATATTTAAAATTTAAAATTTATAAATTAATTTATAAATTATAAATTAATTAAGGCTGTGAGGGTTAGCTAAGATTTGTGTAGGAACTTTAAAAGAACTTTAAAAACTTAAAAATATCATGAAAATGCAAGCTATAATAGTAATTATGATGATGAGGGGCACCTGGATGGCTCAGTTAGCTAAGCACCCGACTCTTGATTTTGGCTCAAGGGGTGAGATCAAGGGTGATCTCAGGGGTGAGATCAAGCCCTGAGTCAGGGTCCATACTGGGTGTGGAGCCTGCTTAGGATTCCCTCTCTCCTTCTTCCTCTGCTCCTTCTTGCCCCCCCCACCTGCTTGTGCTCTCTCTCTCTCTCAAAAAAAGAAAAAAAAAAAAGTAGGGCACCTGGGTGGCTCAGTTAATCAACTATCTTCAGCTCAGGTAATGATCCTGGAATCCTGGGATCGAGTACTCCATTAGGCTCCCACCTCCACGGGAAGTCTGCTTCTCCCTGTGACCTTCTCCCCTCTCATGCTCTCTCTCAGTACCTCTCTCAAATAAATAAGTAAATAAAAAAGAATAATTATGATGATGAATGTGGATTCCATATCAAATTCCCCATGGTATCTATGCTAGAACATTCCTTTTTTTTCTCAAGCCTCCAACCTTACTTATCCCTTTGACCCTCAGTCTCTATAGATGATCTATTCTCCTATTTTACAGTACAAAGTTGATAAGGTCATTTGATATAAACTCCCTAACTTATTGGTCACATGTTTTGTTTGTTTAACAAGTGTTTGTTGGGACACGGACATGAGACAAGAATTTCAGGGAAACTAGCAGGGAAAATCTGAAATCAAATACAATGTAACACTGAGAACTGTACAATAATGGTTGTGTATATAAAACAAGGCAAAAATATAGAGACTTAATTCTGCTGTCACAAAAGCACTCACAGAAGTTATGCCTGTGTGAGTTTTGAAGTATGAATAGGAGTTCACCAGGAAGGAAAAACACAGCAGATGCTTTCCACAGAAGGAAGAGCATAAGCAAAATTCAGGAGACCTGACATAGCATCATTTGCTTCGGGAGGCAACGTGTGAATTCAGGATTTAGATACCTACAATGCTTGCGGCCATGTTACACAACTTTCTCAGTGCCAGTTTCTTCATTTATAAAGTATAATAATCCCTACCTCTAGGGTTGTTAGGAGAATTAAACAACATTATAGTGCTCAGCTCAGTTGTATTGTAAGAGTGAACCAAACTTTAGTCATCATTGTTATTACTAGTCATGTACCAGTGAAGTGTGAAGGGTTCATGGTGGGGATGAGTCTGGGAAAAATCAGGGGTCAGATCATAAAAGGCTTTGACAACCATGCTAAGAAGAATGGATCTTACCTCCTGAAGGTGTTGGAGAGCATTTTATTTTAATTTTTTAAAAATATTTATTTATTTGAGGAAGGAGAGTAAGTGGGGTGAAGGGCAGAGGAACAGAATCTTCAAGTGGACTCCCCGCTGAGCACAGACATAAGGCTCGATCTCATGACCCATGAGATCATGACCTAGGCCAAAATCAAGAGTTGGACACTTAACTGACTCAGCCACCCAGGCACTTCTGGAGAGCATTTTAAATGACTCTGCCATGTCAGTAATCAGATCTGTGGCTCAAAAAGATCACATTATTCATTGTAGGTACACTGTGTGTTTTTCACCTATCCAGTTAAGAACTACTGAACGCTTTTTATGCCACATAGTACTATGTATCTAAGGGCCTAAATTTTGTGTCAGTTTGATACTGTTGAATTTTCCACTTCAGAACTTTTCTGAATTGTTAGATTATAATAAAATAGAGAGTGGCAGGACAGGAAGTAAAGAAATAATTAGGAAGTTGCTGCATTAACCTGGACAGAGGTGACCTCAACAATTGCCCAGTTACTTTTTTTTTCCAGCATAACAGAATTCCTTGTTTTTGCACCACACCCAGTGCTCCATGCAATCTGTGCCCTCTCTAATACCCACCACCTGGTTCCCCCAACCTCCCACCCCCTCGCCCCTTCAAAACCCTCAGATTGTTTTTCAGAGTCCATAGTCTCTCATGGTTCTCCTCCCCTTCCAATTTCCCTCAACTCCCTTCTTCTCTCCATCTCCCCTTGTCCTCCATGCTATTTGTTATGCTCCACAAATAAGTGAAACCATATGATAATTGACTCTCTCTGCTTGACTTATTTCACTCAGCATAATCTCTTCCAGTCCCATCCATGTTGCTACAAAAGTTGGGTCTTCATCCTTTCTGATGGAGGCATAATACTCCATAGTGTATATGGACCACATCTTCCTTATCCATTGGTCCGATGAAGGGCATCTTGGTTCTTTCCACAGTTTGGCGACCGTGGCCATTGCTGCTATAAACATTGGGGTACAGATGGCCCTTCTTTTCACTACATCTGTTACTTTTAGAAGAAAACTCAACTTCCTTACGGCATACAAAGCCAGCACAATCAGACCTTATTCCCAGTGTGGCTAGCCTCCCACTAGTCTTTCCCAGACCCTCTGCTCCAGTTATGTAGAACTATTTGCTGGTCTTGAAACATGCCATTCCCTCTGCCTCCCTTGTGTAATTTCTCATCGGCACAGAGGTTTCCCCTTTCCTACCCCTTTCCTACACTATTTCTTTGAACTCCTATTCATTCTTCAAAACCCAGCTCAGATTTCATTGCCCCCAGGAAACTTCCAATGGCACCTTACTCTTTTAGTCTGGAACAGATGAGAATCCTCTATAGCATCCCACGCTACTTCTATCAGAGAACTTTTTTTTTTTTAAAGATTTTATTTATTTATTCAACAGAGAGAGATCACAAGTAGGCAGAGTGGCAGGCAGAGAGAGAGAGGAGGAAGCAGGCTCCCCACCAAGGAGAGAGCCCCGCATCGGGCTCTCTCCCAGGACCCTGGGATCATGACCTGAGCCAAAGGCAGAGGCTTTAACCCTCTGAGCCACCCAGGCGCCCCTATCAAAGAACTTCTTAAAATCACATAACCTGTTTTTAACCGAGAAGACCTGGGTCTTTCATCTCTATAACTTTTGTGTTTAGGCCAGTCTCTGGCATGTAGGAGGTGCTCAATAAACGTAACTAAGTGAGTCCATGTCTCCTGTTTGCCACCATCTGACCATTGTTCTACTAATACCTGACATCTAAGAAGTGAGTTTTGTTAATGGATACTGTGGAAGACTCTACACTAACAAGAAAATCCTTGGTTGTGGCGGCCATAAAGTCTTGGAAATTATGAAGGTCTACTCTAGGGCCTTAAAATGGACGAGCACAACTGATATATGCTTTTGTCACCTCAAGAACAAGCAAAAGACAAGTGACAAACAGAGCACCAGAGGCACTTACTTGTCCTGCTGGGCCAGGGTCTCAGTGTATTGGTCAGGATCAACCCGGTCCGTTGGTACCTCGTCCCTGTCCTTGGTGACTCCCTTCAGTTTCTCAGAGAGCTCCAGGTTACACTCTTTCTCTGCTTCCACCAGAGCTGCCATGCGCGCGGCCTCATTCTTTGCTAGCCTGGATTCCTGCCAAAAAGAATGAAAACTTTTTTGCAGAGGCTGCGAAGTCCCACCCAGGTTAGGAGCCCAAGACTGTGGACACTTGGATGAGTCTGGGAAGGAAAGGAGGGAAAGAAAAGGTGAATGCCAGGAGGCAGATCAGTCGGGAAATGGATGAAAAGGGGTCCAGAGCCATGGATCTCTGAAAGTCCGGCTCACCTC
The DNA here is from genome assembly GCF_002288905.1 of Enhydra lutris kenyoni. Classification (NCBI taxonomy): domain Eukaryota; kingdom Metazoa; phylum Chordata; class Mammalia; order Carnivora; family Mustelidae; genus Enhydra; species Enhydra lutris. Next base: position 83,280,304 of record NW_019154093.1, on the reverse strand, counting down.
CTGCAGCAGCTGAATCTTATTCTCCAGGAGCTCGTGAACATGTTCTGTCTCCTGCTGTCTCTCCTCAAACTGGCGCCGGAGCTCAGCTTCATTATGGCTGTTGAGATTCTCCACATCAGCCCTGAAACCACAGAGCATTTGCCAGTCAGATCTAGTCATATAATTTACCAAATGGACCCATTTAGGTTGTTTCAGCAATTCAGAGTCACACTGATGAGGAAAAAAAAAAAATGGAGTGTTTTTCCCTCTGCAATTACTTGTGGAATTTTTTTCAAACTTTTCAGGTAATCTTTCAGGAACTCTAATTTTTTTGTTGCTTGTCAATCGGAACACACTTGACTTCCTAGAGGTTTCATTATCGCTATCACTTCAAGAGGAGAATCTTTCATTTGGGAGCTGGGCAGGCATCAAATGGTTCAGAATTCAACATCTATGTTCCTCTGTCCCTGGTCTCTTCCACTTAGACTGTTCTCCCAGAGTGCTTTGCTAATTTCCCTGTCTTTCTTGCTATATGAATTTAAAGTATTCCTTCCATTTAGGGTGCTGGGACAGAATATCCATTTGGACAGGCACAGAAATGCTCTCTTCCTTTACAACCAGTAACCCACAGGCTGTCCTGAATTTGGGTTACCTATCCAGTTTCTCCATGGTCCCATGCAGAGAACAGACATTTAATCTATGAAGCTCAGTGTTCTGGCTCAGCTTTGCTTCTCTGATGTCCTTAGGAATGAATGTCCAGGCACTGGCATGAAGGGGGTAAGGTGTCACCAGCTTATTTATAGCTAACAACAGCTGCCCTTGGATATTTGAGGATTAACAATTTGGAGGCAATATCAGGTGCTGAATGATCTTAATTCCGGTTTGGTTGTATTCCTGTTTTAAGCCATTTGTTGAGAACCATGGACCATCTTCTTGTTCTCAAAGCAGAGAACAATATTATGCCTTCATAGGTTCATGATAAATTGAAGTTGCTCTAACCAAGCCCAGTGGTACTTTAATGTTTGACCCACAAGTCTGTGTCTATGAAGACCAAAGGGGGCTTCCCCAAATTATGGGATTCTTTGGTTGATAATGGACACTACTCAGTACCATCTCAGAGGCTCTATTTTCTGGAGTTCCCACATAATTATACAGATTGGGGGTGGGAGTAGAGGGTCTTGGTTGTACAAGGGACACAACTCAAGAAAATAACTTGAGAACCTGCAAACAAGGCAGACTTCAAGTATCACCAACTTTAACTTTGACTTCATATTCCTTGATAAATGCAACAGACAACAGCTAACTACAATATCTTGAGAATGGAAGTTACACATTTTCAGAGTAACTCATCAGGGAATGCCTGATTTGATAGACTACAGCTGTTGTAAATTCACAAGGGCGTTGAACTTGATGCCAGAAATGTGGGCTCTGCCACTCATTTGAGAAGACTTTAATGTACCTTAGTTTTCTCATTTCTAAAAATAGGATAATGCCTCCCAATTAGAAGTTAAACTGACATAAAACATGTTTTAAAAGCATTATACAAATCTCAAAATTAATTTCTCAATCATAAGTTTTCCTAAAGTCTGTCAGCTCATTTAATGACTTAGAAATCTTTAGTAATACCAGCATCATGTGTACAATTGAGTCTGATTTTGAGTATTCTGATCTTGCTGGACTGTATCCTAAATATCAAGAAATACTACAGAGGGGCACCTCGGTAGCTCAGTTGTTAAGCATCTGCCTTCAGCTCAGGTCATGATCCCAGTGTCCTGGGATCGAGCCCTGCATCAGGCTCCCTGCTCAGCCAGGAGTCTGCCTCTCCCTCTCCTGCTCCCCCTACTTGTGTTCTCTCTCTGTCAAATCAATAAACAGAATCTTAAAAAAAAAAAAAAAACAATACTGTAGAGACAGAAGGAATGCCAGATGAGATTAAATGCATACAGATCCCAGAATAGAATCTAAAAATTATTTTAATAGCAATTTTAACAATACTTGTTATTGAAAACTCAGGGGTTTTTAATGACAAAATCAATAAATTATAAAAGTAGCCATTTTAACAATACAAAAGTATATAAAGAAAAAAATGAACAAGTCTTCTCCCCAACAAAAACTCTTAATCTCATTTCCCTGATACAAGTAATGTTAAGAGTTTGGTATATAAACCTCTAGGTTTTTTGTTAGTTTGTTTTTTTGTTAGTCTGTTTGTTTTTAAGCATAATCAAGCAAACACATGTAGACACAGAGGAGACTATCTTTACACAAAGGGGCTTATACCGTAAATATCACCCAGCACTCTTCCCCACCTTGCTTAGTCTACCAGGGACCTCCCACCAAGCAATAATATAGCGCTAACTCATTCTTTTAAATGATTGCAAAATATTCCACAGTATGGTTATATCAAAATGTATTCAACCATTGCCCTGGTGATAGACAGCTATTTCTAGTTTTTTGCCATATAAATGTTTTTGCAGTAAACATCCTTCTGCATTTATTCTTTCATAATCGTGCTTTTATTTTATTTTATTTTTCTTCGTGCTTCTATTTTTGAGGGATAGAATCATTTTAGAGATTATCTGGTCAAAGGTAATATGTATTTTTCCCTTTGGTAGGTAGTGCTACATACCAAAAATGTTGCCATAATTCACTCTCACCAGCAGTGTATGAGATTGTCCACTTTTCCCCAAATCTATGTCAGCCCTTGATGTTATCAGCTGGCTGTTGAATATGAAGTTTATAATCTTAAGCCAGGTAAATTCCCAGTCTACCTCAAGGTCTATCAGATCTAGTAACAGGGAGAACCAAAGGGAAAGAAAGCACATTGTCTGAGTTTCTAAATTGGCCACAACAATCACATGCCAGAGTTAAGATGAAGGAATTTGGTTCCAAATCTACTGTTTTCAGATTAATAAACCAGACTCTTGAAATAACCAAGAGTTCAACTGCTTCAAACTGCAACTCACCATGTTTTATCTAGATGCTGTTTCTTGTCCTGGAGTTCTCGTTTCAGGCTCTCTACTTCAACCTTCAGCTCGATGTTCTGAAAAGCACACAGGTGTTAATTGTCATTGACTGTCCCACACCCTCTGTCCTGGAACCAGGTTCCTACTTGAGTCTTGCCTTGGTCTACAGCTTCTCATCTTAACCCAGCCCTCTTCACGACCCATGACATAAACGAGATTCAGATGGATCAGTAACCCAGTCAAGGATGAATGGACTATGCAGCTTTAGGATTTCCCTGGAAGCTACTTATCTATTCTCCCAAGCCATTCATTTTTGCCCCTGGATGAAGAACACCACCAAAGTCTGTTTGTTCTCCGAAGCATCGGAGGATAGCATGTATATCAAAATAATTTTTTCTTACTCATGTAAATCTGATTCTGAAAGCCAAATTGCTATATATAGAATTATAACTTAAATATAACTGAGGACTTAATTATTTAAAGAAATCATGTTGTGAACGTTTTTGAAAACAATACACTGCCCTTACTGTTAAATTGGATTTTCAAAAATTGCAATTGCCTAAGGTGGTAAGGGAGTCTGATGGTAAATCTATGAAGGAGACCATTTTTGTTGAGGTGAAACAGCAACAAATTACAACTTGACAAACACAAAAGGGAAATAACATCCCAGGAGAAGTAAAGTATGAACAGAGATTTGGTGTAATGTTGTCCACGGAATGTCCAATACAGCTTGAATGGCCTGGTGAACGGTGAAGAGTGGGAAATCAGTGCAGGAAATGTTTACAACTAGTTTGTGAAAGCCATGCTAAGACAACTGAATAGTAGTCAGTAGACAACAAGAACTCATCAGGGAGCTTTAGGCAAAATATTGCCATGATCAGGTCTGTGTTGAGGGAGGAGTTTACAATAGATGTAAAAAAGGTGAATGAGTCAGGAAGCAACTGCTCAGAATAGAGACAGGGACTGTCTGGGGTCAAAGAGGTAGAGGGAGCAAGACTCAAAAGGCATTTCCAAGGGGAAATCCGTGGGGCTTGCTGGTGTGTGTGTGTGTGTGAGAGAGAGAGAGAGAGAGAGAGAGAGGAGCAAAGACAATGCTGAGATTTCTAGCATGTGGGTGGTAATGCATACTATTAACTAAAATAAGGAACAAAAAAAAAGGAGCAGGTTTGTCGGGGAACCTAACGAGGAGTCTAAAAATACTAGTCAGGGCTTTGCTTTAGTAAGGCTTAGAGCAGCGTATACAGAGAATATACTCACTAGAGAGTATACACACTAGTACACACACAGGAGAGTGTACACAAAGTTAGTCCCTTCCCTGAATACATAATATGAAGCAGGAAGCATTTCATCAGTGTATGTTATGGACTCCATCACATGCACCTCGGTTTTCCCACAGGTATAGTGCGGTTGCTTTTCTTTAAAAAATGAAGATAATGAAGTCTATTCCACAGGGGGCTTTGTGCAGATTCAATGGGATAAGGGACATAATACACCTAGAACTCTGCCTTGCACACGGCTGCTCAACAACCTTATGTTCACTGGCTAACAGGTGCCAGTCAAGAGATCTCTGCCCCACCAGGAAAAATATCTAAATCTGAAGGAAGAAAAAATGGAATGTTAACTACCCTGGAATTAATAGAGAAAAAAAGAAAAAAGGAAAAAAAATGGAGGATGCAAATTCTGTGGGCTCTCTCCGTTCCAAATCCTAGATAAGAAAATGAAGCCAATACTTGAATTAATTCAGCAAAAGATTCCAGGTCCCTCATTTTAAAGATAAGGAAACTGAAACTCGAAGACTTCCTCTAAGATAAAAATAATAATAGAATGTAGCATTCAACTTTTGCTCCAGCATTTCAGCCAGAGACCAGCCCAGAAAACACTGCCAATTTCTGCTTGATTTAGTAGAATGTGGTAAATTACAGAATTAGGGAATGTGCTACATTAGGCAGTTAAGTGTAAGTATAGTGGTCAAGAACACAGGCCCTGAAGGTGAGAAAAACCTCAACCTCCTCATCTATCCAAGGAGGACCATAACTCTTACTAGGGTGTTAAGTTTAAATGAAATAATGCACAAAACGAACATTACACAATCCATGGCATGCAGTAAGCATTCAGAAAATGTTAGCTATTATTAACCATAAAAACAAAAATTCACCCTCTCTGATGGGACAGCTGAACTTCTCAACCAATCCTGTGCTAAACTAACATTATGTCATGGAAAGGAAAGAAAGTTACTACGCCAAAGTTAGGCTATCCCAGACACCTGTACATGAATACACACCCCCATCTGAACAGCCTTCCCGTGAGCTTTATCCTCCTGTGATAAGTAGAAAAGACAAAGGAAAAACAGGGAAAGAAAAGAAAAAAGAGGAAAGATGAAAAATAGAGCTACTTCTCCAGGCTTTGGTATTGAGTCCACTGAATCAAACAGACAATAAATTCATAAAGTTCAGGTAGAACTGCTATAATAGTTTCATCTCGGGGCGCCTGGGTGGCTCAGTTGTTAAGTGTCTGCCTTTGACTTAGGTCATGATCCCAGAGTTCTGGGATCGAGCCCCACATCGGGCTCTCTGCTCAGTGGGAATCCTGCTTCTCCCTCTCCCACTCCCCCTGCTTGTGCTCCCTCTCTCACTATATCTCTCCCTCTGTGTGTCAAATAAATAAAGTCTTTAAAAAATAATAATAAAAGAGTTTCATCTCCACAAGATGAGAGCCTGAATCTTATATCAGTTATTCCAGGGGATCAAAGTACTTTCACGGGTATTAACAAAATCTACCACATGGAAATTCGAGTTCATAACCAACTGACAGCATTATGGTCTCACCCTTCTGTAACCTCTTTCTGCAGAAAAATCTCTGTGTGATTTATCCCATTTATTAATTCTCCATTAGCAAATATTCATATGTAAATTGTCCAATTCTAAGTACAGCTGGAGTGGATCCCAAATTAACCCCATCTGCTTGCTTGTCTTATCACCAAGTCTTGTCAGCTTTTGGTTACCATAGCTGAGGAAATTTTTGTACTCAAGAAAGGCGCAGCTGGGCTGGCGAGGGGAGAGAGCTTCTTTTTCTACATGTCCCCAGAGGGGTATTCACCCATCTAAGTGAAGAAAAATTTCACTGATGAAGCTAAAATTAAATGATTGGGAATACAACAAACCTTCATTATAACGTTAGTACCTAGAGCTTGAGAACTGGGCTAATGATGAGCTTGTAGATCAGCTGTGTTTAATCAGACTTTCTCTGTGTCACAACTTGTCTTGTTTCCAGAAAAACTGTGTGACCAGAGTCTTGACAGCAATCAGTTTTAAATACAGGATTCTCCTGAACTGATTTCCACCCTGGTGTTTACTGCAGGGTCCAACACAGAACTGGGTTAAAAGCAAACAGTGGTAACTAATTACCTAACTCCTCTCCAAGGCTTCCACTTAAAAAAAAAAAAAAAAAGATTTTATTTACTTATTTGAGAGAGAGAGACAGAGTGAGAGAGCATGAGAGGCGAGGTCAGAGGGAGAAGCAGACTCCCCATGGAACTGGGAGCCCGATTTAGGACTCGATCCCAGGATTCCAGGATAATGACCTGAGCTGAAGGCAGTCGCCCAACCAACTGAGCCACCCTGGCACCCCAAGACTTCCATTTTAACTCTATAAATCGATCCACTGCTCATAACTTCATATTCATGCAAGTGTGTGTGTATGTGTGTGTGTTTCAATTACTCTTCAAGCACCTTGAGAACAGGGACTATGTCTTATTTTATATCTCTCATAATTTGCTGCTGGGGTAAGAGCAGGCACTTAAAACAAAAGAAAAAAAAAGCTTGACCACATACAGTCATTGATAAAACCAGCAAGCAAAGTATGTGTTAGAGATTAAAGGTTGCTGGAACCAAAGTTCTTCCCATTGCCGTTCTTGACCTCAGGAAGTTCTCTGTGTCACAAGATGTGAATTGGGATCAGTGAGTGAAGGAAATGGATATCACATCTTTGCAAGACAGTAGGTTATATGCCAGAGAGGAGCACAGCCTTCCATAGAAGAATCCTTATTTGCGACAAAAATAAATATGGCCAGATCTCACTTTAAATCAATTCTGTAAACTAAAATGATTCGAGAAGAAATAGGTTAGCAGGAAAGAGTCTCCAGATCTTATGAGCAGACCCTCTGTAATGTGTAATTATTCAAAGTGAAAACTAACTCTAAGTGGGTGAGTTTTATTTTAAATTTTTTTCTTTTTAGAATTGTAACATTCAAGGAAAAGTGTAGTTCATAAATACTTTTGCATACAGAGTAAATTTCTTTTCCGGACCTCTCTGATACCACTGGGGAAAAGCCATAGCTCTATAAAACAGGATGAAGTATTGACTATTTTCATAAGGGGTTCTATGTGTCCTGACCAAGGGACAAATGACTGGTCCCTACAAATCCCTAGAAACACACTTGAGTAGCTTCCAAGTGAGGTATTTGTAGATGAAGTTACTTTCCATTCACCCAGTTTTAAAGCAAAAATAGAACTCGAGTGGGTCTAAATATCTGGTTCTGTCATTAACTAACTGTGCGATGCTGAACTAATCATCCCCCAAATTTTCTTTTTTTATACAATTAATTTAAATCAGAGCCTCCCCCTCTTGCCCATAAGAATTATAATACAACCCCCATTGCTCATTTCAGTTGATGTGAGACACTTAGCCAGAATGTGTTCAAATGCAAAACTAGTTCTTAGACCATAGGGTAGAGGACAGATTTTATTCTTTCTCCTGTCATCTACTAGCACAGTGAAGCCCCAAATTAGACACATACGTTGTCCCAACATGTGACAAGTGTCCTTCATTGTCCTGGAAAGGACAATACGGCAGTGTCTTCAACTTCAGTAACCAGAAGACTACAAGACAAGGGCACTCTTCTGCCAGAGACTGCCTTAGTGTCCAGTCCCCCAAAGAGATGGAAAAAACCAAGTGGAAAAGTTTCGACTTATACAGTACAAAATACAAGGATCCACATTCAAATAACAAAACTCCTCTATTCAGGTCACTCTTTCAAGCCCTACACTTGTCAGTCCTTAGCAGAGGCCTGAAAACTATACCATTTCCTTCCTAGCCCAGTTTACCTTGGTTAGACAAACACAGACTGAATCCACATGGAGGCCGAGGATGGGTTCTCAGGTGACTGGGTATTTGGACAGATGCAGCCGGGGTTCGTGTGTGTGTGTGTGTGTGTGTGAGAGAGAGAGAGAGAGAGAGACAGAGAGAGACAGAGACAGAGACAGAGACAGAAAGGGTGCTCACGGGGAAGAAGACAGGGTAGCTGACTTGTGAGATTTGTATTTTCACCTAATTCTAGTACTCTAATAGGTACTATAAAGAGCAAGGCAGTCCCAACCACAGTCCTCAGGGAATTTGCTGCCTATAGGGGCCATTAACCAGACAATTATAATAGAGTGTGGTAAGCAGAGGAGACCTAACAGCACTGGGCTGGCTCAGTCTGTGGAGCATGCATGCTTGATCTCAGGGTTGGGAGTTCGAGCCCCCATGACATCTTAAAAAACAAAACAGAAACTGAGGAGACCTAGCATCAGATAGCTGAATGGAAATGCATGCAGGTGGGAGGTATAAATGGCAGCACATAAACAAATCCTGTAACTTCTAGCTTTAACCTCCAAAGAAATAACTCCTAGACTCAACTCAGGTATGTCCCACCTTGGGTTGCCCTTCCTCTCAGCTTCCTCATTCTAATCTTTCAGGGAGAAGACCTGTAAATCAGAAACCACAGAGCTGCTGAGGGAACATAAAGGAAGGTGGTACTCAGGGCAGCGTGGGGTACAATGCAGTGTCTGTAGAGGCCTCTTGTAGGCTTAAGGGATGGAATGTAGAAAGGACCCATGGGGACTCCCTGGCTGGATACAGACAGGCCCCTCAGAGAACCCTCCCTCAACACAGCCATAGGCCCTCACTGACCAAAGGGCTGCCTACAACCAGGCACAGTTACCAAAAAAGGGAAGATTCCATTCATGGCCATCCTTCCTTACCTTCCCACTTTAAATCAGCCCCCACCCACTGCCTCCCTGCCGACAGTCTCTCTTCTGCTGTCCTGCCCACTGCTCCCTTGTGGTGTATTCAATAAACTACTATCTACTTTGTTCTGCCTCAAGTGAACTCTTTCACCGTCTGTGCCACCGGCTTCCGCCCAATCGTTGCCACACATTTGGAGGCCCCTGTCCGGTCTAGAGACACCCATTTAGACACTACTGGTTAGACTTTAGAACAAAACTATCCTGGGTTCAAATAGAAACTCTCTCATGTTCTATTGGGTTGAATCACATGAAAGTGCAAATATTCAGCCATTTTTTACAGTCTCACATAGTTCATCCTCTGCATTCTAGAGGTAAAACATGTAATCTAAGTTTTTGTTGCTAAGAGCACTTTCAGGGATATTGAGAAATTAAAGGAAAAGATGTAAGTGAAAATATTTAACATATGGTGGGTGTTCAATAAGCATTAGTTTCCCCAAAGGGAGTAAGATGCATGAATCATAGAAAAGAGAGAACACTCTTTCTGGCCAACCCTGAGTTTAGGAACCTAAGAAAAGACAGATGAAAATGAGATGTCTTAGGACACCTGGGTGGCTCAGTTGGTTAAGTGTTTAACTTTTGATCTCAGCTCAGGTCTTGATCTCAGGGTTGTGAGTTCAAACCCTGCACTGCGCTTCATACTGAGCATGGAGCCTACTTTAAAAAAAAAAAAAAGGTGTCTTTGGATTTTGATGGTGCAGGAGCCTGTGGGGGAGGGAAGAGGGGGAGTATATAAGAGACCATTGTACCTTCTACTCATTTTTGCTCTGCACCTAAAACTGCACTAAAAGACAAAGTCTATTTTAAAATATGGGGGAAAATAGAAGAGGTGTCTCGGGCTTGTTTTATTTAGACTCTGAGCTCAGAGATCCCGATATATACACTGCCTTGGTGTTCACACTGATCTGTAACTTAAACCCTTCTCAGCCACCCTTTAAAAATCTTGGTGGAGTCCCAGAAGCCTCTGTTGATGTGGCCCAACTGAGCTGGCAAGTGAGAAAACATACACAGAAATACCAATGATCTCAGTGATTCTCTCCCCCTCCCAGCACATTCCTTAGCAGGACAAATCTCTCTCACTTTGGCTGGAGCCTCTCTGTTCACAAATAGGCTCGGCTGGGCTTAATTTAGCGAAGTGCAGGCCTCCTTGTGAGAGCCAGGGCTGAGGCTAGAGCCCCTGCAATCCCCAGGACACCTTGTATAGAGACAGGAATGCAGCCCCACCGAAGGGGCTGAAAGGATTACCCAGAATGATCTGTTTCCCTCAACTATTCTCTTTGGCCAGCAAGTATAGAATTGGGATAAGTAGGGTTGCTTAGGTGGCTCAGTCATTAAGTATCTGCCTTCGGCTCAGGTCATGATCCCAGCGCTCTGGGGAGCCCCGCATCGGGATCCCTGCTCAGCGGAGAACCTGCTTCTCCCTCTTCCTCTGCCTGCTACTTGTGTCCCTCTCTCCCTATCTCTCTCCCTGTCAAATAAATAAATAAAATCTCACTAACCAAAAAAAGAGGGGGGGGAGAATTGGGGTAAGTAAAAATTTACTCTGGAGTTAAAATTATAAAATCTATATTAATTTTCCTATAGCTACACTGGCGCACAGGACACCAATGGCTTACTAAATATTTTAAAGTTACCTGTGGCATCTAATCTAACATGATCTGACATTCATGTCCAAATTCAGCTCTCAATTCTGGATTGACACTTGCTTCAATGCATTATCCAAAAAGGACAAAGCCACTCGTTAGTGTTCTGCAAAGTGCAGGACAGAGTCCATTTCTCACCCTGAAGCTTGCGTTACAAACTGGAATCAAAGTTCAAACACCTGAGTCACTTCTCCAAAGTTTCGCTGTGTCCTGAAGCCGGGCACTCTGGTCAGGCAACTCTTCTGAATTAATACCTCTGCTTGGGGCCAGGGACAGTGCTTGGACTCTAGACTCCAAGCTGTGTGGTCCAGGATAGCAACCACGAGCCACATGGAGCTACTGACCCCTTAAGATGTGACTAGTCCAAACTGTGATGTGCTATAAGGATTTCAAAGACGTAATACACAGTGGGTTGCAAAAACTAACCACAACTAAAGAATATATAAAGTCTCAATAATTTTTAAATATTGACTTCATGTTAATAATTTTTAAACATATTATTAACATTCATTTCATGTGTTTCTTTTTACTTTCTTTTGTAATGTGGCCACTAGAAAACTGTAAAGTACATCTGTGGCTCCTTTTACATTTCTGTTGGACAGAGCTGCTCTGTAAGATGTTATGGAAAAGGCACACTAGTTTCAAGTACATTGCACGAAGACATGCTCTGACCTGCATCACGGTTAGCTTGGCGGTGTAAGAACACCTTTCAGGGTTTTCATCGGCTTATGGCATTCATCAACCAACGTAATACAAGTGACTCTAGCTAATTATAAGTGTAGCAAAACTATCTAGGGAGTTGATAAGAGGTGATATCAGGTGACTGAACAAAAGTCAGATAGCGGGATGCTTGGGTGGCTCAGTCAGTCAAACGTCTTTGGCTCAGGTCATTATCCAGGGTCCTGGAATCCAGCCCTGAGTTGGGCTCTCTGCTCAGTGGGGAGCCTGATTCACCTACCCCCTCTTCCTCTGCTCCTTACTCCTGTGCCCCTCCCTCTCCCCCTATGCCCCCCACTTGTGCTCTCCCTCACTATCTCTCTCTCTCAAATAAATAAGTAAAACCTTAAAAAAAAAAAAAGGCAGATCACAGTACTACTCAAACTACGTTCAGACAGTGAACAGCACAGGAAGCACAGCCTCAAGAAAGAGGGCCCCCTCTGTCTTCTCACCCATTGTTAGCACAGTGCCCATACACAGAAGAATATTATATATTTAGCAAATGAAAAGATGTTCAAAATAGAAATACAACCCACTCAATTCTCACTGTCAAGAATTTCCTTGTCTTATACCTTCTTTTCTCAGTTCACTGGATTTCCACTTCCGCCAATCCTTGGAGAGACTGCTCAGTTCTAAGATGTTCACCTGGAACATCAGCCTCTGGATCTCTCAGGTAGAGGAAGCAGCAAAGGACGTCCCCTTTCCACCTTTTCTGTACAGATGAGATGGCCCTCACTGGCAACTTCCGGGCATTTGAAATTGATCAACAAACTTACTAAGTTTCCATGATGGGCTCAACCCTGTTGAAGATTACGTTGGAGCTACAGAGGAAGTTTGAGATCAATCCAACCCACAAGAGTGTTTCTAATCTAGAAGGAGATAAGAAATACAATCATGGAAAGATGATTGCCAACTGGGGGTTAAATAACGGGTGCCACGGGACTTCCGGGTGGCTCAGTTGGTTGGGCTGCTGCCTTCAGCTTGGGTCATGATCCCAGGGTGCTGGGATCGAGTCCTGCATCAGGCTTCTCGCTTGGCAGGGAGCCTGCTTCTCTCGTTGCCTCTGCCTGCCACTCTACCTGCTTGTGTGTACTCTCCCTCTCTCTCTCTCTCTCTCTCTGACAAATAAATGAATAAATAAAATCTTTAAATAAATAAATAAATAAATAAATAAATAACTGGTGCCAAATAATGCATCTGAACCGTAATTGCGGGAAGAGCAGAATGAAAGATGATTTCAGGCAGTAGTGATGAGAAAAGGCTCACCCGAGCAGACGCATTCTGAGTTGGACTCTGAAACCCATGTAGGGTTCAGATAGGCAGAGAAAAAGGATACAGGTGTTCCAGGTGTGAACAGGATATGTCGGCAGGAATGAGCACACATGAGGAGGAGTGACTCACTCCAAGAATATGTTTGCAAATACACAGTGTGAGACTAAAGCTTGCTTCCAACTTCATTAAGATTACTGAAATATCTGGAAGAAAACTGACAGTCTCCTACCGCCACATCAATCCACTCACCAGCATCTGTGCTCACACACTGTCTTTCTACTTGTGACCACAGATCAACTGTCCATGCTCCTGTCTAAAGCCAAACCTCCCACCTATGCACTAGGTCTCATTCTCTCTACTACCCCCCCCCAAAAAAAAAAATCCAGGGACACCTAAGTGGCTCAATTGGTTAAGTGGCTGCCTTCGGCCTGGTCATGATCCCAGGGTCGTGGGATCGAGTCCCACATCGGACTCCTTGCTCAGCGGGGAGCCTACTTCTTCATGCCTGCCACTCCCCTACTTGTGCTCTCTCTCTGACAAATAAATAAATAAAATCTTTAAAAAAAAAATAATGTCCAGAAAGTCTCCCCTCTCTCCTCTACTAATATTTCACTTTCTACTGGAAAATTCTGTTGCTATATAAATGTGCTATCATTCATCTATCTTTTAAAAAATAATCTTCTATGGACCCCTCACTGCTACTAGTTACTTTCCTGTTTCTTTGCTCTCTGCAACAAAAGTCCTCAACATACTGGGTCATACTCACTGATTCAACTCCTCCTCCTGGTTGCTGTTAAACTATTGCAATCAGGCTTTTGCCTCTACCAGTCCACCAAAATGACTCCAATCAAGATCACGAAGGGCATTTGTGTTGTTAAATCCAAAGGTCAGTTCTTAGTCATCATATTACTTGACTATGATTTGGCATTTCAAAAGGTTGATCCCCTCCCATTCCATAACACACTTCCTTCATTTGACCTCCACAACTCCAGACTCTCTTGGTTTTCCTCTTACTTCACTGGTTGTCCAATCCCTTTCTCCTTTGCTGGTTCTCCCTCCTTCCCCCCAACTGTTAATGTTAGAATGACCCAGGGCTTAGCCTTTGGTCCACTTCTCCTCCCCCTTGGTAGGTCAAACTCCCTTGGTGATCTCATCCAGTCTCATGGCTTTAAATACCAACTATATGCCGATACCTTCAATATTTATATCTCCAGCACAATGCTTTTCCAGAACTCCAGACTTACATACTCAACTGTTTACTTGATATTGCCACTGGCAATGTTCAACAAATATCTCAAACACAAAATGCCCCAAATTAACTCCCACTCTCCACTCTCAAACCTATTCTGTATATAGCCTTCCCTATCTCAAGTATGACAACTCCATCCTTCCATCTTTTTTTTTTAATTTTTTTTTAAGATTTTATTTATTTATTTGACAGAGAGAGATCACAAGTAGGCAGAGAGGCAGGCAGGGAGAGAGGGAGAAGCAAGCTCCCCGCTGAGCAGAGAGCCCGATGCGGGGCTTGATCCCAGGACCCTGAGATCATGACCTGAGCCGAAGGCAGAGGCTTAACCCACTGAGCCACCCAGGCGCCCCCCATCCTTCCATCTTCTTAAGCCAAAAGCCCTGGGGTCTTCCTTGATTCCTTTCCTTCTCTCATTGGCTCCTTTCACAGCCAATCCATCAGCAGTTTCATTGATGTTCCCCTCACTGCTTATCCCAGCGTCATTGACTGCTATTACCTTAGTCTGATCACCACCGGCTCCTATGTTAACTACTACAATGGCTTCCTAATCATTGTCCTGGCCTGTACTCTTGTCCTTCCTTCTACAGCCTATTCTCAATACCATAGCCACAACGATCTTTTCAAAAGTCAGATAGGACTATTATTCATCAGATCATTCCCCTGCTTAAAACCCTTTAATGGCTTCCCTTGTCACTTGGAGTAAAAACTGAAGTCTCTAAAATTATCTACAAGGGCGATTCTGATCTACACCAGCCCCTCTACCTCTGAGGCCTCACCTCCCAACATTCTCACCGTTTCTCACGTTGGTTTGGCCACCATGGTTTTCCTGCACTTTCTCTGCCTGGAATGTTCTTCCCCCAGTTATCTGTTTGGCTAACTTCCTCATTTCCTTCAAGTCATTGCTTTAAAAATAGTTTCTTATGGCATAGCTACTCTGGAAAACAGTTTGGCAGCATCCTCTAAGTTGAAATACATGATTATTATATGTCCTAACAATTCCACTACTGGGTATTTACCCAGGAGAGATAAAACAAAGACTTGGACATGAAAATTCACAGCAGCTTAATTCACAACAGCCAATCACTGGACACAACCCATATGCTCATCAACAGGTGTATGGAAAAACAAATCGCATTGTATTCCTATGATGGAATATTATTATATTATTCAGCAATAAAAAGGGATGAACTACTGACATGACAACATGGATAAACCTCAAAATCATGGTAAGTCAAAGAGGTTAAATACCAGAATCTATACCATATTACTCCATTTATGTGAAATTCTAGAATAGCATAACTAAGCTACAGACAGAAAGTAGATCAACGGTTTCCTGGAGCCAATTGTGTGAGAGAATTGGCACCAGTGGTACATGCAGCAACTTTTTTGGGTGACGGAAATGTTTCACCTCTCAATCATGTGCTGGTTGTGGCATGGTTATAAACATTTGTTCAAATTCACCAAACTGTACACTTTAATACAATCGATTTAAACAAAAAGATCAAAGGGAAACAGAAATGATAAAAAGCAAGTCGTGACGCAAACAACCAAGTGCAAAGGGTAAGCGCGGAGCTCAGCAGAGACCACCAGTCTGGGATGCCTTCAGTGTCAGGTCAGCCTCAAGGACTATAAATATTGTGAGGGTAAAACCCAGTAACGAGTCTTCCTCTGTTGGCCACTAACTTCCCTTTCCATCTTCTTTCTGCAAAATAAGTGGGAGGACTGGACAGACTCTCACATGGTTCCCCATGATCCTTGCCTCCCGGTGTTCACACCTTTGTGTAATCCCTCCCCCTTGAGTACTGGCAGGACACATAACTTACTTCTTTTTTTTTTAAAGATTTTATTTATTTATTTGACAGAGAGAGACACAACAAGAGAGGGAATACAAGCAGGGGGAGTGGGAGAGGGAGAAGCAGGCTTCCCGCTGAACAGGGAGCCTGATGGGGGCTCGATTCGAGGACCCTGGGATCATGACCTGAGCTGAAGGCAGACGCTTAACGAGACTGAGTCATCCAGATGCCCCTTGCATAACTTACTTCAAACCAACAGAACACGGCAAAGGTGACAGAATGTCCCTCCTACGTTTATGTTAAGTTTTGAGACTCCTTTTTGCTAGCAGACTCACTCTAGAGCCTGCTGACTTGATAAGATAAGTGGCCATATGGGGCAAGCTCACATGCCAAGGAACAGAGGGAACTGCGGGCAGCCTCTAGCTAACACCCAGCAAGAAGCCAGTACCCTCTATCCTACCACCACAAGGAAATGAATTCTGCCAACAACCCACATGACTTCAGAAGCTGATTCTTCCCTAGTCAAGCCTTCAGATGAGAACTTGGCCTGGCCAGTATTTTGGTTGTAGCCTAGTGAAACTCTCAGCATAGAACTCAGTGAAGTCCTGCCTTTACTGCTCACACATGAATGGTGAGATAATAAATACATATGTGTTTTTTGAAATTACTTTTGGGACACCTGGGTGGCTCAGTGGGTTAAAGCCTCTGCCTTCGGCTCAGGTCATGATCTCAGGGTCCTGGCATCAAGCCCCACATCAGGCTGTCTGCTCAGCAGGGAGCCTGCTTCCTCCTCTCTGGCTCTGCCTGCCTCTCTGCCTACTTGTGATCTGTCTGTCAAATAAATAAATAAAAATCTTTAAAAATAAATAAATAAATAAATAAAATCACTTTCTAAAAAATGGCCTCCCAACTACTTTTTTTTTTCAAAGATTTTATTTATTTATTTGAGAGAGAGAGAGCACAAGCAGGGTGGCAGGGGAGGGGCAGAGGGAGAAGGAGGCTCCCCACTGAGCAGGGAGCCCGATGCGCAGCTCAATCCCAGGATTCTGGGATCATGACCTGAGCTGAAGGCAGGCGCTTAACCCACTGAGCCACCCAGGCAACTCCTTGACCAGTTTTGTTTTGTTTTGTTTTTTGAAGATTTTATTTATTATTTGAAAGAGAGAGACACAGTGAGAGTGGGAACACAAGCAGGGGGAGTGGGAGAGGGAGAAGCAGGCTTCCCAGTGAGCAGGGAGCCCAATGCGGGGCTTGATCCCAGGACCCTGGGATCGAGACCTGAGCCAAAGGCAGACACTCAATAACTGAGCCACCCAGGTGTCCCCCTTGACCACTTTTTAGTACTGCAAATTTCCCTCTCCTCTTACACTTTTTGACTCCCTCACCCTGCTCTATCTTTTTCTCTTTTTCCCTAAGAAGGTTTATTACTTTCCAATATTGTACATATTTACTTATAATATTTACTATTCATTGTCTGTTTGATCATGCTGGAATACAAATTCCATGAGGGTAGGAATGCTAGTCTGTTCTGCTCATTGATATATAATTGAACCACCTCCAATAGCATCTGGAACATAGTATGTGTTCAATAAATAGTTTTAAATGAATGAAGCCTAATGCTTGGGTTTCAACAAGGATCTATCTATTCTAATTGTTAGCAGAAACAGAGCACTCCTAATCACCAACAGTCACAAATGGAGATATCTCAAATCTACTGTTAGGTCACCTCTGAGTCTGTTCTTCCCCAAATTAAAAAATCCAATTCCATTGACTTTTTCTCATAAAACTCCTTTTTCTGATTTTTAAGCCTCATTCTTCTGATTTCCTCTGTACTCCTGGTACTTCTCTGTACTTCCACACAACTCTGACAGGGCAGTGTACAGGCATAAGGACAGTCTGGTTTCTATTACATTTCACAAGGCAATCTGCACCTGTTTCACAAGTAAAAATAGAGGTCAATTCTGCCTCTCAGTGTAGATATACCAATGAGACAATGCCACCTCTTCCTGCCACAATCTTGGTGAAAGCCACTATGAAAGTAGATAGCATTTTATTAGAACTCCTTCTTTTCTCGTTGGTCAGTCCTTAACACAATGTAGAGTTCTTCACTAAAAGGTATCATTTGCATCTGAAAGAGTGACTAAATTTAAATTCTAAAGAATGTGCCAAGTCCTTGCTTATTAACTCAGGAATCAGGCCATGTAGCTTCTGGTCTACCAGGTACATGCCCTCAGGCTATTCATGGCACATCTGGTCCTGTGAAAAATGGGGACAAGACATCAACTTCCTGGAGCTGTAATACGGCTGAGATTAAAATATGTATAAAATGCGAAGAATGGTGCCCAGCATGTAGTGAACGCTAAATGGACATTAAGCTTAAATGGGAAGCATTTAGCATCTATTTTCCATGTGTCTGTGTGAGTTTGGGGAAAGGGAAGAGAGAATGTGGGACAAAGAAGGACAGAAAGGGCCTACACATGGGGAAAACACTGACACCAGAGACAGGACCAGACCTGGGTCTAGAAACTCTATCTAGAAATAGATAGAGGAGGAGTCATCAGTCTGTTTTTCTCAAGACCCCTTATTTTCCTCCCACTTATATCAAGACACCGTAGGCCCTGGGGACATACTCTGGCACCTTGAAGAAGCAGGGGAAACAGAAGAAAGAGGGGAGAGGGAAAGTAGGATGCTAGCCCTTGAGGGTAGAGAACACCTCAGGAGGAGTTCCAGTTCAATCACTAACTGCAGTGATTCACACCAGCCCCCCTATATGGGCCCTGCATGACCAACCTTTCTCCAGCTGAACTAACTGCTTGCTCTCACCCCAGTTACTACTATCCTGACTCTCCCTGGGTCCTCTGAGGCCCTAAAGGGTTTGGCAGCAAGGTGGGCTTCTCCACAGTCCCACAGCCTGGAAGGGATCAGCGAGAAAGAAGAAGACTTCGAATGGACACTGTTCCCCACCTTTAAGAGATCTGCTCCCCTGAGCTCTGAGGTCTGCTATCTTCATTTGATTTCTGTGTGAGAAGACCCTAGGCTCCAGCTCTGGACACAGACGTTCCCGACTTCGGAGTGGACTGACGGCAGCACCACTTGTCATCAACCAAGTTGCGCCGGTGGGCGGGACAAGACGGTTTGTATTGAGCATTTACTCAGCTTGACTAGGGAGGATCTGGACAGGGAGGCCTGTGGCCCTGTCTCTGAAAGGGACAGCCTCAGACAGAAGCTCTGAAATCTGTCAAGAAAAGTGCCCAGAAGGATATGCTTCCTTCTGGCCCTCAGCCAGGACCTAGACTCTCTGTTTGCAGCTCCAGGCCATGGCTCCCCTTCTGGCAGCCTCCTTCCACTTTCCCAGTGGGTTTGAGGAGGGCTTCCCCGCCAGGCCTCCATGTGGGCTTTCTAGAGCGCTATGTGCTCAGAGAGATGGTTTCCTACCCTTCATGGCAGCAGGGCTTTGCCTGAGGTCGGGAGATGAAAAGCTGGCATTACAAGGCAGCCAGTGCCTTTCATTTGCTCCCAACCTCTTCAAGCCAAGTTTCCAAATAACAGGGACAGTAACTGCCCAATGCAGCCCAAAGTCTGCTCTCAAGCTGTTTGGCAAAGGGCCACCTGACTATTACTAGCTTTCCACAGAACAGCATGTACCAAGTTGGAGCACTGTCTTTTGGTGTGTGGGTGGATTAGCTGCTATTTAACATGATAGGGCGGGCTCCTTTCCAGTTTGCACCAGCCCTCAGTATGCACCTTCTCCGTGTATAACAGAGCTGCATTTCTCTGTGAAGTTGAACTTGCTTACCTGAGACAGCAAAGGCCAAGAGCAGGAAGCAGAGCAAAAAAAAAAAAAAAAAAAAAAGAGAGAGAGAGAGAGAGAGAAGTTCATAATGGCTTTTGGAAATATAAATGACATAAATGAAACTCCTGGGAGAAGGGGTATGTAGACTGAGGAAATATGTATTTTCTTTTGGAAGCACACACAGAGTAGAGAATCACTTATCTGGGAATTGCTCTAGCTCCTGCTGTGTAATATTTTATTTTAGCTCAGTAGTGCAAAGGGGACGAAAGCATCTGACAAGTATATAAATCCCTTGAACTTCTGCTAAAGACCAAGGAAGTCACTGCAAATATGGGGACAGGCAGCAAGGCCTCTATATAGAAATAGATAGACCATTAGCTTGTTCTGTAACCTTAGGCAAGTGATTTTACTATTCTGGACCTCAGTTTCCTTATCTTGAAAATAAATTAGGGAAAGCTAAGTGAATGGTATATAGAAACTATATTATTTTTGCAACTTTTCTGTGAATCTACAATTATTCTAAAATAAAATCTTTCTTAAAAAGTAAAGGGGTTACCATATGATCCAATAATTCCATCAACGGTATTTACCCAAAGAAAATGAAAACACTAATTCAAAAAGATATATGCATTCCTATGTTTACTTATTGTAGCATTATTTACAATAGCTAAGATATGGAAGCAGCCCAAATATCCATCTATAGACGAATAGATAAAAAGATGCAGTACACGGGGCGCCTGGGTGGCTCAGTGGGTTAAAACCTCTGCCTTCGGCTCAGGTCATGACCCCAGGGTCCTGGGATTGAGCTCCGCATTGGGCTGTCTGCTCAGCAGGGAGCCTGCTTCCTCCTCTCTGGCTCTGCCTGCCTCTCTGCCTGCTTGTGATCTCTCTCTCTCTCTCTCTCTCTCTCTCTCTCTGTCAAATAAATAAATAAATAAATAATTTTAAGAAAAAAAAGATGCAGTACACACACACACACACACACACACACACACACACACACACACACTGAAATATTACTCAACCATAAAAAAGAATGAAATCTTGCCATTTGCAACAATATGGATGGATCTAAACGATATAATTCTACGTGAAATAAGTCAATCCGAGAAAGACAAATACCAAAGGACTTCACTCATATGTGGAACTTAAGAAATAAAACAAAGAAAGAAAAAAGAGATAAAAACAAGCTCTTAAATACAGAGGGAAAATGTAGTTGCCAGAGGAGAGGTAGGTGGAGG
This sequence comes from Enhydra lutris kenyoni, assembly GCF_002288905.1. Taxonomy (NCBI): domain Eukaryota; kingdom Metazoa; phylum Chordata; class Mammalia; order Carnivora; family Mustelidae; genus Enhydra; species Enhydra lutris. The sequence continues at coordinate 83,259,592 of NW_019154093.1, read as the reverse complement.
GATAGGTGAAAGAGATAAAGGGGATTAAGAGTACATTTATCATGAAAAGCACTGAGAAATGCATAGATCAATCATCATATTGTACTCCTAAAAGTACTATAACACCGTATGTTAGTTACACTTGAATAAAAAAAAATATTCTTGAAATCACATTGAATTTACAGATAAATATATCTGGGGAGATGTATCATAGTATCCAAAAACTTTTGATTAATCATACCACTTTTAGTTTCAAAGTATAGAACAATCTATTTTTGCTATTAAAAATTATTCTTATCAACAAAATGTTTTGTGATTCTTTATGCTGATAATCCTCTAATTTTTCTGTAATTTCTTACATGCAGTGTCTCATCCATAGTAGCAACTGAAAAACCGCTCTAAGAGGCTGCGGTGGAGGGAATTAAAAAAAAGAGAAACAAACAAGAAAAACTGCTCTCTAGCACATTACATGCTAATAAGCTTTCTCTATTATATGTAGATTATTTATTTATTTATTTTGTTTTTATTGAAAAAATGATTTACTTTTATAAAGTATGAATGGATTTTTTGGTTCTCTAACAAATAAAATATAACTTAAAAAAAAAAAGTAAAGGGGTTATATAAATTATCTCCAAGATCTCCTCTAGCTCCAACCTGTCATTCTGTGTTCTTGTTTATATCCATTCAGGTGAAAGTAAGTCTCTTTCCATCTATCCAAATATATTTGTGCCCACTCTTCCTACCACAGACAAGATGTTGATTAGCCCCAGCTCAAATCTATTTTTTTGCTTTTAACATATCCCACAGTCTAGGCAAAACCTGAATTCTCCAAAAGCACATTAAAAACACTCCATCCATATCCACTTTGTTCCTGTAAACAAGCGAATTCATCAAGTCGGGAAAAGCTGCTTCTGGCAGTCCATGCTTACCGAATCTCAGTTTTTCCCTAGCAACTGGGCTAATTATAACTCCAGCTACCTGGTAACAGCACTAGATTTCCCTGACTCTGGCTGGCAGTTTTAAAGCTGTCTCAGCTCTGTTGGCACCTCCTTTACTGAGAAAGTATCAGAGGAGCCGGGAGATGCAGAGACCTGTGCTAGGTGAGAGTATGCAGAGGCTGCTCAGAAACACAGAGCTTCCATGCCGGGAGGGATGCTAGTGACCGTCCCGGTCCGGCCCTCTCATTTTATACATGAGTAACCAGAGGCCCAGAAAAAGTGACTTGTCTTAGTCAGGAATCTAGCAGTCTTCTGAGGTCTTTCTCTTAATCTTCCCACACCATCTATCACCCAGTCCTACAGATATTTTACCTCCGTATTTCGCAGATCAGTTCCCTCCCCTCTATTCCTATTCCCATGGCCCTCATCATCTTTTGTCTGGCCTGTCCTGCAGACTTCCTGCCTTATCTTTCTGGAATCCACCCTCCCCACCCACCAGAAGGATCGAGCACTTCCCCTGCTGCTTGAAGCCCATCAGTGGCCCCTTATCATCCTCAGGATAAAGTCTACAGTTTTTTTAAATGGCACAAAGAATTACGGCCCGCATACTCTACAGCCTCATTCTGTGTCTAGCACTTAAATTTAGCAACACAAAACCACTTATAATTCTCCACGCATTCCATGTGGTTTCTTGCCTTTGGCATTGGCTTCTGGCAAAAGCCCTTTCTTTCCACCTCACCATCCACTGACTAATGATTACTCTCCTTTGAAGACAAAACTCAGGCATCATCTCCTCAAAGAATCCTTTGTGGATTTTCCTTCCCTCTAGTCTATTCAGTTGGATTAGAGTTGCCTCATTTGAGTTTGCTTATACTCTGTACACATCCTTTTTACTTTTTTACTGCTTTTTACCACACTCTATCACTCGTGCTCTACTCATCTTTGAAGCCCCAACTTCCAGCACAGTATTCAGAATACAGTAGGCACCCAATTAATGTTGATGAATGAGCAAATGGATAAATCCAAAGCCCTCCATGATCAATCCCTGCTTATCTTTCCAGTTCTCAGCTTACAGCTGCCACAAGCCCAAGACCGTGTTCTAGCCCCATAGAATGACTCAAAGCATGCCAAACACAACATGCTTTCTCATGACTTTGTGCCCTTGTATATGCTGTTTCTACTGTCTAAGATGCTCTCCCATCCCTTGTTGTGTACTTTTAAGATTCAGTTCGAACTTCACTCACTTGCAAACCCTTTCCTGGTGGATTTTGTCATTCTCCTTAGGACTTCAGAGCAATCTTACATGTCTTTTTTTTTTTTTTAAGATTTTATTTGCTTATTTGAGACAGAGAGCACACCAGTGGGGGTGAAGGGAAAAGGGACAGAGGGAGAGGGAGAAGCAGACTCTGCTGGGAAGGGAGCCCCACATAGGGCCGAACCCAGGACCCCCAGATCATGACCTGAGCCAAAGGCAGTTGCTTAACAGACTGAGCCACCCAGATGCCCCCATGGTAACCTTTATTATGCCATTTTTATTTATTTGATATATTTCTTCACCAGCATCTGGCACAGTCTCTGGCATGTAGCAGATAGTCAACAGATGCTTCAGTGAATGAATGCATGTGTACAAACCTGAGTAACTGAATGGCCAAGGTGATAATGCAAACAAGGGAAATATTGAGAATGCCTACTCTTTCAATAATACCATGTTATTTCTATCAGTGTGTAAACTTTGATGTACATAACCAATAGGAAGAGGAAATAGCTTTATAATAAGTTTACACAACAATACAAATTTTGTAGACATAGTTAAGGAGATAATCAGAAATGGATTAGAATTAAATTAGACTTCAGAATTAAGTTTTAGATTTATTTTCTAGTGACTGGAAGAAAAGGTCTTAAATATTCAAAGAAAAATATTTCTTTTTTCCAACAGGCAAGTATTATGACTTCTAATTAAAGCTCTTAAAAATGAGAAAAGTGGGAGGCTTTTCTCTCTGGGTGGCTCAGTTGGTAGGGCATCAGACTCTTGGTTTCGGAGCCCCACATGGGGCTCCATGCTCAGCACAGAGTCTGCTTGGGATTCTTCTCCTCTTCCTCTTCCTTCCCTCTCTCACACATGCATTCTCTCTCTCTCAAACAAGTAAGAAAAACTTTTAAATGAGAAATGCTGTATTAAGCAAAAACAGAAAACAAGTTGTTTTTGGTCGAACCTTCCACAACATTTTAAAGTAACTATAACAGTTATGAGAAAGTTGCTTGAGAATTTTTTTCCTGTAGTAAAATATACATAATACAAAATTTACCATTTTAAGCATTTTTAAGCATGCAGTTCAGCAATATTAAATACATTCATATTGTTGTGCAACCATCCATCTCCAGAGCACTTTCTCCAACCTACTGTACCCATTAAACAATAACTTCTCAAGATACCTGGGTGGCTCAGTCAGTGAATGGAGCCCTGCCTTGGCTCCCTGCTCAGCGGGGAGCCTGCTTCTCCCTCTGCGCGCTGCTCCCCCACTTGTGCTCTCTCTCTCTCTGACAAATAAATAGATAAAATATTCGAAAGGAAAGAAGGAAGGAAGGGAGGGAAGCAGAGAGGAAGAGAAATAAGAAAAAAGAAAAGAAAAGAGAAGAAAAGAGAAGAAAAGAAAAGAAAAGAAAAGAAAAGAAAAAGGAAGGAAGAAAGAAGGAGGGAGGGAGGGAGAGAGGAAGAAACAAACAAACAAACAACTCCCCTTCCAAATCCTCCCCCAGCCCCTGGCCACCCCCATCTACTCTTTGTCTCTATGAATTAGGCTATTCTAGGTACCTCATATAAGTGGAACCATATAATAGTTGTTCTTTGTGGCTAGTTTATTTTACTTAGCATAATGTCCTCAAAGTTCATCCATGTTATGTGTCAGAATTTCCTTCCTTTTTCAGGCTGAACAATATTCCATTGCATGTGTGTATCATATTTTGTCTGTTACCTGTCAATGGATATTCAGGCTGCTTCCACCCTTTGCCTACTATGAATAACTTTGTTATGAACATGGGTGTACAAATACCTGTTTGAGTTCCTGATTTCTCTTCTTTCAGGTATATACCTAGAAGAGGATGTGCTGGATCATATAACAATTCTTTGTTTAATTTTTTTAGGAATCATCATGCCGTTTTCCACAGCAGCTTCATAAGTATATACTGGGTTTATAGTTTTTCCACACCCTGAACAACATATGTTATTTTCCAGTTTTTTATTTTTTTGTTTTGTTTTATAGCAATCACCTAATAGCTGTGAAGATTAAACCTTTTCTAAACCAAGAACACAAATACCATTTACAACGATTTAAGGACGGGGTCTCCCTACTTTCTTCCTACTTCTACTCTGAAAAGAAGAGGAAATAGGCAAGCATGCCTTTGCAGATCTCAGGAAGCTGAGAATGATGAATCACACACACAGTGTGCACAGACATGGACTATATTCACCCCAGGCTTCCAGAGAACTATTTTAAAAATAGTTTGGCCAAAGTCGTCCTGATTTCCCTTCTCTCTACTTGTATTTCTCCCTTCCCTACTATACACATTTCTTAGACTTCTCAAAAGTAAAACACAGAGGAAGAGAAAAACCTTAGCAGCTAACTAAACAAGGGTTTAAAGGTTTACTAAACTGTACAAAGAAAAGAAGAGTCAACTCTGTTAAATATAAGAAGAAAACCATTCACTGCAACAGCAACTGGACCATCCCATATGCAATAACCCAAGAAGGTATCTAGGCTCCAGGATGTGTCCCCAGATATGCAGGATAGAACAGTCCTTCACACTGATTTAACACCTAACACTTTAAAACAGGTTTGCCTGTGGGGAGGACGGCAGGGCCAGAATTCAGGCCTCTATTTTAGGAAACAGGCTCAAAGGAGTTGTGGATATGGCCAAGGTCACGTAGCAAGGAATATTCAGAATTCAGGTCTTATGATTGAGTCCAAAAGTTGTCTCCCTACATTTTGCTGTCCCTCAAAGATAAGAGTCTTTCTCTAATTGCTTTCCATTGGTTTAAGTCAAAGTTCCTAAACTGTATAGCCCAACAGAGTTCCTTGGGACTTCACTGAACTTTTGGGCGCTTAGCACAGTAACACTGCACGTAGGCTGTTCTCATTATATTGTCCAAAACCTAAGCAACTCAGGTTAGAACTAAAGAAAATCAGTTGGTGAACCAAAGAGCAATTTAACAAAGAGAACAGATCTTAAGATTTCTTGTTGCAAGAAAAAAATATTTTAGTAACCATGTGTGGTGATAGATGTTAACTAAACTTATTGTGGTGATTGCGTTTGCAACATACGCACATAGCAGATCATTATGTTGTACGCCTAAAATGAATTTAATGTTATATATCAACTACATCTCAATTTTAAAAAAGGATAGTTCTTAAAAAGTGAAAAAATAAGGGGGGCCTGGGTGGCGCCATCGGTTAAGCGTCCAGCTCTTGGTTTGGGCTTAGGTTGTGATCTTGGGGTCGTGAGATTGAGCCCCACAACCGACTCCACGTTCAGCATGTCGTCTGCTTGAGACTCTTCCTCTCCCTCTGCCCCCAACCCTGCCTGTACTCGCTCTCTCTATAATAAGCAGATAAATATTTTTCAAAAAATTTAAAAAGGCAATAAAAACTTTTTAAAAAGATAAAATGAATTAAGAACCAGACCAAGCTATATTACAAAGTATTAAATCAAAATGATAAAAAATTTCAAATTAAAGCCACAGTCAATAATTTTTGTGAAAATAAAGGACTTTGTACCATAACTAAATAAAATATTTTCTTTAAAGAACCCAGAAATTTAACAAACCCAGCCTTTCTTCTTTATTCTCTTTGAAGGAACATTCGTATTTGAGGGTGACAGATTTGCTACAATACGGGCACTTGGATTGTATTATGTTATTTATTTATGGGCAAACTAAAATGGAGAATTAAGACAAATAGGACAAATGGTCCCAAATCCACTACTGAGGAAAAAAACTGACTTGAAATAAAAAATGATTGGATTTATATGGGCAATTTTGTCATCCCTCCATTTACCACGATAATGGCAAATATTTCTTAAGGGCTTACTATATAATAGGCATTCTGCTGATTTCAACTAATCAGCTCATTTAATCCTCCCTCAGATCCTAAAAGATTGGTGCTATCACAACACCACTTCAGCTCAGAGAAATTACAGTATTTTCCCAAATTAACACAGGTAGCGAGTAGTAGAACCAAGATTCTTTCTCAGGTCTATTGGGTTCATCTCTTAACCACTACTTCCAGTGATCACAGAATAGAAGAAATGATGAAAATTTCAGATGCAAGTAAAGTCAATAGGCTGTTTATCATGATTTTTAAAACCTGCTACAGACGTATGCTATGTATAAACTCCAAAGTTTGTTCAGGAGAAGTATCATCCAGTCTCAAAGATGAGAAAGCACAGCTCAGAGAAGTCAGGCAGTTTAAGAGGCTGACATATAAGGAAATACAATGCTTTCAATTCCTATATAAAGGCCAAAACCACTTTAACCTTCTAGTATCAGTAATGTCACACTTAAACATTGACTCTACCTGGTCCAGGAAGACACCATTCAATTTTTCCTGATGGTGTTTTTATCTGATCTGGCCAGATTTTAAATTCCATTCTTAAAAGGGAACCCTAAAATTTTTTAAAGCAATCTTAGTGGGGAGGGGCACGCCTGGGTGGCTCAGTTTGTTAAGGGTCCAGCTCTTGGTTCTGCTCAGGTCATGATCTCATGGGTCATGAGATCGAGCCCTGCATCAGGCCCTGCGCTCAGCTGGGAGTCTACCTAAAGAGTCTCTCCCTATGCCCCTCCCCCTACTCTCTCTCTCTCTCTCTCTCTCTCTCTCAAATAAAACAAATATTTTTTAAAAAAATAAAGAAACCTTGGATAATAATAAATTCACACAGGTTGAACAAGTAAGTAGTCATCATGGGGCAGAAACAGTTGATAGTGGTTTTGCATGCTCTTTGTGGACTGGATGTTTACCACATAGCAGTGGATTTCATAAATTCCAGGGTTGGGCATATTTCTAGTGGCAGCACACTCAGCAATCATGAGAAGATGCAGGATTAGATAATCAACAACAACCAGGAAGTCAGCCAAGTGGCCATCCAGAAACTATTTACCAGAGCAGCTGCAGTCCAGAAATGCTCCCGGCCAGTCTCCCTAGGAGTGGGCCATACTCAGCTGTGGACCACTTATGGCATTTTCTCACTTAACTTTGCTCCATGATCAGGAGCTTTATGTACTGCAGTGGTTTCTCCCCTTAGTGCTTAGACCTTCAAAACTGTTCCCACAAAACCTGAACCTACAATTAATATTTGCTACCAACAGGGGGCAGTGGTACCTGATTATGCCCCAGTTTATTTGGGCTGAAGGTAAGCAGCCTCTTCCTGTGTTGTTTCTTTTTAAATTGCTTACAAAAATTGAAGGTTAGGGGCGCCTGGGTGGCTCAGTGGGTTAAAGCCTCTGCCTTCGGCTCAGGTCATGATCCCAGAGTCCTGGGATCGAGCCCCGCATCGGGCTCTCTGCTCCGTGGAGAGCATGCTTCCTCCTCTCTCTCTGCCTGCCTCTCTGCCTATTTGTGATCTCTCTTTGTCAAATAAATGAATAAAATGTTTAAAAAAAAAATGAAGGTTAAAGGATAAACACACAACAGAAAAGCCTCCAGTCTCACAGAACCAATTTTTATGTATGCTTTAATACTATTTTATTAATCTGTAGCTAGCATGAGTTTTAAGATTATTTCTGAATTCTCTGAACATCTCGAAAGACAGAAACCCCGAACTCCTTTAATTTATTTGCTTTAAAGTTGATTCTTCTAGGTTTTTACGTAGTCCTCTTTTACAACTTCTCATACAATTAAACATCCTTATAGCTGCCATTACAATTAAGGATTATGTCTAATTTAGGTTAGTCTCTCCCTCACTCAGCTACCTAACTGAGGACTTGCCACTTGGTGAGAGAAAGATTGAACCCTTTTCCAGTCCTTTTCTCCTAAAGTTTCCCATATTTCCCTTACCTGCAGTCATGGTGAAATGCTTGATTGTCTCTCACTAAGTTGGTAGTATTTTACTCTTTGGTACATATATTTAACAAGAATCTGCTGTTGCAAAATATGTAAAATGATAAAATAATTACTATTCACAAGAGACTTACATTATGTAAGTTTCACAAATAGTGGTTTTATTGAAAAGAATCATGCACAGGGGTGCTTGGGTGGCTTAGTCGGTTAAGCATCTATCTTCAGCTCAGGTCATGAACCCAGGGTCCTGGGATCAATCCCTACATCTAGCTCCCTGCTCAGTGGGAACTCTACTTCTCCCTCTGCCTCAACTGCTCCCCCTGCTTGTGCTCTCTCTCTCTGTCAAATAAATAAATAAATCTTGAAAAAAAAAAATCATGCATCCATCACCCAAGTTAGTGTGGGTTCTCACTTGGCTGGGTGTGATTTAATATATTTAATTTATTTAAAGAAGTGACCTTCTGGGACACCTGGGTGGCTCAGTGGGTTAAAGCCTCTGCCTTCAGCTCAGGTCATGATCCCAGGGTCCTGGGATGGAGCTCCGCATCAGGCTCTCTTCTCAGCAGGGAGCCTGCTTCCTTCCTCTCTCTCTCTGCCTGCCTCTCTGCCTACTTGTGATCTCTGTCAAATAAATAAATAAAATCTTAAAAAAAAAAAAAAAAGAAGGGACCTTCCAACGCTGGAGAAAAATCAAGCTAAGTTTGCTTACACAACACGGCTCTAAATTCACATCTGAACCACTTGACTTACCATGTGATGCCCTGCATTGTCACCCTCGGTGTCTCTTCACCCACATTGCTACTAATCCATTGTCTTAACCTTGTGGAACCTCAGTAAGGCATATTCATGGGAATATCTGCAGGTGAGATTAAAAGAACCTCTTTCTCATTTTAAAATCTCATAATAACTATTACCATTGGTAAACGTATAACTACTACCCCCTCATTTACATAAGAAGCTATGAAGGTTACAAAGTGCTGTGATCGAAGTCTTCTCATTTAATCCTTATGGCTGCTATTTATTCATACTCTCAGCAAATAATCTTCAGTGCTCAGGGACTTGTGTGGTATTCTGCATGCCAATTCTACAGGGGCTGGCACAGACTCAGAAAGGTTAAATAACTTGCCTAGATCCCCTGGTTGTCCAGGGCTCTGGCTGGGATGGTTTTCTGATCCCTTGTCCTTCCATCAAAATGGAACTGCCCTTGTTCCTATCAATCCCTCATCACTGCATAGTATGATAAATTCATTTCAACTATGATGTTAATGATCAATCATGGCTTTATGGGTTTTGCTTCCCAAATAAGAAGAGCATTTTAACTTAAACCTTCAGTGCTTCCCAAAACAGCACAGCCAAATGGGATGAGTAATATGACAGATGGACTGAACAAAGATTTGGTAAGAAGGGAAAGGAGGGGACATAGTAGTCTGCGATTCCTTAAATCATAGGATGCCAGTGGGTGCCTGATGACTCTGGCTTAAGACCAGGAACAGATAGGGCTTAGTGGCAACACTAGGCTAATAAAAGGGTTAGCACCTTGGCATGTGACAATGTCCTATGACTGCTCTCCCAGACTGCCCCTCTAGAATCTTTTTTTTTTTAAAAGAATCTTCTTAATCATACTTCTCTAGGAACATAACGGTGCCCTCCCACACCCCACCCAAAACGTTCCCTAAGGACAGTCTTGTTAGTCAGTATAGAGCACAGGGTGAGACCAAATGATTAAAGCAGTCAGTTGATTGAAGCTTAAAAAATTCCTTTCCCTTAAATAATCCAAAGACACTGCCCATTCCTTCTGCCTTGCTTTGGAGACAGCTAATGAAAAATGCTCCTCCTTCTGTACAATGAGCAAATTCATTCACTATTTCTACCCTAAGGCAAAGACTGCCATTCCTCCTTCCAGCCTCCTCTCCATCCCACTGCATTACCAACCCTCCCTTGAGAACAGCTTCCTTGACATCACCCCTGGCCACTCCATTCAGGCATGCTTACTCTATAGCCACGTAAGAGAGGACAGGTGAGTCTGGACGAATTTCAGGAAGATGCAGGTTAAATCATGAAAATCCAGGAAAGATGGAAAACAGGGCTTAATCCCCCAGATTTAGCTGCCCACATTAATTTACCAAATAACTGTTTGGGTTTCAAAGACACCAGTTATTCCTCTGATCCAACCTATTATCTAGCAACCTGTAAAAGCTTCCCAAACCTTCTTCTCAATAGGAGAGGGCACACATAGACAAAGTATAGTCTGCTGGTGTAAACAGATGAGAGATTTAGAAGCTCTGAAAAAATCAGAGGCCACCAGTTCCGGGTCACTCGGGCCCCTTTAGAGATTGTCCAGACACTAAGAAGGCTAAGGAAGCCAACATTATGGTAACCAGTTAGGAAACTTCACCCAAAAGCCCTGAGTCCTCTTACCAAGGTGCTGTCTCATCTCACCCTCCCCTCAACCACCCCCCCTCCCTCTTCCTTCCCTACCCCAATCACTCATGCATCAACCCAGACCACCCTCCCTCTCAGAGAGGCACCACTCCCTCCCACCCCTCAGGCCAGCAGCACCCTTTTCTTCATTCTTACGTGAACTAGTCCTAAACCTGAAAATGCCGAAGATGCCAAAGATTCCAAAGATTCTGCCTTTCAATCTTATCTGCATCATCTTCAAAAACAAACACAAAGTTCTCAGGGGCAGAACCCTGCGCAGCCCTGCCCTTTGCTCCGTCCGCTCATTCCCTGCGGTCACTGAGCCAGAGCTAGAAGGGGCCCTTCTCTAGCTGAACATTTACCCTGGAAACTGCCCGCTTCAGTCACTTCTGTGGCTTTTAAAAAATGCAGATTTCCAGAGGGCGCCTTGGCGGGCTCAGTCATAAGAGCATGTGCCTCCTGGGGTCCCGAGTTCCCGCCCTATGCTGGCTGCAGAGATTACCAAAATAAATTAAATAAACTTTTTAAAAAATGCAAATTTTCTCTTCCCTTGCGTTACTCAATCAGAATCCCTGGGGGGTAAGGCAGGGAATCTACATTTCAAACCAGTTCCCCAAGGTGACTGTTCTGAACAGTTCCACGGCAGAGCAGACTCTGATTTAACCCAGCTCCCTCTCCTTACACACAAGGAGAGCACAAAACAGGCACTAAAGAGGCGAAGTGGGCTGGTCCAAGATCACCCCGAGTTCCGAGGGCCAGACCTGGTGTGGAACCTGCCTCCCTCCCTAGTTAGCACCGTGGGAGGTAGGAAGAGCCTGAGGATCAGAGAGTGGGCCACCAGCCCCCGGCCGGCCAGAGCGCGCTGCTCCTGCACTCACCCGCTTGTAGATGTCATCCCGGCTGGCCTCATACTTCTGTTGCATGCGCTCCTCCAGGAAGTAGATGCGCAGCTTGAGGCTGAAGTTCTCCTTCTTCAGGTCATTGAGATGCTGGGACAGAGTGCGATATCCATTAGACATGGTGGGCAACCCATGGGGAGCAGCATGCCCAGCCGCCCCCTCACCCTAGGAACATAGTGCGGCTGTACCGCGGCATGAAGCGAGCCGCTGGGACGCTGCTGGGGCTATGGCGACATGACCCCGGGGACTGGCGCTCTCTTGGGGACCTGAGACTGGGCTCACTGCTCTGGGTGCTGGAGTGCAGCGCACTTTCCTTTTTTACCTCTGGGAGATATTTGTGGAATCCCTGACAGAGGAACATGCTGCGTGAACTCAGACACAAGTGGTGTAACCCGACTCCGAGCCGGGACCGGGCTGTCACCCTCCCCAAGCCTCCCAGGCCCAACAGCAGGCAGTTAACAGTTTCTTGGAAAAGAGAGAGAACTGACTCCCCCCACCCCCCAGCCAGACACTTCCAGGAAATGGAAAACAGGAATACTTCAAGGTGCTGGGGGGCTTGCACAAAAGGAGGAAAATGAAGGGCTGTGTGTGTGAGTGGGCACACTCTCCGGTGGCTGATTTGCACAGTAAAACCCCAAGGGGGCACCTGGCTGGCTCAGTGGGTAGAGCTTGAGCCTCTTGGTCTCAGATCCCAAGTTTCAGCCCCACACTAGGGATAGAGTTTACTTAAAAATAAATAAATAAATAAATAAATAAATAATAAGCAAACAAACAAACAAAAAATAAACCAAACGAGTGTGGCCAAGAGCAAGAAATCGATTGCCATAGGAAAGAGCACATGTCAAATATCCCCTTTCCATCAGGTGCAGATCTTAAAAAACCTGTAACAGAAGACCTCTCCAATGTTTCTCTGATGATCCAGAACTCACCTCTAGCCAATTCCTTCCCAGTTTTCCTCCCTGGACTTCTCAAGTCCTGAAGCACTTAAATAAATGCCTTCCCTACCATGTGCCTCCCAGCCACATACACACCAGAGCCACCCCCAAAGTAAGAGTAAATCTAGTTCCCAGGGTGGACAAGCTCACAAAGAGGCTGGGCCAAAGGCTCCTTCCTCCAAGGGATGAGGGAAAGAGAGGGCTGAGGGGGGGTGGGGAGGCATCAGTCTGGAGCCCAGAGATTTCAGCCAGTCACTGGTTCTTAACTCTGGCACCTGCCAGGCACTCATCACCAGATCCTGCTCACAGAGCAATTTAAGATCCTTGAATAGCAGCTGCAACATGAGCAGGAAGTATTATTTATACCATATCACCCGGGACTTTGAAGGTGACTGGGAGACCATCGCACAGCACATATATGAAACACCAGTTCTTAGTTCCAGTAAAACAGGGTTGAAAAAAATGTTAATCTTGGCAGGTAAAGTAAAGAAAACTAAAACCTTTATACTTAAATCAAGTACTCACTTATTCCCTAACCTACCAGCTCTTCATTCTTTTAACTCTATCTTAATTCTTCATAATAATTCTACTCAACTTCTCCTGAGTATCCACCAGGTAGTATGTTGGGCATGACAGATACAACGATGAAGACTTTCCCAACTCTCAAAGAGCTGGGTGGCCATACAGATGTAGAGATGTGGTTTCCACTGCAATCCTCCAGGCTTGTGTTAGTCAAACGTTTTACATTTTATAATGTAATCCAGTACAAACACACACATATACGCACACAGATATAACTAAAGTAAAAGTTTCACAAAGTAATGTTATCACTATGTGTGATTTTCTATTCTATTCTGGTGTTTTTCTATTCTATTATTCTTCCTGGGAGTGACCCACTGAATTGATTTCAAGACCCACTAAGACGTTTCACACGTAAGTTTGAAAAACACTGCATGTATGAGAACCCAGAAGGAAGAGTGATTCATTCTTACTGGAATGATGAGAAAAAAGCTTCACTAAGACTTGCATGGCCCTTTGAAAGATAGAAAAAGTTGAACTGAATAAAGTGGCCTCAGGAGAGCATAATTGGAACTGAGCATTCTCTCAAATAGATTTGGATTATACGTGGGCAACACATTTCTTACCGTCAACTGTAATCGAAGACAAAATATTCCTCCTTTCTAAAAAAAAAAAGTACACATTTAAAACTCATTTATCTGTTTTCATTAAATCTGTGCTCTTGAAATTAAAGAGTATCATTTAGACTGAGAGAGAGTGAGGAAGAGGAAAGTCTAAATAAAAACTTGGAAGATCCTTTTCTGGTCTGAGCTCTGTTACTAAATAACTGTATGACCTTGGAAATGCACCTCTCCAGAGGCCTAAGTGTCCTCATTTATAAAATGAAGTGGTTGGAAAGTAGGTGATTTTTAAGGCCCTTTTCTGGCCTAAGCTCCTAGAGGAAATAACCTACTTATTATCTCCTTATCATCTACTACTACCATTTTGCACAAGGGGAACTGGGCTGCCAGATTCTAGATTAGTGTTTAATCATCATTTTGATGTCTATTTAGATTCTTTTCACATAAAAGTCACATAAGATAGTTTAATAAAAGTTCATGGAAAGTAAAATTGCATATGAATGCAGGGATTCTTACCCAACCTAGATATTTCTTTCTACACATAAATGCCTGTTTCATCTTACTCCCAAGGATAACTTGCTTTTTTATCTCTCTGGCCCTTTATCTGGTTAGTTTTTGTTTGTTTGTTTGTTTGTTTGCCAGCTCCTTAAAGTGAGTGCTTAAACAATGGTTGTTAGTTCATCCCCCTTCTCATGTTTTTCTCTCCATACTTCCTCCCTTGAGATTTTATCCACTTTTAGAGCTGTCACTGTGGCCTCCCAAACAACCCCCAAACTTTCACCTGAGTCTTCTCCCCCAAGGTCTAGCCCTCCATATCCAGGTTCTTGCTAGATAGCTCAACTTGAATATGTCATTCTCACAGCAAACCTCACAGCAAAGACTTTTGCGACAGCCCGTCATGTCTGCCAGACTTCACTCCAGTCATCTGTTCTCATATTATAGGCAGAGTAATGTTTTCAAAACTCAAATCTTATCCTGACATCTCCCTTACTTAAAACCCTTTACAGGCATCACATCTCTCTTAGAATAAAGGAAAATGACATCACATCCCCTCAAGAACACCGCTTTTTTTCAAGTCCTGAATTCCAATCCCACCCAAACAAAGCCTTCTCTGCTATCCCAACCCAGAAAGGAATGATGTCTCTCTCTTTTGAACTCCTCAGGCAAATATCAACATTGGGCAAGTGTTCTTAGGGGGCCTCATGACAATGTTTATACGTTGTCTGGGAGGGGGGTTACTTATGCCTCTTAGAGTTATTGAACTTTTCCTGTGTTTATGTCTCTCCAGCTAGTCTATGAGCTGCCCAAGGAAAGGGTCAACGACTCACACATCTTTCTCTCCTCCTTCAGCTCCCACAGCCAAGAAGCCCTCCCCAGTAACACACAGCTGGCTTACAACTACCTCCACCACACTGGAGAGTTTTTCTGTGGGCTGACAAGGCATATTTGGAGTCTTAGCACTCTCACTGCGTAGTATTTAGGAAGCACTCCCTAAATATTTGTTGAATTAGTGAATAGATAAGTATTCCATATATACTTTACTTTTTGCTGATCTGACCTGATGGGGCTAGCTTGCTTATATTATTCTCACAATTTTCCAATAATACAGAAAAGTTTGTTTTAATAGCTCCAAAGAGACTACATTTGCTAGAATGGTTCCTGTAGAAAATTTCTAAGTTTACATACCTATCTAGACCTTCCTCTTGGACTCCAGTCTACACCTAACTTCCCAGTAGAAATGTCGACTTGAATAGAGACCTGTCATCCTTGTGGCATCTGAAACTGGAGTCCTGATCTTTCCCAGCACACGTGTTCCTACCCCAGTGGATCCCATTTCAATTGGTAACAACCCAGTATGTGCAGTTGTTTGGGCCAAAATCTTTTGAGTTATTCTTGTCTCTTCTTTCTCATATACATCATTGCATCTGTCCGTAAATCTTATTATTTCTACTTTCTAGAGAGAGAGAATCCATCTACTACCATTGCATGGTCATTTCCCCAACTCTGGCCCAAGAGGCTATGATTGAACACTCCCCTAAATTACTTGAATAGCCCCGGTAACTGGTCTCCCTGCTCCCACCCTAGCTCCCCTATAATGTATTCTTAGCACAGCAGCCACAGGGACCCTTTAAAATACATCAGATTACTCCTCTGCCGGAAACCCCCACTGGTTTTCCATCAAATTAAGAGTGAAATGCTAAGTCATTTCACCAGCCCATTAAGGCCCAAGGCCCTAATCTGGAGGCAGGCTCCTCGCCCTGTCTTTTCCCTTTTTCTTACTACTCTCCCCCTTACACACTTTTCTCCAGCCATAGGCTTCCCTTTGCTCCTTCTCAAAAACAGCTAGCACCTTCCTTCCTCAGGGTCTTGGGGCTTGGTGATCCTCCTGTATGGTATGCTCTCTCTAGCAGATTCTCTTCCTCACCTTCTTTAGGCCTTTGATCAGATATCATGCCCTCAAGGAAGTGACCACCCTATTTAAAAGTGTAACTCTCCCTAGACCTCACCTCAGCAATCCCTTCATTGTTTCTTTTTTAATCCGTACACTTTCATTGCTTAAAATATTATATTTCCTTGTTTATTTTGTTACTTATCTGTCTCTGCCCACTAGCATGTGAACCCCATAAGTAAGGCAGGATTTTTTCCCGTTTTGTTCACTGCTATATGTCACTAGTACCAAGAATGGAGCCTGGGATACAGTAGGTGCTCAATAAATATCTGTTGAACAAAAGAATTGAGGAATTAGGGCACCTGGGTGCCTCAGTCAGTTAAGCATCCAATTCTTGATTCTGGCTCAAGTCATGATCTTGGGATAGTGGGATGGAGCTCTGCGCTCAGAGTGGAGTCTGCTTGCCCCTATCCCTCCCTCTGCTTGTGTGCTCTCCCCTTCTAAAATAAATAAATAAAATATTTTTAAAAAGAATTGATGGATAATTAACCTGCTGACTTTGACCTCTCTGGACTCAATTCTTTTTCTTTTTTAAAGATTTTATTTATTTGAGAGAGAAGGAGAGAGAGCACCACTCCCCCCAAAAGTGGGCTCAATCTCACCACCCTGAAATCATGACCTAAATGGAAACCAAGACACATATGCTTAACCAACTGAGCCACTCAGGTGTCACTCTGGATTTAATTCTAACAGAACTCAATCTGTATACAACATAACACAGGTGTTTCAGGATGAAGAGCTTATCTAAAGTCATTCCTCTTTATGTCATTTTTTAAAAATATTTTATTCATTTATTTGCGAGAGAGCAAAGGTGGGGGCATGCTCGAGGGCACAAGAGGGTGGAGAGGGGCAGAGAGAGAGGGAGAAGCAGACTCTCTGCTGAGTGGGGAGCTGGGTGAAGGGTTTGATTCCCAGGACCCTGAGATCATGATCTGAGCTGGAGGCAAACACTTAACTGACTGAGCCACCCAGGTGCCCCTAGAATGTTATTTTTATAATTAAAACAAACTTTTCTAACAAACTAACTTCAACATACAGGAGAGAATGTGAACTTTGAATAAGAGTTCTGAGCAAATGGAGAATGACGCATTACTACCAAAGGACAATATGAACTATACAAATAGTAAAAACTATAGAAAATAGGAAAGAGAGTCTGTCAGAGAAGGTTCCACAGAGAACAGGCATTATAGCTCTCCTGAAAGGATGAATCAGGTTTGGCTAGGCTCCAGGGAGAACATAAGGCAATCCAGGCAGGTAGAACAGAAGCAGAAGGTCAGAGGGCCAAATGGACTAAAACAAAGAGCCCATGATGTCACAGAACTGGGGGAAAGTACACAACCATCTTTGGAAATACACAACCGTTTTCAGAAGTACACAACGATTTTCGGAAGATCTTTTTTATTTATTTTTTTGAAGATTTTATTTATTTATTTGACAGAGAGAGACAGCACAAGCAGGGGGAGTGGCACAACCATTTTCAGAATTTTTTTTTTTAAGATTTTATTTATTTATTTGACAGAGAGAGACAGCACAAGCAGGGGGAGTGGTAGGCAGAGGAAGAAGGAGAAGCAGGGTCCCCACCAAGAGGAGAGCCTGATGTGGAGGCCCATGTGGGGCCTGGTAGAAGGCTTGATCCCAAGACCCTGGGAACATGACCTGAGCCAATGGCAGTCACGTAACAGACTGAGACACCCAAGTGTCCCCATTTTAGGAAGATCTTAAAAGCCAGGGTGAGGAGCCTGAATTTTTCCTACAGGCAGATCCTGGCTCTCGATTTATAAGGAAAAAGGCAACGGAGGAGCGCCAGGGGCTGCTTACTAGGAAGACTAATTGGTTGGTTTGTTGTTTCTGTTTTTACTTGTTTGCATCTTGTAGCTTTAACAAACAAAAGTGTGCATCCCTGGGCTTCACGCTAGACCCAACTACTACTCTATCCGGCCTCTTGCTGGTAGTCCCCCGGTCTGCGTGTTTTTATAAACTCTATGTCTCTGGGGAAATAAAGAGACACTGCAGGTTCCCAAGCAAGGACAGCAGGATTGTCTTTGTTCTTCCTTTCTTACACAGAACATCGAAAATCTTTTCTCTTCCTCAAAATACTTTTTTCAAACATTAATGGCTCTTCCCTGTTCTTTTTTTAATTTCTTCTTCCCACCGCTTCTTAATGTATTAGTTCACCCTGGAAATAAGACTTTAATAAGGACTCAATCAATGCCAACAATAGTAGGAGGATTACAAGCCAGCTGTTGTATGTCATGCCCCATTAACATAACCAACTGGCAAGCCGGACTTTAAAAAAACTCAGCTTCACATTTCCTTAATCATATTCAGAGCCCCCAGATTGCTCTCAGATTGGAAATGGCTAAAGACATATTAATGGTCCTCCAATCTCTCTCCTAAAAATAAAGGTCCACTCCACTAAAAATGATTAATCATTTTTATTGACATTCTTTTCAAATATAATACTTCTGCAACAAGCTCTGTTAGCTTGATATCTATGATAATTCATATCTAAAATTCATGAAAATAAAATTATTCTTTAGTAACTTAATATGGCAAATAGAATAGTGTTTTCAGTAATCCTTGACAAAATAGGTAATAAATATTATCATTATTATGCATATTTATCCAGGTGGGATAGCATGGCATTATGGAAAAAACAATAGATTTTGAACTAATGAGATCTAGGTTCAAATCCCAGTTCTGCAATTTTGTAATTGTGTATCTCTGGGAAAGATACTTAGTAGTAATTAAGCTAGGAGACTGGGATCTGGATAGGGTACTAAGAGGGTTGCAACTGTATATTTTTAAATCTGAGACAAATAGAGTGAAAATAGTGTTTGTTAAAATTTAGATATGAGAGGTGTGCCCCTGGGTGGCTCAGTCACCTAAACTTCCAACTTTTGGTTTCCACTCAGGTCGTGATCTCATGGGTGGTGAGATGGGGCTCTGCGCTCATCGGGGAGTCTGCTTGAGATTCTCTCTCTCTCTCTCTCTGCCCCTCTTCCCCACTCACGCTCTCTCTTCTCCCTCTAAAATAAGTAAATGACTCTTTAAAAAACTTTTAGATATTAGGTACATGGATAAGTATTTTATTGTTCTTTGTATATTCCTGTTGTTTGTGAAACAGGTCATAATTTTTAAAAACTATTTCAAAAGGAATGAAACTAGGAATTATAGGGAGGCAGCTATGAATTAGATAGAAGGATAAATTCTCTAGTAGAGTTGGATATAATGAACTCATTGCCATACTCCATCCATATATTCATTCATCAAATATATATTGAGCACTTACATTATAAGGGACAGTATATTTACTGTCACCAAAGGGTCACAACTGAAATTAAAGGACCACTTGTCAGGGATTTTGTTAAGAGTTTTCACACATCAGGCACCCCAAGCTACAAGTTTCTGAAGAAATCTCAGAACACGCCGCTAGTTCTCTGGGAGTAGAACCCTAAAATGTGGTGGAAGTCGACCCGTTCCAACAGAGCTCAGGCTGCCTTCACAGAAAGGTGTAAAGGAGAAATAAGCATAAAGGACATCATATTTCCAAGACAAAAGCCCCAACGATGACTGGGACCCAAGGATGATCCCCAATAGATGATTTAACCTATAACTTTTCTAACTGTCATATTTTCCAAGACAGCCCTGTAGGAGGGGCATACAAATAGTTGGAGACTATTTCCTGCTTTTTGACATCCAGTGGAATCCAATCCAGGAGTCTAACTTGTTTTGGATTGGAAGTTAGGAGTAGACAGGAGAGACATGGCAGGGAGAAGGTTTTTATCACATATAAATATTTTATTTTTAAAACATTTATGTGCCTGGGAATTCCTATGCTTTTCTGATAAAATCTAAGCTGAAGAAATAAAAAAGCTTAATTTCTGGCTGTTTTGAATGACTTGAACTTGTATTACAAAATTAATTGGATACAATTATGATGTCTTCACAATGACAATCACCTGCATAGACTCTGACAATGTACAAAGGATGTCCATGTGTATGATTTCATTTTATTTTGTGAAGAAGTAAGCAGATTAGATACTATTATCTCCATTACTATCCAGGACAAAGAAACATCAAGAAGTTAGCTGCCGGGGCGCCCAGGTGGCTCAGTGGGTTAAAGCCTCTGCTTTCGGCTCAGGTCAGATCCCAGGGTCCTGGGATCGGGCCGCATGGGGCTCTCTGCTCAGCAGGGATCCTACTTTCCTTCCTCTCTCTCTGCCTGCCTCTCTGCCTACTCGTGATTTCCGTCTGTCAAATAAATTAAAAAAAAAAAAAGTTAGCTGCCTTGCTCGTTGAGAAAGAAGAGAAACATAGACTAAGTCATCCAAGAGTCTGACCCATGTTGTATACTGACCAGGACCTTAATCACAACACTAGATGACCCCTGTGAACTTAAGAATCCCTGTGACTGATAAAATACTTCCACTTCTACCTCACGTCCCTGCATTTTTTTTTAAAGTATTCCTCACTATAAATAATCTTCCTCGTGATCTGACCCCCTGAACCTATATAAAACATAGTTTTCCCCATTTTCAAGATGAACCTCAAAAGGTTAAACAGAGTTACCATATGACCCAGCAATTCTATTCCTCATTATACACCCAAGGAAACTGAAAGTGTGTGTCCACACAAAGTCTTGTATAAGAATGTTAATAAAAGCATTATTAATAAGAGCCCAAAAAAAAGTAGAAACATCTCAAATCTCCATCAACTGATGAATGTTGAGGACAAAGTTGAGTATAACCATACAAGAGAGTATTTTTCAGCCATAAAAAGGAATGAAATAGTGATACCTTGTACAACATGGATGAACCTTGAAAACACTATACTATTGTGAAAGAAGCCAGGCACAAAAAAGTCGTATAATACGATTCTTTACATGAAATGTTTGGGAAAGGCAAATACACAGAGACAGAAAGTGGATGAATGGTTTCCAGGGCTGGAGAGAGAGCGAATGTGGAGTGACTGCTAAGAGGTATGAGGCTTTTTGTAGGAGGAGATGAAAATGTTGTTGAACTAGGTAATGGTAATTGTTGCTCAACTTAGTGAATATACTAAAATCATGGAACTGTACACTTTAAAAGGGTGAATTTCACTGTGTGCAAATTAAATTTCAATAAAGCTGTTACTTAAAAAAGAAGAAGAAAGAAACCCAAGCTGGGAGAGGTAACTTGCTCAGTGCTTTGCCTCTTATAAGGACTTTTTTTTAAAGATTTGTTTATTTATTTATTTATTTGAGAGAGAGAGAGAGAGAGAGAGGGAAGCATGAGTGGGAGGAGGGACAGAGGGAGAAGCAGACTCCCCGAGGAGCAGGGATCTAAGATTCTGAGATCTCAATTCTCGACTGATTCTCTGATTCTCAATTCTCGGGGCTCAATCCCAGGACTCAGAGATCATGACCTGAATCAATGGCAGACACTTAACTGACTGAGCCACCCAGGTGCCCTACAAAGGATTTTTAATAATGGAGATTCAAAGTTCAATTCAGCTCAATTCAGTTAAAAGCCAATGGTTTAGAACTGATCATTTCTAAATGTTCTGTATATTAATCTTTCTTAGATTATGAGGCCCTAACATGAAGGCTTGAGGAAGTACCCTCTCAGTAGCCCTCACTACCAGAAACTCATGAGTTCCCATGTTTTATCAAATTAAAGTTTTACATAGCCTTTAGATAAAACAGAAATGTAATCCACTCCGTATTTTGACACAGGAAAAACATACTCATTAGGCTATCCTGAAGAACATGCATAACTTTTGCACACCATTTTAACAAGGGAAATGCCAATCAAAGTCAATCAAAACTTAGTTTTCCACTCATCAGCTTTCACTTTCTCTTCTGCACAGGGTTTCTGCCTAGTCTTCCAGAAGTTAACTATTCATACCTGCCTCAGAGAGCAGACTGCAAATGCTATAGAGACCTGGTTTGTTTGTTTCTTTTCTTTTGGGTTCCACAATAACCAAATCTTTCTTCTAAAACTCTGCTTCTAAAATTTCAACCTAATTCCTGAAGTTTGCAAGTCTTTTAAATGCTAAAATATTAATAACATCATTCCATTTTCTCCCCTAAAACTCAGAAGCATACTGAGACCCACCGTCCACAGAGCCTTTTCTTGATATAACTGACGTGATGGCAAGAGAGCTAACAACAGGGTCACTACGTCAGGTTGATAAATAAACCCTATCTTTGGCAGCAGCAGCATGTGGATAAAGGACAGGGATTCAGACGATGTTCCTGCTGTCTTCCCCCACCATAGATACACACCCACACCACCCCCAATCCTAGAATAACAAGGTGTCATGGTCACCATCACATTAGAGCACTGTGAACTATATAAAACCAAAACAAAACAAATAACAACTCCCTTGGACACCAAAAATAAATGGGCCAGCCAGAAATAGTGCTGTCAGAGACACTGAAATGAGCTCCATGGCAGAAAGGACAGTTGAACTGCACAGATATTAGGAGATCCCAAGGACTCCTAGGCTCCAGACTCGCTCCTCTATTCATCTGGCTCAACCAACACCAGTGGGCCTTGGTGCTGTTTGTTCACAACTGGTTCAACCCAGACAGATTATTTGCTGAGCTCCTAGGATTCAGGGGGTGACATCAATTTATGGCCTCAGTTCTTTTTCTAGCTTTTCAATAATTCTTCCTCCATCCTTCTCTAGGAAAGAAGGTGATTTCAAAGGCACAAGAGCTAAGAGTTCACAGTGATACCATGAATGATCGCGGTTGTAACTAGAAGGCTTTGACCATGAGGAAGGGTGGGTGGGGGAAGACACAGCCAACTCGAACGTCAGTCGACATTCTAGTGCTCCAGCCATGACAAAAAGCCCATTTCTGAACTCACTATGCTCTCTGCTGCCTCTGGGACATTTCTTGAGTGGCAGCACTAGCCTGGAAAGTCACTGCTCTTCACCTCACACTCAGCTCTGACTGAACTATCTCCAACTTGCCCTTGGGACTTGACTTAGGTATCACCTAGTAAAGGAAGCCTGTCTGACCCAAAGCCTGGGTGAGGGCCCCTCCCAAGTGCTTCCACAGCATATTGGGGACCTTCTTTTTTTTTTTTTTTTTTGACAGAGAGAGAGATCACAGGTAGGCAGAGAGGCAGGCAGAGAGAGAGGAGGAAGCAGGCTCCCCGCTGAGCAGAGAGCCCGATGCGGGGCTTGATCCCAGGACCCTGAGATCATGACCTGAGCCGAAGGCAGAGGTGGGTTAAACACTGAGCCATCCAGGAGGCCTTGGGGACCTCCTCTTATTATTGGAATTATCTGTTTGACTGTCTTGCCAATTAGAGTTAGAATTTTTCAAGAAGAGGAAGGATCTCATTTTTTTTTACCCTAGAATGAAAATCATATTACCGGTTTTTGTTGCTGTTTTAGTAATCATACAAGTACTACATGTGGTTACACCAGTTGCTCCTTTTCCCCAAGGATGGCATCACCCAGAAGTTGCCCAAACAAGAAAGCCTGGTCTCATTCATTCAACCAAAACATAACAAAAAAGAAAGAGGCATACCTAGTCTCTATCAGACACTACACTAATCACTACATCTAGTAGTGAATAAGACAACCCTGTTCCTGCTATCATGGAGCTCAGATTCTAAAGAAAAGGCAGACCTTGAACAAAGAACTCATAATGTTAAAGCGAAAAGTGCAAGGTAGTGGGAAGTTTACAAGAGTGGCAGCCTAGCTGAGATGGGAATGGAGAGATGTGTTGGTGGGAGGTCATCTGCTGGCTTCTTCTCCCTCACTGGCTCTGCATCCAATCAACAGCTTAACCCTGTCACTTCTGCTTCTAAAATCACCTTCTCTCTTTCATCTGTCCATCTCTCCCACTCCTACACTGTCAGCACCACCATTGCCCAGAATACTGCCACAGCCTCCTGACTGCCCTCTCTGCCTTAGACGTCCCTCCTCCAATCCAGAGTTCCTGCAGAAGCCAAAGGGAATCTTGTACAAGGAAAATCTGATCAAGTCACCACCATGTTCACAAACTTTCCACAGTTCCCCACTGAGCTCTGTTAACATTTAAAAGCCTTTACACAAATTGTAAGGCCCAGCATGTTGGCTTCTCTCTTTCTCCAGTCTTAACTCTTCTCTGCATTCCTTGAACCCACTCCCTAGGGTGCATTAACTTAGTGAGGTTCTTTCTAAGCTGAATCAGGGTGCCTGGCTGGCTCAGTCCATTGAGCATGTGTCTCCTGACCTTGGCGTTGTTTGAGTCCCACATTGGATATAGAGATTATTTAAAAATAAAATCTTTAAAAAACAAAAGAAAGGTCACCTGGGTGGCTCAGCTAGTTAAGTGTCTGCCTTTGGCTCAGGTCATAATCCCAGGGTGCTGGGATCCAGCCCTGTATCAGGCTCTCTGCACAGTGGGGAGTCTGCTTCTCCCTCTCTCTGCCTGCCACTCCCAGGACTGTGTTCGCTCTGTCAAATAAATAAATAAATCTTTAAAAAGAAAAGAAAAAGAGGGGTGCCTGCATGGTTCAGTCAATTAAGCTCCAACTCTTTGATTTCCGCTCAGGTCATGATCTCAGGATCCTGAGATGGTGCCCACATGGGGCTCCTTGCTGGGTGCGGAGACTACTTAAGATTCTTTCCCTCTCCCTCCGCCCTTCCCCCCTCCAGGGCTTGGGCGCCTGCTCTCTCAAATAAATAAATAATGAAAAAGAAAAAAAATTATTCCAGGCTTATGATTGCTCAGTTTAGGATTGCCCCTGCCTATTGTTGTTCATCTAACAACTTTTTGAATGTCTGAAGACACCAGCAAAAACAAAACCAGTAAGCTTGGGGCACTGTGGTTTGGGGAGCATAGATACAATTTTTTTCCTTTCCTTTCCTTTTCTTTTTTTTTTTTTTTTTTTTTTTTTTTTTTTTAATGAGAGCATACTTCTCTGGGAGCATTCCTTTCTCGAGGCCGTAAGGGCAGAGAAACACTGCAGAGGCTCTGGGAATGGCTGGACCTAAAGGCAGCCGTGACGTGGCAAAGAGTCACCTCATCTAGGCTAGGAAACACAGACTGTGCTAACTCGGAACTCCATAAAGGCAGAAAAAAACCCTTTTAGGGCTTTCTCCCCCACTCCCTCCCCACAGACGTCAAGATCCAAGTGGAAAAATTTGCCAGCATGGGTGGGGCCTCAACAGGCTGAATCACTGTGACTAGGTTGAGACTGCTCAAGAAAGCTGGCTTCAGACTATCACTAGGCAAACACCGCAGCTGGTTTTGCTTGCATTTTCAGCAGTGTGCTACAGACGACATTATTAGAAAATGTGCAGATAGGAGAAGGCAGTGGAGGCCCCCTCTAGACCTGGCAGCCACACACTCCCACCCCTCCATGGATTTTGTGTAGGATCTGCCATTTTGATTGTATCTATAAAACCAAACTGTAAATGTTCCACCAATGTAACCTTTCCTTCTGTGAATGGTCCTTTCATTTCCCAAGAACCTTAAGAACCCCTGGAGTCATCCTGGCTGCTACTTTCTATCTGCACAGCTTTACACAAGTTATTTGAGTCTTGGTCTCCTCACAGGCCTAATGGATATAATAATACCCATCTCATCAGTTAGGAAAATGAACTGAAAAGCAGCTGAAATAAAATATGTTAAGCATCTGAAAGGGTGTCCAGTATGTAATAAACACTGCATAAATATTATTTATTATTATTAGCTATTACAATGATCTTAATAAGTCTGGTCAAATATCAGAAATGGTCTTTTACTTTACATTTATAACTTTATCATCACAGTTTAGAGGAAAAATTGTCTTCTTTTGAACTCATCATTAAAAACAAACATGCTTTTCTTGACTTCTCAATTTCCTATCCTAACCAGTCACTTAAAACACTAATAGCCTCCCTAGAACCATTCAATTTACCGTGAATACATCCAGTGACTACTGAGTGGAGGCTGGGGGAAACACAAATTCACTAGAATCGGCTGGAGGAAAATAGGGTGGGGAAAATCCAAATCCAAATCCAACAAGTTTAGCTTAGTTGATGAGCATTTATTGAGCACTTACTGCATACTGACATTACACTAAATGCTAGAAACTAGAAAAGCACAAACAAGTGGTGTTTCCTGCCCTTGAGAAGCTTATAGTCAGGGTCATATTTTGAGACTGGAGAATCAGGGAAGGCACCCTTAAAAAAAAAAAAAAAAAAGGAAATGGTACTTGAGCTGAAACTTGAAGGATGAGTAGGCTGGCAGATAAGGAATAGGAGAGGAAGGGTATTCTAGGCAAAGGGAACCACCAGAACAAAACCTCAGAAGGATAAAACAGCTTCAAATTACAAGCAGTTCAGAATTAATGGAGCAAAAAGCATGTGATGGAAAATACTGGGAAATAAAGGAGATTTACAGTTTACTAAGAGAAGATGGGTACCACACTTTGCCCAGCTAAGTAGGAGGAGCTAATGGTTCCAGTCCTCTCGCCACCACACTTTTACCAGGGGAGCTCCCCAGCCTAGAAAGTACTCACTCTTTTAGGTCACAAAAATAAGGAGTTTTTTTTAGGCCCACATTAGGTGACATTGGTTAAGTTCCTTTGTTACTCTTTGAGTCTTTATTTCCTCACTTGTAAATCGGGATGGTAATTATGTTTTTTCATAGGGCTGTGGTGAGCATTACACTAGATAGAAACTGCCTGGCATATGGTAACTGGTCTTATCCGTGTGCTGCTGTGGTCTCACTCATCCCAGATATGCTGGGGGCAGGGCAGGGGGTGCAGTTTGCGAGGACCCACAAGAAAGCACATGGCAAGGAGCCTATATGCGAAAATAATTCTGACTCAATAGCCTGTCCAGGGTTTATGATTATAGTACATAAAGTCTATGACACTAAAAAAGTCATAATTTCTATGAGCCCTGGCAACCTCCTTTCTCACACAAAAAAGTGTGTGGTCACCTCGTTTTTATTTATTTACTACTTGACACACAGGGGGAGAAATATGAAATATCCCTTACTGGTCTTTTCTCTGTCCTCTCTTGGTTGCTGTCAGTGGTTTCCAGCCCTGAGAAGGGAGGACCAATCCTTCATCTTAGACCAGGCTGTGGAGAGGAAGGACTTGGAAGGCCACACCTGAGAAGTCAGTGGACCTCTGCCTGGGGCCCAACTCTGCCTGTTCATTTCCCTCTGCCCTCTACCTCTGGACACTCATTCTTTTTTTTTTTTTTTTAAGATTTTATTTATTTGTCAGAGAGAGAGAGAGAGGTAGAGAGAGAGCACAAGCAGGGGCAGTGGCAGGCAGAGGGAGAAGCAGGCTCCCTGCTAAGCAAGGAGATTGATGTGGGGCTGGATCCCAGGACCCTGGGATCATGACCTGAGCTGAGGGCAGATGCTAACCGAACCGGCTGAGCCACCCAGGCGTCCCTGGCCACTTGTTCTAATCAGGGGGAGGTGACTCCCTCATTTCTCTGTTACAAATTACCTCTTGACCAAAAGGAACAGGTCTGCAGACTGTCTTTCAGAGAGCACCCCACACTGCACTGAGAAGCACTGCAGCTCAGCTCACCTATTCTGCATGGCAGCAGATGCAAAAGGTGAAAAAAAGAGGAGGGGTTGTTAGCACCTCTCTTCCCACCACCAGCACCACACAGCTGTTCAGAGGTTTAGTCTTCAAAACCACTTAATACTCCTGCAAGCGCTCTGCATCTTAAAAAAAGAGAAGGGGGGGGTAACCCACAACAGTATCCATGACAACTGAGTAAAAAAAAAGTAGGCTGTTTAGTTCTCAGCCATGGTTTATATACGGAGCCTGTTTTTTGTCCACAGGACTATCTGGTAAGATGTACATTAGGTCCATGTGGAACATTCCTATTCACAAATTGAGAGAAGATGGGGTAAGCCCATGTCAACACTTCTTTATTCATCTTTTTTTGGACATGGAATTTCATTCTTTTACATCAAAAGCTATGAATCCAAGAATGAAAGCAAGCCACATATCTGAGGGCATATTTACACACAACTCATGTGTGGCCTGATTCATGGGCAACCCCCAGGGGGCACCAAAGAGCCGTTTCTTTTTTTAGCACGCTGGGATGTAAGAAATCCCGGTACACTTTCCAGGCCTTATAAATCTCAGTAGACAGGTTCTATTGTGCAGACTTCCTGGGATCAATCCAGGGCACAGGGAGGTGGGGACTTGGATTACATTATCAGTAATTTGGCTCTTGGCCAAATCTAAGGATAAACATATCAAGACACAGAGTACTTCAAGAGTTGAATCAGAAGTTTCAAGCAACAAGGCCAGATTCTTTTTGAGAAACAAATGGTTGTGGCTGAGGCCACTTTATACTGCAGACAGTACCCAGATCTCTACAGTGGTCCAAGCCAGCTACCGAGAATATAATGCTTAGGTCACCTGGGTCCACTGTGGTCCGGTTACAGATTCTCAGGGTACCATTTAAACTCGCTAATTTGGGCGCCTGGGTGGCTTAGTCTGTTAAGCGTCCAACTCTTGATTTCAGCTCAGGTCATGAACCAAGCCCTGCGTTGGGCTCTATGCTGGGCATGGAGCCTGCTTAAGATTTTTTTCTCTCGGGGCATCTGGGTGGCTCAGTGGGTTAAGCCTCTGCCTTCAGCTCAGGTCATGATCCCTGGGTCCTGGGATTGAGCCCCGAGTCAGGCTCTCTGCTCAGCAGGGAGCTTGCTTCCTCCTCTCTCTGCCTGCCTCTCTGCCTACTTGTGATCTCTGTCTGTCAAATAAATAAATAAAATCTTAAAAAAAAAAAAAAAGATTTTTTTCTCTCCCTCTGTGTTCCCCCGCCCAAACAACAACAACAAAACTCCCTAATTTGTTCAAGAAGTAAACCAGGGGTAAAAATGGAAAGACAGAATCATTGGTACAGGCAATTGTCCATGAACCAGAGTGCTCAGCATATATACATTTATTGGGATAATGTCTCTTAAAAGAGACATCATTATGGAAGAATTCCCACAGTCCAAACTAAGCCATGAGTCATATTTTTGTGAGACACCACTATCCCTTGGTGCTCCTTCTAATCAACATAACAATTATCCATTCACATGACTTACCTTCTCAAAGTCTCGAAGAGCCTGGGTCTGCACCTGAGGGGGTTTTTCAAATGCTCTCAAGGAAGGCGGCTGTCCAAAGAGGGTCTTTTCACCACTTCTCCAGATCTGTGATTGCACTGGAGGGCCTCGATCTTTAGTGTCACTAAGAAAAGCTGCCAGTAAAAGAGAACAACAAAAAAAACATTTTCTATAACAGTAGCACTATGATCATTCTAGCTGGCACAATCCAGCAGAATTCCGTTTCCTCAAAATACAGACCAATTCCGGACCACATGGAAACAGTTTGCATAAAGTAGCCTGTGGTTGATCATATTAATAATGTTAGGGTCCGTGATCAAAGGAGCAAGACTGATACAAAGTGAAGGTCAAGTAAAGCTTTATCTCTAGCCAGCACCGAGAATCAAACCGTCCATTCGGCCTCTTACAGAGAGTGCAACCCCTCCCAGCCTCACAGAATAACTTTTATAGGGTAAAGGCCATGTGGTTGCGCCTGGCCATACACAGGTGGCCAATGAGATTGTAACACACAGAGAAAGTTGCAAAGTCATGCTAGGTCACACGCAGGTGGCCAATTGAATTACAATTTACCCTACAGTAGCTGTTTGAACTAGCCTATCACTCTGGTCAGAATTGGCACCCAAAGGGTGGGGTTTACATTCTTTGGTGGTTAGGGAGATAGTAGGTGTGCTTTACTGATTGGATGCCTCCACCTGGCCTGACTTGTCCTTGCATCTGGGCTCTGTTATCTCCGCCTGGCCTGACACATCCTGGTATCTGGGCTCTTTTATCAGGGACTGGTCGGCCATATTTTATTGGTTTCTCAGACTTGTTTCTAAGTAAGTTCCCGGGGTGGGGGGGGGCAGGGTCAATCTAAGTTCACTGCATAAACAACAAAATGGCTGTTCTACCGAGATGGGGTCACTCTGGCTAAGTAGGCCCTTACAAATAATGGTCCCCAGTGGGATGCCTGGGTGGGTCAGTTGGTTAAGCATCTGCCTTCAGCTCAGGTCACAATCCCAGAGTCCCGGGATCGAGCCCCACATCCCCCACATCAGGCTCCTTGCTGAAGGAGACTGCTTCTCCCTCTGCCTCTGTCTGCCACTCCCCCTGCTTGTGCGCTCGCTCTCTCTTGGTCAAAGAAATAAGATCTTAAAAAAATAATAGTAATAATGGTCCTCAGTGAAATGCACTGGTTTATGTCTGTGCCCCTCTGTGTTTTGATCCTCTTGCTACTCCACCGAGAAGTAGAGTCTCTTTCTCTAGTCTTCGGAGACATCCAAGTGAGGTGGGCTTAGGGTTGTAGATACAGGTAGAAGATGTAGAAAAATACATCTTTTCTTGGTTGACAGAAGGAATCAATGACCCCTTATTACTATGCATTTTTTTAAGTCAGAAAAAATGACAGCCATTGCAATCCACTGAGCTCCATAGCCAGCATCAGTGTAAGAGCAAAGGGGGCTCTGGGTCAGTGTGCCTCACGAAGGAAAAATTAACTTGACATGCGCTTATGAACAAAGGAGCCAAGTGGCAACATATCATCGTATACTTTTTCTATCCTTTCCTTTTTTTTTCTTTCTCTTTTTTCTTTCCTTCCTTCCTTGTACATTCTGGTCTCCTTTGTCAAAACTTAATTGACCATATACGCATGGGCACCACAAGCAAAGGCACCAAGAGCAAAAATAAACAAGTGGGGCTACATCAAACTAAAAAGCTTCTCCTCACAAAGGAAACCATTAAGAATGAAAAGGCAAGCCACGGGATGGAGCAAACATCCTTCCCTCCCTCCCTCCTTTTCTTTGGGCAAACTTGCCAGAATGAGCACAAGAAGTCTCCAGATACCACAATCAACTCAGACTTTTTTCTCTGCTAAGAAAGAAAAAGAGGAGGAAGACAGAAAGAACCAGCAAGATGATCGTAAGGAGAAAAATGCAGAAGATAAAATATGATGAAGAAAATAATCATGAGAAATAGGATGATTCCACTATAGCTTTTTTTCCCTTGTCTAAACGTATTTAACTCCCCATTACACCACTGATTTTAAAGAAAAAAATGTTGAAATGTAAGGCCATATGATCTGTTTTTAAGCTGCACATTGTACAGTGTCTTCATTTGTGTAAAATTAACACAGTATCCAGCATGTCTTTTGATAGCCCTGTCCTTAATGGTATTTTCAGAAGCCACAAACCTTGCCTGGTGGAAGATAGGGGTTTAAATTAGAACAGAAATTTAAAGCAGGTTTTATTAGTGCACAGCACAAATTAGTTCTGGATAGAGGTGGTATTTTTTTCCATATTCAGCTGTCTTTGATTCAGCTTATACAAATAACTGTTGTTCTGTTAATTATATCCTACTCTGTGATTGCAAATTAAAATTACAGTAATGTTGCACCTGTTTTGTTGATATTCTGATTCTTTCTAAGTAAATGTAAATGCTTTACTAAAGAGAAATTGGAAAGAATTATTTCTCCCACATTTAGATGAAATTAAACAGGCTATTGAATGGAAGGTGATTTGATGAAACAGAACAATACACTATAGTTAGATTAGTAGGATGTGATAGAAGATAAGAGCCTTTGAAACTTGGATATGAATCCTGACCACTTGCAAATTGTGGGAATTTAGGCAAAGCTCTCTTTTTAAAAACAGATTGTATTTGTTTATTTGACAGAGAGACGGAGAGACAGAGATAGCGAGAGAGACAAGGAGTAGGGAGGGGAAAGAGAAAGAAGCAGGCTCCCCACTGAGCAGGGGAATGGGTGGGGCGCTCCATCCCAGGACCCTACCCCCCATCATGACATGAGCGGAAGGCAGAGTTTTAAGAGACTGAGCCACCCACGTGCCCCAAGGCAAATCTCTTAATTTGGTTGAGCCCCACTGCCTTGGTAAAAATGGGAATAATAATACTTACCTCCCAGAGCTTCTATATGAATTAAAGGAAATAAAAATGAAAGTACTCAACCTAATATCTTGCCTGTAGTACATATCATCCCTACCCTTCTTCCATTTTTGCCCTAGCCCTTTGATTTTTACCTCAAAATGGAGGATCTTGAAGTTCAGAATAAGTATGGTAGACCCTTGGAATTTGGAAACTTAACATACACAATTACAAATGCTAATTTTAAGTGACTGAAATCCTTAACACATTCAAATTAAAACCTTTTTCCATGTTGTGCATATGAACCATCTGTGCTTCAAGGCTGGTATGAAAAAGGCAAATTACTTAGCAAAGTAACTAGTACCCTTAAGTGATTAAAAGTTTTTGTGAAAAATGCTCCCCAAAGGAGAACTATTTTTACCTTGGTTTCATAATTCAGGTAGATCCCTGGCTAATGTTAGTTCAGTAATGATACGATAGTATTATAACTACAATATTAAAAATATTAATATGATTATATTATAAACACAATATTAATAATATTAATAACAATACTTACTGGGTGCTTTATTCCTCGATAAACTGTACTAAGAGCTTCTCTCACTTAATTTTACTTATGAGGCTGACACTATTATTGTACCCATTTTAATGGTATGTGAGTAGAAATTTCGTTTTGGTGGAAGAGTCTATTTTATTCCTTTTACAAGTGACTTTAACCTTGCAATTACAGAATCATTAAAAGCATGAAGAGTTCACATAGTATTTCAATTATGATTTACTGCACTATGCTGGAAAGGTGGGGAGTTATATGTTACAGTGATACATGCAAGTCTGGAAATTCACAGACTGTCTGAGAATATTGCCATAATGACTTTAAAGGGGCCATAATTTAAGGGAATTATGATCAGCAAGCACTCAAGAATTTATCAAGGTAAGGCCCATGGCCTCCTTACCTGCCGCATGACTTGTTCTAGGTACCATCTCCCCTTCATCCTCTGCAAAATAATCTCTGTGGAAAGAAACATATTGTTAATTAACGAGATACCACCCCACATGGTCCCCCATCCCTGCGGCAGCAAGACACCATGTTCTGTTTTCTTTTTTTTCTCCACAAGTACTCATTAAGCTCCTACTCTGTATCAAGGGCAGTGTTAAGTGTGGGAGATACAAAGACAAACACCACAGGAAGGGTCCCCATCCTCAATAAGGACATATAAAGATAGCCATTGAACGAACAATGTCATCATGAGGGAATAGCAAAGACCCAGAATCGGGGAGGAAATTCATCTGTTAGAAGAACAGAAAACCATGTTGCCAGCCAACCATGCAGGACCTTGTGGGATGGGGTGAGGAGACTGAGTTTTATGTGGAGGGCAGTGGGAAACTACGGAAGGATTTTAAATGGGGGAGTGTGGTAAATGACCAGATTAGATGTTAAATAGATGATTCCAGCTGCTGAGTGAGACAGTGTGGAGGGGAATACAAGTAGATGGGAAAAGCAAGAAGAAGTTGTGATGGTTTTAACTAAGAGAAAAGACAGAGGAGATGGAGATAAGCAAAAAAGTTCAAGATATGTGTAGGAAGTAGAACTGACTCAGAAAACTTGGGAGCCAGATAAAGTCTATTAATGGTAACATTAAAAATACCACAGT
This sequence comes from Enhydra lutris kenyoni, assembly GCF_002288905.1. Taxonomy (NCBI): domain Eukaryota; kingdom Metazoa; phylum Chordata; class Mammalia; order Carnivora; family Mustelidae; genus Enhydra; species Enhydra lutris. The sequence continues at coordinate 83,226,209 of NW_019154093.1, read as the reverse complement.
TCAGTAGCAAGAGGTATGTTTGCCCAGCACAGTGAAAGTCACCATCCCTAGCACAGAAGGGAAAAAATTTTCAAAATATATTCAACAAATACTTGTCAAGCATCTACTATGTTTTTAGGCATTGTTTTAAGCACCACAAATACAGCAGTGAATAAAACAGACAGAAATGCCTACACACATGGAACTTACAGAAAGGGGAAACAAGTAAGTAAACAAGGACTATAAAAAATTGAAGTAGGGAATGGGGAGAGGGAGTGCTGGAGGTATGGGGAGGAGGAAGGGATTGCAGTTTTCAGTAGGCTACCATTTCTCTGAGAAGCAATAGCGTAATCATGAGGGTATTTGGGAAAGAGTCTTCTAAGCAGAGAACATCAAACACAAAGGCTCACAGGAGGGAGCATGCAGAGTGTTTGGGAGCAGAAAGGAGGCCAGTCCGCGGGGCAGAGAGGGTGAGCACATGATGAGAAGTCGTAGGAGGTAAGGTCAAGGAAGTAATGGGAAGGCTGGGCAAGGGTCAGATCGCACAAGGCCTTTCAGGCCGCTGAGAAACATTGAGCTACTGGAATCTTATGAGTCAAAAAGAGGGTTGAACTGAGTGATGAATGTTTTAAAAGGACCAGCTACTGTTTTGACAACGGACTATCTGGGCAGGGAAGGCAACACAGAGAGCAGACGGCAAGAATCCTACAGAAAGATGCTTTCAACATTTAGTTTATTCCTTAAACACTTGGGTACAGCCGGTTCATTGTTCCAAAAAGGGTTCTGTAGTCAGAGGTTTAGGGGGCTTTAGAGGGCTTCTCTTTTTAAAAGCCAGAACCCATTCACAGGGAAGCGGAAGAGAGACTGGCATTTGTTTAGAAATTGTTGTTCTTCCTTCTGGGCCGCAGGGCTGGATGCTGGCATGAATCTTCACTTTGTTAAGTTCCAGATGGACATCAAAGTAGCAGACAAGGCACATTGGACTACACACACCACCTGGTGGTTTTTTATTATTCAAAAGCAGATCACCAGCCTGTGGTTCTTCCAGGTCATCTGCCTCTCTCCCTCCTTTACTTCCCATTAAAAACGTTCCCTGAGAGTAGAGCAATTAAAGAGAGGAAGGTAGCACTCACGAATCCCCCTCTGTTGAGCTAAAGTAGGGGAAGGATGTTGAAGCCATCAGCCAGACCAATGTGTTGAAAGATTTGTGGGGAGAAAACTTACACTTAGCTGCTGCTATTCAGCTATTGGATGGATTCCCTTAGACTCAGCCTGTAGACTTGGGTAGGTGACTGTGCATCTGCCGTCAGCAACATGGGCCACTCCTTAGGCCAAATTCCCCCCAGACAACATGGGGTTTTTTTTTTTTTTTTTGGTCGGCACAAGGCTGACCCACTTCTGACTTCTCTTAGAAAATGAATGGGTCTAGCACCACTGGGCCTGCCTTTCCACCTAGGGGGATAACCTGCCCTCTTTCAACAGAACAAACACGTGATCTCCAGTTCATCACAGTCCCTGTCCTCCCCATCTTTGTAGTCCCAGCTCACACACTCACTTATGATACCCGCCTGACTCCGTGTAGTTCTCTGAGGCTGTTACCCCGGTACAGATCCAGGGCAGAGAGAATTTCATTTCTGTTTTAATGCACAGTCTTGAGAACAGATAAGGAATATGTGGTATATATACACAACAGAATATTATGCGGCCATACAATGATGAGATCATACCATTTGAGACAACAGGGATGGACCTAGAGGATATTATGTTAAATGAAATAAGACAGATTGGGAAAGACAAATACCACATGATTGCACTCATATGTGCAACCTAAAAAAAATAAACAAAAAACAAACCCTTATGAATAAAGAAACAAAATGCAGAGTCGGACCTATAAATACAGAGAACAAATTGATGGTTGCGGTGGGGGGGGGTGGGCAAAACGGGTGATAAGGAATGGCAGACCCAGGCTTCCTGATACAGAATGAATAAGTCAGGGGAAGAGAGGGTACAACATAGGCAATATCATCGATGACATTATAGCAGTGATGTGTGGTGACAGACAGTAGCTACACTTGCAATGAACACAGCATAATACCTAAACTTGTGGAGTCACTATTGTATACCTGAAGCTAACATACATTGTGTGTCAACCATACTCAAATAAAAGAAAAAAACCCCGCAGTCTCGAGTAACCTAATTGCTTCAGCATGCAATTCACTAATCTATGATGATAAACTACTAAAACTGGTTCATAAATCACTTTTACCTCTTCAGCTTCAGTTTCCTCAAATGTTTGTAAAAGAAGTACATGGATTTTTCTAAGGTCCCTGGCAGTAACTGTGCCATTCTACTCCAACAAACACTTAACCATAAAACTCATTTTGATACCTTCCAAGGATCCAGGGAACTTTCCAGACATGACCTCATTCAATCCTCTTTGCTCTGAAGATTCCACAGTATAGATCCAGAGTGGGTTACAACACAGGGCACACACACCCCATGAGATACTTCACCTTGTAAGCCCACCCACACCCACGCTGAGCCAGCTGTCTGCCCACTAGGAATCAATAAATGGAAGGATAGAGAGGTCACTTCGGATGGGTACCGAGTCAATGGACATACTTATACAGTCTCGGGAGATTTTTTAAAAATCACTTTAACTCTATTAACAGCTCAAGTTCCCTCTCTTATTGCCCAAGAATGGGCTCATCATCTGCTCCAAAAGGTTGAGAAGGAATTCGATGCTCCCCAGGGAAGGGGCTCATAGTGAAGAAATACAGGGTATATGTCTAGGGGATTGCAATTTGCGACAACGTCTGATAAACCAAAGTGCAAAGAGAATTGAGGTATCCGAGAGACATAGTCCAAGCTAGGCCCTACAGACACACACACACACACACACACACACACACACACACACACATATGCACATGGCCTTGTGAAGCAGTAATATAGGTTGGTAAATTCTTCCATATTACCCAAGACCAGAAAACACTCGTACGACCTTGTCCTAGTTTCTGAAACTAAGTGTTTGTAGATTTATTTTTTAATATCAGTCCATGAATGACTCATGCTCCGCTAGCATATGGTTCACCAGGGCAGGCAACGGCTCTCCCGCTAGATGTACATATATAATCTTTCTCCCAAGATACTTTTACCTTAAAATGCTGCTTTTCCTGTATAAATGAACTATACCTCAAGGGTCCTTATTAACCTTTTTCTCTCGGCCTCAACAATCTGTCAATACCGATACCATTTCCACTAAAGTTACACTTAACTAAATTTTGCCAAACCACTCTCTGGCCTAATTTGAGGAACCAAGCGTTTTCCAAGTACAATCCACCCACAAGCTGCTTGCCCACTTATTGCTGCATGAGATCTTGCCCACGATTTCTTGATTTGCTGATAAGTAGCTAAGAAGATATTGGACTCAAACAACACATCAACATTCAATATCCCATATTACTAGCTTTTCCTACAGTTTTCCAGGGTGATTAGGTTGAGACTAATCAGAAAATAATTGACTTCCCCAAAGCCATCTGCTACACTCTGATACTCTGCTGCTGTCAGACTGTGCTCTGATGATTTTTTTCCAGTAATTTCCTAACTACAGTAGTTCCAATTATGTCAGGAATATCCAAGCATTCAATTTTGCTTTGCTTGAAAATGGCTACACTGATGTAGTTCTTTTCCAAAATGTATGCAGCTCAGTGGTGCCACTTGTCTATTTTCTCCTAACATTGTGGAGAGGGTAGAACCCCCTTCCTTACCAAAGGGCAACACCACGATAGAGCCTGCAGAGAGACAGTATCTACAAAGCAGCCATGCCTTCTTCTGCAAAATGCACATTTGGTGTTACTGTCTTATATTTTGGTCTATTTAATTTGTGGACTGAGAAGAGCAAGGGATCGTGTTATCAGACAATATTATTCGCGAGCAATGGCAAGGTGGTAACCACACAACTTTATATTACAAACGGGTTGTGCAACAAGTCTGAACAGTTATGAGATGGTGGCATCCCAGGACCGAAGTCATCCCAAACTATTTTTTTTTAAAGATTTTATTTATTCATTTGGCACAGAGACAGAGCACAAGCAAGGGGAATGACAAGCAGAGGCAGAGGGAAAGAGAGAAGCAGGATCCCCACTGTGCAGGGAGTCCGACACAGGGCTCCATCCCAGGACCCTGAGATCATGACTTCAGAGGAAAACAGATGCTTAACTGACTGAGCCACTCAGGTACCCCACATCCCCAAACTATTTCTAGGGAGCTCAAGTCCGCCCAGTCCCCAGTACTTCCTTCTTCTTGGTCTCACCTATTAACAATTTTAACGGAGGGATATTTCTACCCATATGAGTGTCCAAACTCCCGAAGGGATGGTTATTTGCAGGTCCTCTCCCCAGGGCAATCAAATCCACTGAGGTTGTTGGAGGCCACACAGTCTGGGTACCCTCCTTCACACCTACCACCACTCTTGCTGAAGATCTCTAAGCCTGTGGACAAAGGCCATCTCTTGGAGGCATTTTCTATCTTTCAGACTTCTTTTTATGTAGTTTTTTTGTTCATAAACAAAAACTCAGAAAGGGAAAAAACAATCTGCTATAGCCATACTTAGAGCGAAAAACTGGGCCATGATTGACATTTTTAAGTTTTTTCATTCCTTTTCATAAACATTTATTGAGAAGTGACTTATATGGTAAGCCCTGGAAACATGAAGATGAAAAAGAAATATACTCCAGAAGGTGCTCAGAGTCTACTGGGGAATGCAGCTAGCATTCAATGAGATAACTGTAAGAATAATGAGATTTAAAACAGAGATTTGGAGAGAGGACCGAATTCAAGAACTTTTACAACTCAAAAAAATAAATAAATAAAACAGATTTGAGAACATAAATATGATAGCAATTATTTTTGTCCATCTTAGTAAGCATAAACTGCCCCCATCACCCCCACCCTATCCCCCGGCAATGTTTTTACCTTTCCCTCTTCTCAAACCTTCCTTCTCTAAGTTCTAACCCTCAGGTAAGAGTATTAGGGGAAGTTCATTTGCGTGTCCTTCCTCAAACCCATTAGCTTTATCTAACTACTTATAATGCCTATAGATATGGACTAGAAGAGAATCTGCACAAGAGATAAGACTGGAGGTTTAGGGGGCACCTGGGTGGCTCAGTGGGTTAAAGCCTCTGCCTTCAGCTCAGGTCATGATCCCACGGTCCTGGGATTGAGCCCCGCATGGGGCTCTCTGCTCAGTGGGGAGCCTGCTTCCTCCTCTCTCTGCTTGCCTCTCTGCCTACTTGTGATCTCTATCTGTCAAATAAATAAATGAAATCTTAAAAAAAAAAAAAAAAAGACTGGAGGTTTAGGATGGTGGAAAATACATGTGAATCTGCCTTTTTTCTTTTTTTACTATTTTATACTAAAAGGTTATTTTTTTTTTTAAACTAGCTCCACACCTAGCATGGGGCTTAATGCGAGGCTTGAAATCATGACCCCAAGATCAATACCTGAACTGAGATCAAGATCACTTAACCAACTGAGCCACCCAAGCGCCCCAAAGGTTAATTTTTATTTTTTAAAGAAAAGAATTATTTTGATCCAATTTACACTGCCCTTCTAATGAAGCCCTCGATAAAAGATAAACAGTGTAAGAGATTAGGCTTGGTCTGACCTCCTCAAACAGTGTGGATTATGTGGTGTGACAGGAAGATTGTTGGAAGTTTGCTCAGCACTAGACACTGAACCAAATGCACATTCCATTCTAATTCCTATATTCTTTTTTTTTTTTTAAGATTTCATTTATTTATTTGAGAGAGAGAAAGATAGCAAGAGAAAGCATGAGCAGGGGCTTGGGGTGGGGGGTTGGAGAGAGAGAAGCAGGCTCCCACTAAGCAGCCCCACTAAGCAGGACCCTGGGATCATGACCTGAGTTGAAGGCAGGGGCTTAACCAACTGAGTCACCCAGGTGCCCCTAATTCCTATATTCTTAAAGCACATTTGACATAAGTAACTAAATTCTGGTTCAAATAAAAGCAATTGATATTCTGATGTTCTCTGATGTTCAGAGATCATTTTTTTAATATTTGTTATTTGTATCCATATTCAACATTTGCAAATAGAAAAGGGTTGGAAGGAGAAGAACTATGGCCTACTTTCTCTAATGTGTGAAGCTCTGGCTCTGAGAACTTTTAAATGGTAGGGTTTCATAAGCAGAGGCGGCCTAGGAACAGAGACATCTACAGGCGACTGTCTCCTGACTGCCTGGGCCCGACTTCACAGTTCACATTCTCTTCCAGTGGAATTCTCCTCAGCACTAATCTCACATTAAATATCCTCTTCACTGTGGACAACCACCACCGGCCACCACCAATGCCGCCACAATTCATTAAGTGCCCGATGCTTCCCAGACAGCATCTCATTCAGTCCTCACAAAATCCTGCCCAGTAGGTCCTGTATCACAGATAAGGAAACAGGGGCCCTAAAGGATGAAGTGACTTGCCCAAGATCATACAGCTTGTTAGTGTCAAGCCTGAACTTGAAAATGGCACTTGACTCCAAACCTTTACTCTTTCCACCTACGCCTTTACCAGAATCTTCCTCTGTATCTGGCTTGACTCCAGGGAAGTGACCCCCTGAGAATCTGAAGGGCAAGGAAGGGTGGACAGTGATGCTGTGTCAAGACTGGATTTAGACTCAAATCCAGACACAGATATGTTCTTTGAGATGCCAACTCATCCCCGCTGGACATAGCTCACACTTGAGTATTCGAATACTGGTGTAATAAATGCCATGTGACAAATGAATTAAAATCCTAAAAGGGAAGTGCCTGGTATGACTTTCTTTTTTAATAGGTTCTATCCTGAAAAGTGAGTCATCCATAATTTTACACTTCCCATCTCTACCCAAATCTCTCTAACTGTTCAAACCCTCCCTGAACCTCTTTGTTGCTAACTCTTGCCACCATCCCCAACAGATAAAGGGAAGAAACTAAAAGGCAGAGAAAGTGATGGGATAGACACAATCAAAATAGGACAGGCCAATAATGAACAAACTATGAGACTTCGCCTCAGATATTTTTTTCTCTTGCCAACAGAGACATTGAGTGTGTGGTCTATGTTCCACATGTTGCCAAATCCCACCCCCATTCGGCACCAGAATTGCAAAAACATATTTGAATGCAAATAGGGTAGAAGTCACAGATGCAGAGCACAAATACCAGGAGATTATAATTTTTTCTCATCTCAAGACCTATCATTATAACCTCTTCAAGCTAGGATACTTAATTGGCAAAGCCCCCTCAGAACAGATAGAGCCTTGCTCGTGAGGCCCCCTCTGCATGCCGACCAAGTGTGGGCTGACTTGGCACTGCTTCAGCAACATCCACTTTTCTCCAGTACATCCTGAAATTACACCCTCCACTCAACAGACTCTATTCACTGTGAGTGACCACGGCCAAAATGGGAACTCTTGAGACAGTGTTCCATAGTGCTACTAAGTCCTCAACAGCAACAGGGAGCTACAGGCATCACTGTGCACCTGCAACAATTGATCCACGTTTTATGACCTTTCTCGCCCTTGAACTAAGTCTTTGGCCTAAAAGGAACAAACATTCTATTTCTTGCTCTTATCCATCAAGGCTCAAAGAAACCACATCATGACATAAAAAGGTAAAGGAAATTCAAGTAATTTTTTCTCATCAGACACCCAAATAGCTAATAAATTCTCTTCCCTTCGCGCCGAATCAGCCAAGACACTGATAGCATTCTTTCATAAGAGACGTGAAAAACGATCTGCTTCAAATTCAGTCACATCCACTGGGGGATGGCGTATGGTCTCTCCACCCACTTCTCAAACTTAGCTTGTGCTTTCAACTTTTGGTCCTGCCGATGCATTCTGTAGTCCTCAGTCTTCATTAACAACCACTACTCACAAGGCACTATGGTATGCCAAGGCAGCTGGCACACAGTCCATCTTAGAGCCCTAGCCCAAGCATCAGGAGATAGATATTATTTTTTCCTGTTTCTACCTACCTTTTTATTCACATAATCCTTTGTTGTTTCCTATCTTTACCACATCTATTTTTAATGATTTAAAAAGAATGACATGCTCCTTCTAGAAAATTGTGGAAAGGAAAAAAATGTATATAGAAAAGTAGTAAAAAATGTTACCACTTAAAGACAACATCCATGAAGATATTTAATGTATTTACTTCCAGTTGTTCTTTAGTTCATATGCCCATGAGAATTCTACAAAATAGAAATAATACTGCATGTGCAACTTTGTATCTTGATTTTATTTATATTTTGAACTCAAAGGTTTTGAGGAGTGCATTTTTAGGGGAACAGTCAGGGGAGGAGAGCGGAGGAGGCACATAAGAGGAGGAGGAGGAGAATTTCTTAATATTATAGATCTGTAGAATATATCTAGAGTCTTCTTTTTCAGTATGGTTCCATGATGTATTAAAAAAAGCTTATAAAGGGAACCCTTGTGCACTGTTGGTGGGAATATAATTGGTGTAGCCACTATGGATGAGAGTATGGAGGTTCCTTACGAAATTAAAAATAGAGCTACTAGGGTGCCTGGGTGGCTCAGTCAGTTAAGACTCCTACTCTTGATCTCAGCTCAGGCCTTGATCTCAGGGTCGTGAGTTCAGACCCCATGTTGAGCTCCATCCTGGAGCACTACTTTTTTTAAGCTCTACTTAAAAAAAAAAAAAAAAAGAGCTACCAGGATTCCCACTACTGGGTAGTTACCTCAAGATAATTTGAAGAGATATATGCACCCCTGTGTTCATTGTAGCATTATTTACAATAGCCAAGATATGGAAGCAAATTAAGTATTCATCAATAGATGAGTGAATAAAGAAGATGTGGCATTTATACACAATGGATATTTCTCAGCTATAAAAAAAAGAATGAAATCTTGCCATTCATGACAACATGGGTGGATCTAGAGCATATTATGCTAAGGGAAATAGGTCAAGCAGAGAAAGACAAATATTGTATGATTTCCTTTATAGGTGAAATCCAAAAAATAAAACAAACACACAAAACAAAACAGAAACAGACTCATATATCCAGAAAATAAACTGGTGGGTTACCAGAGGTAGGGAGGGGTTGAAGGTATGGGTGAAACAAATGAAGAGATTTAGGAAGCACAAAATTTACAAAATCTTATATAAAATAAATAAGTCATGAAGACATAAGGTACAGCATAAAAAATATAGTCAGTGATACAGAAATAATTCCATATGGTGACAGATGATAACTAGACTTACCATGGGGATCATTTCATAATGTATAAAAATATTGAATCACTCTGATGTACACCTGAAACTAGATCATCGCCTGAAATTGATGTATGTCAATTTCACTTCAACCAAAGAAAATAAATTAAAAAAAAATAAAACAAAGATTATAGACTCCTAGAGGATAATAAAACTGACGGAGGGTTACCAAGGTTTAGGGGTTGTTGAGGCAGTAAGAGACTCTGACGTGGTGCTGAGAGTGATTGAAAGAGCTGCCCCTGAGGTCCAGGCTCAGGAGTGAGATGGACAAAGAACAGATAGCCTGGAAGATAGAGGAACTGGAGTATGCAATAAGGTGAACTGAATTTTCAGAAAGAATGAGAAGATGGGGGGACTTGACCTTGTGGTCAGGAAACATAAACTCAGAGTTAAGGATCCTAAGGGGAATGTGGACTGAGGATGAGCTGCAAAGCTGGCTCGCTGAGGGTGGGTGGAAGTGGACTGGCAGAAAGGAATGGTGAAGCCCAGGCAGAACAGTAATATGTATTCACGCCTAGTGACCCCTCTGGAATATCAGTCACTTGCAGGCAGGGTTTTTATATCATTCACTATTATATAGCTAGCATTTAAAAAGCCTAGATCATAACAGGAACTTGATGCATGCAACTTAAACTACAAATAAATGCAATTTGAATCTATAGTGTCATCAAGCTTTGGTAACCTGCTGTGTCCATTCCATAATAGGGAGACACCTACCAAACAGATGTTCATATCAGCCTTCTGGGGAGTGTTCTCTAGAAAGCTCTAAATTGAGGATCTTCTAAGTGCTAGAAACAATGTTAGATGCTGAAGATTTAGAGACAACAAAAGTCCTTTCTTCCAATAAGCTTAGAGAATGGAGAATACCATGTAAACCAATTAACTAGCTGCAAGCAACAGCAGGATAGACAGCATGCTCTGTCTACAGAAAACACCCAGAATTAGGTTCCAAAAATAATTGCAAAAGGAGGTAATGCTGAAACTAATCTTTGAAGAGTAAAGCTATCCTAGCAAAGGCAAGGCCACATGTGTAGGTGGGAACAGCTGGTATAGGAAGGCCCACGTAATAATTTTAGCTCAGGAAGAGTAAAATGACACTCTACAACCAGCTCCTTAGGTGGTCTGGCAATAGTGCTGTTCCCATGGTGGCAATAACCTGGAAATCTCTAAGTAACACAGGAAGAAGCATTGTCAGACCAACTCAGTTCCAAGCTTTATATGTTGTCACTTGATACACATAAATGTAAATTTCTTCCTGCTATAAAAACATATATTGACTGAATTTTAAGGCACCATGTAAATGATATTGCCCATAATCCCATCACCAAATACAGCATCTATTTTCTTTTTTCCTCTCCTTGCAATAGATATCCCAATATGTATAGATAATTTTTAAAAATTGTTTTATTGATTTGAGGTTTCTTCTTTTTTTGAGGGGGGGAGAGGCAGGGGAAGAGGGAATTTTTTCTTAAAGATTTATTTATCTATTTTAGAGAGAGAGCATGTGCGTGGGGGAGAGAGACAGAGGGAGAGGCCGAATCTGCAAGCAGACTCCCCACTGAACACAGAGCTCCATGTGGGGCTCAATCTCAGGACCCTGAAATCATGACCCAAGCTGAAATCAAGAGTCAGATGCTTAACTAACAGAGCCACCCAGGCTCCCCAGTATGCATAATTTTGATGTATTTTATATCCACTTTTACTTTCTTACATTAAAATTTTCTGTCTATTACCATTTCAGGAAATCTTTCAAGAGTGTAACAGATATTATTAGCAAGAGCAAAGCACTTTACTCCAGAGAGGAGTAGAAGTTGGGAATGTTGCTACTGATTCACCTAGGATACATCACTTTAGGTCACTGTGCCTCCACTTCCCCTTCTACAGTATAGGGACTCAGATCTTGAAAAAGATGGTTAAATTGAACTGAAATATTCTCTATATATTTATGAGTTATACGAGTCTAAATGCTAAGCAATCTGCAACATATATTCAACAACTACAAATGTTTGATATAGTTATTCTACTTCTGAACATCTATCACTCAAAAATAATCCTATGGAAGAAGATGCTTTATGTACCAAGATGTTTATCACTGATTATTTATAATAGCTAAAAACTGGAACCCTAAAGACTTCATTATAAGGGAATGATGGAGTAAAGTTTTTTATTTCCACATATTCTACATCATAAATAACAATATTCCACATTATGACATGGAAAATAAATACATTTTTCCCCTGTGTAAATGCTAGAAATTATTCAGTTTTCTTTGTCAGTCAATGCTTTCTATATGTCAGCAGTTATTGCTTCTTCATACCCCTTCCATCTTGCTCATAATGAAGATACAAGTAGCTACTGTCCCTAGTTGGCATTGGAGAAGACAAAGGAGAAAGAAGTTTCTGGAGAGTGGAACAAACAGTGGAGGACTGGAGATAACGAGGCTCATTAAGGGAAAATGTATTCGAAACTATTAAAGTGCCATGAAAATACAATTGTGATGTTGGTGATGCTGATGACAACGATGATGGTGAATGGTCTATGGATAATAAAGTGCTTCAGCCACGAGGAAAAAAAAATTCAGATCATGCTTGTCTTGCTGACCACAGAACTCAGAAGATGTTCTGAGACTGAGGAAAACAAGTCCTCAGTATGTCTGAATGTTTTTAAATAGAATTCGGATAGAGCCACCTTGGGTCATCATAACATCTCTTTTATTCTGGACTTTCTTCTAACTTTAAATGCTATTTGGATTTTTGCCAGAGACAACTTGTGGAATGTTCTGGGCTTATTTTGGAATTTTATTTATAAAATAGGGTCAACTTCAACAGGAATAGTGTCCCAGGGCATCCACTGAATGGATGGATGCTCTACACAGCTTTGTATAAATTATCCCTGAGCTATTTGAAAGGAGAGGGCACAGTGATGACAGTCACCCAATTTATCCTTTCAGGGACAAAATGACCCCTTCCTAGTCTTCCTGTATTTGAAATCCACCTTAGCACGTAAGCTGAAAGAACTACAGGGGCAGGGGTATCTGGTCTGATCTAGTATACCAGAAATAAGCAAGTGGGGATGAAAGCACTGATTGAGATAAATTCCTCAAGCCAAAAACCAAGTACAGGCCTATTTAAAAGCAGCTCAGAGTTTTGAAGGCAGAGATTTTTCCTTCCCCAAATGCAGAAAATTAATTGCCAAAGATGCTGAATGTTAAAAGGGAAATTCAAAGACCAAAGATGTTTCAGTAATAGGATTATAAGAAAGAGCATTTTCCTAATTTTAAGAAATGCTATATACAAAGCAGCAGCAGCACAGTGGGCAAAGGTACTGGAATCAACCAGGCCTTCATGCTCCAATGCTTAATTAACCTCTCTGGCCTCAGTTGCCTCATCCACAAAATGGAGAGAAATGAGATTTCTGGTTGTAACTATGCAGTAGTAAATGGGACTCTCTGCCAACTTACTATGAATTCAAAGAGAAATAAATGTCTCTGCTTTCTCCACAGTTATAAAGGAGTGAATGTAGAGTTAAGCTAAGAGTTAATATAGAGCAGAATAAATGCAAATAAGCTATCAATGGGGATCATTTTAGTGCAATATGACCATGGTAAATGGGCTTCTTGTCTTACTTGAAGGCTGCACTTTATGTGGGGGAGAAGAAACAAAATCAAATTTTTGAATTTTGAGACTGAACCACTATTTTTCTTGGATGTTACTTCCCTTCTTCAAGTTTACACAGCCACAGCAGGCAAATACAATCAATGCTTGCATTGTGTTAAATTAAATCACAAGGTTACATAAAACAAAATAAAACAGACTATTAAATTCCCTTCCTAACCTTTAATCTTATAGGTAGCCCTCACATAGTTCAAGTTCACTTTTCCTTGAGTTATTTGTTTAGGGAAGTTGACTAAGGTTCACATATGATTTGCCCGACTTTTGCTCAGCTTTTCCATATACTACAAACAAGAGCATTTCCACCCAAAAGGGGAAGAGAATTAGTGGACTTTTCCAGCATTTCGTAATGTGATAGACTGGATAATCGCCCTCCAAAGAAGTCCACATCCCTAATCTCTGAGACCTGTCAAAGTGCCACTTGACATAGCAAAAGGGACTTTCAGATGGGATTAAGGATTCTGAGACAGCGGAATTATCCCAGATTATCCAGTTGGGCCCAAGGTAATTACAAGGGTCCTTGTAAGAGATATACCCAAGAGTCAGAATTAGAAGACAAGATGAAATAATGGGGCAGAGACTAGAGTGCTGCCATTGCTGGAAAGGGGCCAAGAATCAAGCAATATGGACAGCCCTAAAGCCTGAAAAGGCAAGGACTAGATTCTTCCCTAGAGCCGCCAGGAGTAACACACTCCTGCAGACATCTTCACTTTAGCCTAGAAGACCAATTTCCAGACTTTTGACCTCCAGGACTGCAAGATAATAAATTTGTGTTGTTTTCTGTCACTAAATTCGTGGTAATTTGTTTTAGCAGCAGAAAGAAACTAATACAATCTAAGGAATCTGAAATACACACTCTTCAGGGAGTTGCTAGTCCAGATAAGGAATTTGAAATACGTTCACAACCTTCTTTAGGAAGGTTTAGCTCTGATGAGTAAATGCTAAAAATTCAGAGCTGTAGAAGCCCTTTGCCTGATAGATACAAGACTTGCAAGGTGAGCAAAATTATCCTCATCATTTGCATGAGCTTACTCCTTTGATAACTCTTACCTTATTCATGGCCATTAGCTTGATTAGTGACAAAACCAGCTTTTTTGTAAGGCCGGTGTATTCATAGGAAATTTGCTATTCCAGAACCAACGATGTTCTCCCCAAATGATTTAACCAAAGAGTCTTGGCAAAGGTCAGGACACATCATTGAGGAAAAACACTCCTGTTAACCTCTAGCAGGGCAGATGGTGCACAGTTAGCAGTAGGGGTATTCTGCTGTGAGAACTCAAATACTCAGCACCCTCTTCTTTGTGGATAGACTGAGCAAGATAAAAAGTATGGAGGCTCATGTGAAAAACCTTTCAGACAGGAGGTTTCCAGAGCTGCCAAATGAAACTTGGGAGTAGAACCACAGTCTTCAACTTATTCATAAGCCTGAGTTGTCAGGATAAGGAGGCAGCTCCAGAACCAACTCAGAAACTGAATCACCAGCCAAACTCAACCCCATTTTCTTCTCAGTATTTTTTTCTCAGCTGTGTGTGTTCCCAGGGTACATTATTTAATCCCTGAAGGTCAATTTTTCTTGACTTAAAAATTATGACTATAATAACATTTCCCTCGTCCCTCAAAGGGTTGTGAGGATTAGGTGAAATGAAGTCTGCAAAGGGGTTAGCACACAAGTTAATGGACGCAAGCATCATAAACAGTTGCTTTACACTTAATTTTTACTCTTTGAGTTTCTCAAGTTGTGCTTCTCCCCTGTGCTCTCATGCATATGTCTGCTTTAGCCTCTCTTAAAATTATAGGCAATGAGAAAGTACAATGTTGGAAGGCAGAAACCCAATCTCATTCACTGCTTCACCCTTAGCATTTAGCCAAGTGCTTTGCCTATACTGGGCTCTCACATTTAAAATAAATGGTTAGGAACTGATCTTAACTGTGCGTTAGGAAACATCTGAGACATCAGTTATGATATATGATTATAGGATTTTTCCATCTTTGATCCACTAGGTGGTGAAGTAAATTGAGTTACACTAGCATTTTCTCTTTTTTGAAAAAAAGGAGTAGGGCGAAAAAGATCAGAGTACAAAATACACAGTAAGGTGATACTCTTGTTTCATTTATACATGTAAGTATGCCTGGTTGTAATGTAAATACATTTCTCACTGTGAGTGAGAGCAAAAAACCCAAAACCCAAAACCCAAAAAAAAAAAAAAAAAGAACATCTTGATTCTTCCACCTCACCAACATTTGGTATTTTCTGTCTTTTTCATTTCAGCTATTCCAGTAGGTATACAGTGTATGGAACTGTGGTTCTAATTTGCATTTCCCTGATGACTAGTGATGTGGAGCACTTTTTCACTGTATCTCAGTCCATTGTCTATCCTCTTTGTAACCACTTTAGAAAACTATTTGGCAGTATCTACTGAAGCTGAACATGCATTTCCTATTACTCAGAAATTTTACATCTATGCATTTCCCCAACAGCAATATGTACATATGTTCACCAAAAGACATGCCCAAGAATTTTCATAGATAGCAACCTATTTGTAATATCTCCAAACCAGAAATTGCCCAAATGCTCATTAACAATCGACTGGATAAATAATTTTGATATATTTACACACAATAGAATCCCACACAGAAGCAAGAATGAATGGACTACAACTACACACAACAATATGGGAGAATCCCACAGTCATCAGATGGAATGAAAGAAGCCAGATATACAAGAGTACACAGTGGATAATTTCACTGACATAAGGGGTCAAAGCCAGGCAAAACTGATCTATGGTGTGAGAAATTAGGATAATGGTTATTCTTGGGTCACGAGGGTTTCAGGGGTGCTGGTTATGTCCTCTTTTTGATCTGAATGTCTAAAATATGGATATACTCAGTTTGTGAACTTAATAGAACAATGAACATATTATCTATGGTTTTCTAAATTATTTCTGAATTTATCTGAAGTTTAAATACACATCTAAATATACAATTCAGGAAAAAAATTAATCTTTTTTTTTTTTTTAGATACAGTGAACAACACTGCTCACTCTTGTTACCATCAAGTGGTCATCTAGCCTCTGCTCAAATAATGTCAGGGACCAGAATTTATTTAGTACCAGGTAGGTCACTTGTTAGAAAGTTTTTCCCTGAGGCACCTGGGTGGCTCAGTGGGTTAAGCCCCTGCCTTCAGCTCAAGTCACGGTCTCAGGGTCCTGGGATCGAGCCCCACATTGGACTCTCTGCTCAGCAGGGAGCCTGCTTCCCTCTCTCTCTCTCTGCCTGCTGCTCTGCCTACTTGTGATCTCTCTCTCTTTCTGTCAAATAAATAAATAAAAATCTTAAAAAATAAAAAAAGAAAGAAAGAAAGCTTTTCCCTTACACAAAGCCATAACTTGCCTCCTCCATAATGTATTCTGTCCTCCTAAGGGATTCCAAATCCATCCAGTCCTACTCCCACCAATTGCTCTTCAAATATTTGAAGGAAACCACCATATCCACCTCCACCCCAGCCCCGTCTTCACTTCCTCAGACTAAAGAACCGCAGATCCTTTGGTGACCCCCCAAGGTGTGGTTTTCAGTCCCCTGCTATCTCTTGATTGCACTCCTCTATCTAGTGATGCCCACAACAGAGCATTGCCCTGTAGGAGAGGCCTCAGCAGAGCAGAAAAGAGCAAAAAGGAGAATCACTATTTGTAAATCTAGATAAGCATGTGTCTACCAACACACCCAAAGCTTCCATTTTTTAAAAACCGACATGATGTAGATCACTCCTGTTGAACAATCAGCTGAAGTCCCTCAGATCTTTTTCACACAGCCTAATTTCCCTTCTTTGTCTGTATAGTCTGCCTTCTCTTAGGAGTCAACACACATTTGGCCTCACTCCAATCTCCAAAGCTAAATCGTGGAGATGGAGCGATACCGATTATGGAGTCACCTCTGGAATCCAGCCTCTCCATCCACCCTCCCATTGACAAAAATGAAGTCTTTGTCCTAACACGTTATCTTTTATCCCTGAATGGGTCTGTTTTAAAGCACACTGAGGGGAAGGACTAGGGGAAGGAGAAAACACAATTCCACTGGGCATCTCCAAAATCTCACCTAAAACCTCACTGCCACCGGGGTCTCAACAAAGCCTGGGCAACGAAGGGCACCCTGGTCTCTTTCTTCCTTCTTCCCTCTCCAAAGTCACTCCAACTGGAGACTCTGGAGATGAGCAATGCTGGGCTCTGCTCACTCAGGGCTTTGCCTTTTGTGTGACTGGTGAAGGATGAGACTAAGGAAAACGTGGCAGGGTGAGGAGGAGGAATCTGTTATTTTTCAAGGTATCTGAAATCCTAAGTATCTCTGAAGAATGACTTACGCCAATCTCTCTCATCTGTGGAACAGAGAAAAGACAGAGAACCATTTCTACAAAAACTTCCAGGTAAGCCCCACTGGCTATTTTTACTATCAAGACTAGGTGGAAGGGAGACGCATTCAGCAAGGAAAACGCCAGAGAACAGAACACGTGCGGAAGGATCGAGAGAAGTTGGGATTAGAAAGGTATTTTTAAAAAAGAGAAGATATCCCAGGCCCCTAGGTGAGGGGCAACCTCTCCTTAAGGGCGCGGGGGTGGGGGGCGCGGTGGGGGGGGGGCGTATCCGGAATGCGGGGAGAAAGCAGCAGCTCACCTACCTCGTCCACGTCTGCTCCATTTTCCAGGCGCTTCCCTCACTCTCAGGGCGCTCCTCACCCGGGAGTGAAAGCAGCCTGGGAAAACGAGAACCCTTGCCCACGAATCTCCAGTTCAAAGAGCGGCAGCTTTTCCCTCCCCAGCTCCTTCTTTCTGTGTTGGCGAAGAGAGGGCTCGGCTCCCTGGATTTTGAGAAGACCGATTTGACGTGGCCGAACCTCCCTCCAGCTAACGGGGCGACGGGCAACAAGGGAGGGACTGTTCTCGGTAGGAAGCGGGACGCGGAGCGGAGCGGAGAGGCGCCCGGAGCTGTTTGGGGAACTGGGGCCCGAGGCGGCCCGGCGGGGTGCGCACACGCTCCCAGGCTGAGACACGACTGGCTGGCACGAGTTGCTCCGAGCCAGCTGAGCTGTCAACCGCGAGCGGAGGCGGGGCTCCCGGCAGCCAGTGTGCTGGGGCGCAGCCAGCCCAGGTGACACGCCTCCCCGCCGCGGTGATGGTGGTGGAAGGGCAGAGGGCTCTCAGGGCGCTGGCGAGCGCCTCTGTTCCTCCCCTGTCCCACTGAGGACGCTGTAAAAACAGAACAAAACAAACAAAAAACAACTAACTGTCGGTAGAATTTGGAGCGAAGATCCTCTTGTGTGCCTGCACGACCCCACCCACAGGTAAACCCGGCACCAGAGCTGGGCTCTAGGAGGGTCGAAGGTGGCAGTCCTGGCTGAAGGCAGATGCACAACACTAGATGGTCATCGGCCATGATGATATTTTCCTAGAGCTCTGACACGTCAGTCTAGAATTGATTGGGGGACAGGAACCTTCCTCGGAAAGGGAAGCAGCATCCTAACGGAACCTTGCAGCCTTATTAGCTGCCTCCATCTCGGTCAGCCCCTGATTTTATACTGTTCTATCTTGAGTCTCCCAAGCACAGAGACAGCTGGGCTCTAGCTTCAGAGGAGGGCAGAGAGTTCCTGAACTTCCCAGAACCCTAGAAAAGCTTCAAGACAGTAGCTGACAGGACTAGAATCTCCTCCTTAATTATTCTAAGATCATGGAAAAGGGCCCTTTGATGACGGCACTGCCTGAGACTCTGTACCATCTATTTATGTGATGAGGTTTAAACAAGTCAGACATGCTATAATTAAAGGGCTTACAGCCCCAAGCCCCTTCTTAGCTCTAAAATAAAACCTTTTTATTAAGTGACATGATCACCGTTATTATTAGAGTTACCAATGACCTTTTTAATTTGCAGAAAGCTTTATAGTGCCCACATGTGGCAATGTTGGTTTAGTTATACTTATTTCACAAATGATAGAATTGAGATCCTAAAAAGCTCAAAGTCTCTGCTAAGGCTCTGATACAGGTTATCTTCTCCATGGTGTGACCCCGGATAGTTACTCTCTAAATTTCTGAAAATAAAGCCAACAAGATGTCTCTACAGAGAATTGATTCTTTTAGGTATCCTAGGATACCCAGGACTAACTCAGGAAGGGCCCAGCATGCCTGAGAATTGGCGAAACTGTGGAGAACCCATATTCTTGGAGTTGTCATTGAGCTTACTATGTTTTGGATGATTTCCTCTAGTTATCAGCAAAGAATAGGGGTGGGAGGGCAGGATAATAATAAAACATCTGCGGGTTCAGAGGAACCGTCTAATGGGCCCCTAATTTAGAATTCCCAAACCCCAGCACTAAACTTGGACCTAAGGCCACACTGTTCCTGAGCTTAGCATGTTTCCAGAAAACATTTTAAGGCCCAGTTTGACCTGTGACAAGGCTTACAGGCCACTTGTCTTGAAAAGAATCTAGTACTGCAAACACAACAAGCAAAAAAGGGTGAGGAGAGTCAGATTTCCACCCTCCATACCAAAGTTGGTGCTATATTTAGTTTTGTCTCAAATCAAATTACGGGCTACTGAGTCTGGAGAGGAACTGTATTTAGAGCAAGACATACGCTGCATCCAAGAAGTGATAGCATTAACTGGATGAACTATGGGGTCTCAGAAGTGAGGCAAGAAAATATGGCAGTTTATTTTAAATAATGTTTTTACAAAGCATAGCACATTCTTTGTAAACAGCTGAAAAATACAAAAAGAAGTATATAGAAAGTAAACTACCCATAATACCCAGAGACAATCAATGTTAAACATTCGTTGAACTTAAGAATATGTGAATATGGATATTTTGTAACTATGTCGATTAAGCATTTTGTTTTTAATAGAGCAGTTGCTAATTAAAAGCTTGACTTATAGAATGAAAAAAAAAATTGTTGAAATTTCTTTCCAGTCTCTTTAAAATGTATCTTTTAACCCAAAACACTGACTCTTTCTTACACACCCAAGAATATATTCTTGTAAAGGGATTTCATTGTTGTTTTCTGGATTATATTTATTGTCAAAAGAACAAAGTTTTTGTGTTAGATTGTAAAAAAAAAAATCACCTATATATCCACTCTGCCAACACAAGTTTAAATTTCTCTACACTCCATCTCATTATCTGCACATATTATGTATCTATTTCTATAATTATAATTACAGCCTAGACATAAGTTTATACCCTCCTTTTCTCATTATTAGATATCTGTCCATGTTGTTAGAGAGTGTTTATGTATTTATTATCCTAATATTGTATAATACTATATAGTAATGATAAAACTATAGTTTACTTAATAATATTTTGTTACTGTTAATAGTAACTATTTCTACTAGAAATAGTTACACTGTTTCTAATATTAGACTCATAAACAATGCCTCCATTATTTTATTCTTTTGAATTGTTTCCCTAGGATAACTTCTTAAGACATAGGAATGTGAGGATAAAAGCACTTTCCAGGGATGCCTGGCTGGCTCAGTAAGTCGAGTGTGTGACTCTTAATCTTGGGGTTGTAAGTTCAAGGCCTCCATTGGGTGTAGAAATTACTTAAAAAATAAAATCTTTGGGGCTCCTGGGTGGCTCAGTTGGTTGAGCTTTTGACTCTGGGTTTTGGCTTGGGTCATGATCTCAGGGTTGTAGGACAGACTCCCTACCAACTCCCCGTGCTTGGTGGGGAGTCTGCTTAGGATTCTCTCCCTCTCCCTCTGTCCCTCCCCCCTGCTATCTCTTTCCCTCTCTCTAAAATAAATAAATACATTTTTAAAAAATAAAGTAAAATCTTTAAAAAGAAAGGACTTTCCAAATTTATCATTTTACACAGCCTGAGTAACACTAGGATTTATCACTTTAACTGTTCTCTTTAATAGGTAAGAAATTATTTAATAGTTATATATATATATATGTATCTATGCTTATCTATATGGTATATAACTAATTAAACATAATCTCATTTTACTTTATATATCTTAGAGTACTAACTAGTAAAATCCTATTTCATAGGCTTTCTTTTTTTTTTTTAAAGTAGGCTCCATACCTCGAGCAGAGCCCAACATAGTCCTCGAACTCATGACCCTGAGATCAAGACCTGAGCTGAGATCAAGAGTCAGATGCTTAATTGACTGAGCCCCCAAGAGCCCCTTTCATAGGCTTTCTTGCAATTATCTCTAGTAGCTAATCATTCTAAAATCCTGTTGTGTTGTCATCATATTATTCATCTTTTTGTTGCAATGATGTTGTTTAACAAAGACCTCCTAAATCTCAGTATCATACCGCAAACATCCACTCCTTACTCAAGGATCTGGGCTTCAGGGATGGATTGGTTGAGCATGGGTTCAAGACTATTCCAAGTAGCTCTCATTTCAGGACCCACACTGAAGAAGCAGTGGCTACCTGGGGAACATTCTTCTCATGGAAGGTTGCAGGAGTGTAGGAAGTTGGCACAGACTCTTAAAGTCTGCTCTCAGAACTGGGACATTGCCCTTTCTGTGGTATTTCATTCCCCAAAGTAAGTTACATGGCCAAATCCAAAGTCATTGGTGCAGAAAAGTGCACTCTGCCCACAGACTGCAGGAAGGTGAGTAGCTATAGAACAACAATGCAGTTTACAATCTCCCAGTCCCTGTATGCTGTGCTTTCTGGCTTTTGTTTTGTTTTGTTCAACTTTTCTCCTGGTGCATGAATGGTCACTTCACTCTTCCCCATCCCATTTAAAGTTAGGTGTGGCTTTTGGTCAACGAAATGTAACTTGTTTTGGTCACTGAAATGTGAAAGGAAGTTTCATGTGTCCACTTCTAAGCAGAATGTAGAAGTTTTAAAAACTTACACAATCAATTGTCAGTACACAATCAGCAACTGTCAGTTTCCACACTTGTATGGATCTTTGAAGATTAAGAGGTGTCAAGAAGAAGCTTTCATCCACTTGGGTCTCTGAGTGACTCTGATGATCCAAGGGTTCCTACTGGCCCAAACTGAACATGTGGACTGACCAAGAAATACATTTTTGTTGTATTAAGTTACTGAGATTTGGAAATTAGTTAATAACTGCAGTGTAGCCTTTCCTACCTTGACACATTTCTTACTTCCATTTTGATTTACAGTTATGGATCGCATAAACATGTCTAATATACTTTCTCCAGATTCTAAGAGTGCTATAGCTACTGACTCCTTTCATCTTCCCCAAAACCTGACGAGCTGGGCTCTAGTTACCTCTGTTTTGTAAATTACTAACATGGAGCACCTACCTTCACATGCCTACCTTCACAAAGCTGAGATGTAAAACAGCTTCACTCCAGAACATCACACCCACCCACTCACTACGCACACGGCTCCCCTAATTCTGATACCCAGAAGTCACTGAGACTTAGGTAAGAGGACACTCTGTCTGTGACTCTTTCACTCCAGTGATCATTGCAGTTGATTCAGCTGACTTGGTCAGTCAACAGATGTCCCCTCTGTCCCTCATCACTCCACATCCATCTCTCTAACCTTGGGGTTTTATTTGTTTGTTTTTAAGTGTCCTTTCCAGACAGAAAGGAATAATTGCAATATCAAGGATAAGAGTGTCTGTGGCACTTAAAGATGGCCAGGAATTCTTTCCTCCTTCTTCCATTGAGAGATGGGATCTAATTCTCCTCCCTTTTAATCCGGGTCTGCCTTGGAAATTTACTTGACTGATAGAGTGTAGTAGTAAGAGATGTTCTGGAACTTGCAAGGTTAAGTCATTAAGAAGCCTTGTATGTGTCCCACCTGCAGGGTCTTTTAACTGAATTAAGATATGCCTGGGGATACCTGGGTGGCTCAGTCAATTAAGTGCCTGCCTTTGGCTCAGGTCATGATCCCAGAGTTGTGGGATGGAGTCCTGCATTGGGCTTCCCCCTCTCCTTCTGCCTGCCGTGCTTCCTTGCTTATGCTCTCTTGTTCTCTCTCTGACAAATAAATAAATAAAATCTTTTTTAAAAGAGAGAGACAAGCTGGTAAGAAGAACCCAACCAATTAGAAAATAAAAACTGAGGTCAGAATGGAAATAGATGACTTCTTTCAAAACCTTGTGGAGAGAGGCCCCGAGCCTACACAGAGAGAGGGAGGTGCCTAACTGAACCTGCCACCTGGCAGTTACCATAAAGGTGCCAGGCATGTGAATGAAGTGTTGGAGCTTCGAGATCAGTCCCATCATCTACTGGCCCTAACTGAGCAGCCCCGGCTCTGGCTATATAGAGTAGATTTGCCCTGCTGAGTCATGCTAGGATTATTGACCCCCAAGTCATGAGATATAAAAACATGATTTTCTTGTGTTAAGCCATAAGTTTTGGAGTAGTTTACTAAGTGGCAGTAGTTGACTGAGACAGTTTGGTCCCTGTAAATGGGGTATTGCTATAACAAAAACCTAAAACAAGTGGCAATGATTTTGAGACCTGGATACGGCAGAACCTGGACAGGCCTTACGGAGACAGTTAGTGAAAGCTGGAAGGGCACTGAGGGAACTACTACGAAGACTGCGGACAGTGAAGAAAATACTAGGGGCTTAAAAAAAAAAAAAATGACCTGTGTTATGTCATGGCAGAAATTTAGCCACCTGTGGGAATGTGGAAAAAAGAAAATATCCCTAATGAATGGGTGGATCTGGCCAAGGAAATTTCTAAACAGAATTTCAAAAGTGCTAACTGGCTTTTTGTAACCACATATGACAAGGTATGGATAGAAAAAGTTAGGTTGGGGGGAAAAAAACTGCAGTTTTTAAGCAGACTTTAGGGGAAATATAGAGTCAGGACTTGCTACATTCAAAAATTATCCCAGGGTCCTGGGATCGAGCCCCGCGTCGGGCTCTCTGCTCTGCGGGGAGCCTGCTTCCTCCTCTCTCTCTCTCTGCTTGCCTCTCTGCCTACTTGTGATTTCTCTCTGTCAAAAAAATAAATAAAATCTTTAAAAAAAAAAAAAAAAAAATTAAGCTGCCTCTTACCTGAATCTCTCCAGATAGCAAAAGTTTTCAAATTAACAAGTAGTTTCAGGGCAAAAAAACCAAATCCAAAATGTGACTGTTAGACCCATGGTTAATACCTCAAAATATTTAAGGTGCCTCATGTATCATTTCAGTTACATAAAAAGGCCTGTAAGAATTTTGAGGGTGTGCCTCTCTACTAGACAAAGAAGCTTCTAAGAATCTGAAGGGCCCTTTGTCTCACAGCAGCCTCACAGATGCCCAAGGTAGAGCAGAGCTTGCTCCGGAATAAAATGTGGGCATAGCTTTTGTCTAGAGGAGTTGATTATAATTAGTACAAAAGATGCCTTCGATGTTTTTACGCAAATTG
Source organism: Enhydra lutris kenyoni (assembly GCF_002288905.1). NCBI lineage: Eukaryota > Metazoa > Chordata > Mammalia > Carnivora > Mustelidae > Enhydra > Enhydra lutris. The sequence goes on along the minus strand of NW_019154093.1, from coordinate 83,201,937 downwards.
TACCAGCATGGACTGAAAGGGATTAAGACAGGACTGAATGAAACGATGTTTTTGGACCCTTAATCTGCCAATGAGAGTAAACAAGTTGAGAAAGTCACCCAACTGCAAACAAGGACTTTTTCTTATGGAAAAAGAAGAATGACTCAAAGAATTGAAACCAAAACCCCAGAAGGCAGGCCAAGAGGTCCTCAGATAAAAAGGAACCGAACTCAAGGAGCTATACCCTGGGAGCCTCATCTCCTGAACTTGATTTACATGGTAAGATTCTGGATTTCTCAACTGCTACAGTAAATGTTATAAAACTTTGGGGAACTTTGGGAGGGAAGGAGTTATGCATGTGGTAACATTTGTGACCAAAAGATGCAGGACTGTGGTATATTAAGGGTAGTGGAAAATTCTTTGCTACTTCTTCCATTACAAGGTGGGGTCTAATTCTCCTCTCCTTCAATCTGGGATGGTTTTAGTGAATGGCTTGACCAAGAGAATGCGGTGCTAGGCCTTACATTCTGAGGTGGGGTAATAAGTCTTGCAGCTTCCACCTGTACCTCTTGAGATCCTGAGCAACGATGAAAGAAGTCTGACTACCCTGAGGTGGGGCCCCAAGACCACATGTGCAACATCACCCAGCAGCTCCCATGAAGGCAGCAGGCATCACGCACATTCTATGCCGGAAGTAAGTGATGTTGTTCTGGGGCTCCCAGAGCCTTCAGCCAAATACCACCAAATGACCCAGTCCACACCACAAGGTACAGATAAATTGCTCAGCAGAGACTTATTCAAATTCCCAACCCACAAAATCACAAGGTATAATAAAACAGTTGTTGTTGTAAGCCATGAAGTTCTGAAGTACCTCGTTATGCAGAAACCGACAATTAGAGCAATGCCTTAAAATGTGCACAATAATTCTGATACATTATTCATTCATTCAAAAAAAAAAACCCAACTGAGAACCACTGTGTGTCAGGCACTATTCTATATATGAAGGCACCGCAGTGAAACAAACATATAAACAGAAAAGACCCTGTTTTCATGGTGTTTACAGTCTACTGGCATAGGTATACAATAAACAAATTATCTACAACATGCCAGATGGTCGTAAGTGTGATGAGGAGAACCCAAACAGGGTTAAGAGAGCATCCCAGCAAGACAACCCTTCTTTTATAAAGGAGGAAGTGGGGCTTTAGAGAGACTGACAGGCCGGTCAGAAGCAGGTTCCCAGGTATAATAAAACTGGAGTTTCGTGCGAAAAACTGTCCAAGTGAGTTTACAAATTCAAATCCCATTATCTGTATTATTAGTGAAACACAGCAACCTAAATGGGCAGAACTGAGGCTGGGGTGGATGTGCCTGGTTTCCCAGACCATGCAGGTAACCTGGACAGAAAAGGTTGCACGTGTATGAATTAGAAGATGTGCCCTTCAGTTGCCAGGGGCAGGGACAGAGGGTGTGTGACTCTAGGACTATGTGTAGTAGGCAAAGCCACAGCTCTACCTCAGAGCATCAGGGATCGGAACCAGGAGGGGTTTATGAGATACTGGGAAACAACCCTTGGGATAAGCAGAAATACTTGTGCGCGGTAGGGGGACTTTGAGCAAGACTTCATCTACGGATGGAACAGGTGCAAGTTCAGAAGTAGATAATGCTCGTGGACTTAATTTACTCCCACGGGCTGACAAAACTCTGGGACAATTTGGTTACTTTAGTTCATTCAATTCAACATTATTAGTTCAGCAAACATGTACAGAGCACATGTTAGGCATTGTGCTATGTGTTTAAAATCTAGCATGGGAAGTTAGGCAGGCATTGATCAAACAATAATACAAAATCAGATTGTCCAAAGTGCTATAGTAACGGTACAAAGAGAAACTTAAAGTGTGATTAATTAAATCTGATTAGAAAAGGTTTCATAAGAGTGGTAGCATCTGAGTCAAGTCCTGAAGGATGCTAGTAATTCAAAACTTTATCATACATTAGGATTGCAAAATACAGTGCTTTTATTTAAAAATTTAAATTTTCACTGGTAGGAGCGCCTGGGTGGTTAAGTCAGATAAGCGTCTGCCTTCAGCTCAGGTCATGATCTCAGGGTCCCAGGATGGAGAGTCCCTCGTCCAGCTCCCTACTCAGTGGGGAGCCTGCTTCTCCCTCTCACTCTGCCCCTCCCCTGCCTCATACTTGCACATGAATGCTTTCTCTCTCTCAAATAAATAAATATTTTTAAAAAAATAAATATTCACTGGTAGAAGAAATAGTCTCAGCCTCCGCTGACTGGCTGCTTGGGGTCCCCTTCATCTGGAAAAGCCTGTCACTGACAGGCGTCACAACTTTAGATTCCTAACTCTAGAATCAAGGAGATTTTAAAATCTCCCCTCCCCCATCAGTTTCTAGCCCTGTGATTTTGACAAGTCAAACTCTGTGCTTTAGCTTCCTCGTTTGTAAAATAAGGTTAATCATAATAACTACCTAATAGGGTAGTTGTGAAAACAGAGTGAGGTAATATATGACAAGTGTTTAATTCATTGCCCAGCACATTTTAAGCATTAAATAAATCATAGCTGTTTTTTATTAATGTTTGCATACCAGGCAGGATTCCAACCCCCCATAGGAGTTGTGAATTTTAATTTCAGTTCTGCTCCAAATTGCACTTTCGGGCTAGGCCAGTGACCCAGATTTTCCATTTCTCAGCTCTCTGATTTATCGTATGAGACCAAAGCACTGACAAGGAAGCTGGATAAGCTGCTTCCTTCACTCCCTGGCTGGAGAACTAAGGGGGAAAAGTGGCTATTTCCTCCATCGTGTATTCTTCCCTTTGTCTCCCAACCTTCTTCCCCTGTCTTGAGGACTGTGTGTGTGTGTGTGTGTGTGTGTTTATTCAGATCAGTCTCAGTCATTAGTTAGCCTTGTCTGTCAGCTGTAACAAAAACCACAGGGAAAGAAATTATGACCAAGCCTTCAGACAGCTGGTGGTAATTTACTCCTACAAACCCCCTCATTCTTTCAACACCCACTATTTATGTGTATCTGATGCTGGGGGAGGGGGAATCATGCAAGAACTGTGGTATGCAAATTTCTAGGAAGGGGATTGGAACAGTGAGGAGGGATGTGTGTGAAATTACATGGATAACTCTCCTTGCTTTGAACATAGATACTGGGCCTTAAAAATTAAAGTGATTGATGTGAGGGTTAATAAATAAATTTTTGGAACCAGAAACAGTATTGGAATAAATTGACAAATAGCTTTGAAGGCACTCATGACAATTGTACCGTCACTAAAACTTGAGTCATTTTCCAGCAAAGGGACAAGCACTTCCAGTCCGAGGCCAGGGAGCATGTTTCAGGAAATCCACGCCTTTCCAAAGACCCATAGAGATGATAACTAAACACAGCTCATGATCCTGGCTTAGAGCTTGGGTTAGACTCTGAATTAGAAAACATATTGCTTAGGAGAAGGCAGCCAGCCAGCTATGGTCTCCGCTTTTGTTTCTCGTATCATGCCACCTATTAGCTTGTTCTCAGATCGGCCAAGATGGATTTCTCTGGATTTAAAATTCTGGCAGACACTGAAAATCCCTGGTATTCTGTTCCCTCTACAGATTGGACCTAAGGATATATAGATATTATACATAAAGTTTAAAAAATTCAGTGTTATGCTTCATATATATATATGTATATATATTTTCACTTATATATAAGTATATGTATATAGATTTGTTTATTAAGAACATAAATCAGTTTTTAAAACTTGCCATCTTGAAAAAATGTAAAAATTTTATTTTATTTATTTTTAAAGATTTTACTTATTTATTTGTCAGAGAAAGAAAGAGAGAGAGAGCACAAGTAGGGGAAGCGGCAGGCAGAGGGAGAAGCAGGCTCCCTGCTGAGCAAGGAGCCCGATGTGGGGCTCAATCCCAGAACCCTGGGATCATGACCTGAGCTGAAGGCAGACGATTAACTGACTGAGCCACCCAGGGGTCCCAAAAATGTAAAAATTTTATACATATGAAAAAGCTGCAAAAATAGTACAATGAAGTCCTGTAAATTCTTCAGTTAATTCACCAGTCACTAACATTTTGCCACATTTCTTTCCCTCTCTCTCTACACACACACACACACACACACACACAATTATTGATGAACCATTTGAAAGTAAGACGCAGACCCCTATATTTCAGTGTGCATCGCCTAAGAATAATTAAAATCATTAAATTATTGTGATTATGTAAAAGAATACATCACCTCTCCCAGGTCCACTTTTGCCACTATTAAATAGAATCTGAATTATTTGCACTGAATTACTTAACTAATATCAGGAGCTATCCCTGGTAGATTTCTGGCTCAAATCTGCACAACTAATGGGGCTCATCAAAGTAATCGCTCCCAGGACAAAGGTAAATATACAAGAAAGATCAATTCCCTCTCCTACACTTAGAATTACTGGAAGCCAATTTCTCGCCAGTTTCGAACAGCTGTTTTGTCCTGTCTTCCAGCTGGCAAGGATTCATGCATACTGACATATAGCCTCAGAAAGACTCATACAATCAAGAAAAAATTTTAATGAGAAAAGCTCCACATGTGTGTATTCACTTTTGTCTTAATTTCTATTTTAGCATATAAGAAGCCAAAATACTGAGCTGTGGATTTCAGTATCAAACATCTGGCAATTCTAGACAAAAAAATTAGCATACTTCAATAGTCTTTCACCCTCACAAAGTCCCCCACACTTGCGTAGTTCAACCACTATGATTCATTTTAACTAAAATAATCTTTTATGAGATGAAAGTATCCCCATTTTAGGCTAGGTTTGTGATACAGCAACAGACACAGAAATACTAGCTGGCTCTAAAGTGGAAGTTGTGATACACAGAGAAGAATAATTGCATCCTATATTTATTGGCTTTGTTAAGTTCTCAGGAGATAGAGAGAAAAATCAAGGCCAGATGATCCTGGTGCTGATTCAAGCTTTTTTTTTTTTTAAGACTATTTTATTTTATTTTATTTTAGAGAGAGATAGAGAGAGCAGGAGTGAAGGGAGGGTCAGAGAGAGAGAGGGAGGGAATCTCAAGCAGACTCCCTGCTGATCACAGAGCCCAACAGCAGGGCTTGATCTCAGGACCCTGAGATCGTGACCTGAGCTGAAATCAAGAGTCAGATGCTTAACCAACTGAGTCACCCAGGTACTCCATCAAGCTTTTGATTCAACTGTGAAGGTGTTCAAGACTGGACCTCAGGTAAGGGGAGAAGGGCACCATCTTAGCTGTGGTGCAAAATCTGAGGGACACCAAAGATTCAGTAATTAAGATAACTGATACCTTACGGCAATATTTTTTTAAAGATTTTATTTATTTATTTGACAGAGAGAGATCACAAGTAGGCAGAGAGGCAGGCGGAGAGAGAGGAAGGAAGCAGGCTCCCCACCGAGCAGAAATCCCAATGCGGGGCTTGATCCCAGGACCCTGAGATCATGACTGGAGCCAAAGGCAGAGGCCGAACCCACTGAGCCACCCAGGTGCCCATCTTACGGCAATATTTTTCAAAAACAAAATTATTGTGAAAATCCATGATGAACGAAATATCAAAATTTTAAGTAAAGGCAGGATCTGTCTCTGCACTTGCAAGACCTGGGGAGTGAATGCCTTACTTGCCCTCCAGTCGGGGCCCTGGTTGTTCGCCCCAGATGGTGTGACAAGAGCCAAATTCTTAGATGCATCCACTGGTATTCTCTAGTGTGGCATTCTGCTGACCTTGTTGACAATAGCTCTCTGTGTATCATGAACTGCCACATATCGGTGGCACCTTGAAGATACCACAAGGCAAAATTGACTATCCAGCCTCCTCCCAAACTCCTTTCCAAGCAGCTGCAAGGCTCAAAGGCAAGTTTCTGTGATTTATAGGGCACTGGGAAGATGCTGGAACAGGGTGGGAAGGGGAGATGGTGGGAGAGAGAAAAAAGAACAATTTATCTTATGAATTGCTGCTCAAGCAATTACACCAGAATGCAAATTTTCAAGAACCTGCCCTTTGAAGAAAACCCTGAGCCCTAACTCTCAGTTTGTAGCACCTACCCATTCAACTCAAAGGTGAAATCCACTTCACCGTTAGCCTTCCCATGACTTGGGCTAAACTTGGCTCTGGAAATCAAAGTAGCCATGCTATATCCTCCATGCAGGTTCTACTGTATTCAGCTGCTTAGGAGATTTCATCAGACGGGAGCCTCTCCTTTGGCAAGAGCTGCCTAGCCACAAGACCATGAACCTGACCTTGTGCTAGTGCAAACCATCTAGAGGTCCCCCTTGCTGGCAGAACCTATCTTACAGAATTGTGCTTACAGATGTAGGTTGGCCCTTAGATGGGTCATCCCTGCTCCAGGTACTCACAGTCACCAACACAACCCCATATGGTCTTATACCTGACCTGCTGCACTCATTTATGTTATCTGCCTGGTTGTCTGCAGGCCCCAGACATTTGCATATCCCTTCAGGACTTGCCTGGTTCCTAGCGGTGGGGAACCCGAGGCCAGCCTTCTGCCTCTGTACCTAAATCTGTTTCACAGGATCAGTCCGCTCTCAAACCTTGAGTCCTTTGTGCTACCTTTTTGTTAATCTACCCTCTGGACAGGACAGGGGAATCACAGCTCGGAACCTCAGCCTGAAGAGCTGACCCATTTGCCAGGCTCTTGACAGTCCCTTCACCTCAGGCCAGACTCAGCGTCCAGTGTTCTCTTACTGAAGTATAACCCAGTGTACTGTTGTAAGGACCCAGTCCAGTTGAAAGCAGAGCCCCAGGTGTCTACCTCAGTTTCTGACATCTTTATTTTCAGGAACTGGGCCCTCATCCTGGTCTTCCACGACATCCAATTTCTGCCTGGGAGATGAGAACAGACCAAGTCCTGAGAAAACAGGGAAAGGATGTCCTAGGGGCCAGCTGAGACAGAAGGGAGGTAAGATACACAAAAAGTCTTAAAAGACACAAAAGGCTTTCAAGGTCTCCCTGAAACAAGGAAGAGAGAAAAAAAGTTGCAGCCACTGAAGAGCTAAGGTGAAGGCCGAAAAAAAACTAGCCTCTGTGTCAAACTAGAAGAGTAAAAAGAGTGTAAAAAATTGAGAGATGCACCAAAGTTCAGCATTGCCAGTGAGCCAAAATCTGCCAGCTGGCTTCGGTTTTAGAAAACCCAATAGCTGAACGCTGACTTCATGTGGTTTCTCACATCCCTGAACTTGTGTTTACATGGGTACCATAATATCGGATGAGCCTGCCATCCGTGATACAAGTAGAGTGTGCTACTTAGGTTTGTGTTACTATCGGAACACTCACCTTCAAATACAGGCAAGTTTTCTAGGTGCAGTTTGGAGTGAAAAATCTCCTTATATGTTTTACAGGTGGCAATTCTGTCAATCCTTCAAAGTATAAAAGTTTAAGTATTACTTCAAAAGTGAAACGATGCAATACTGAAAAATAATTATGGAAGCTTTGAATTTAAAAATCCAGAGTTATTAATTTTATTAATAACATAAGCAACATTATTAATAGTTATTTTAAAGGCATATATGCCCCAGTTTCTGGCTCTATTAAGCTCTGACTAGGATGAGCCCAGCTTTGCTGATTTTTATTAGAAACGTACTCCAATTCGGTGGCAAGTACTGCTACATGGTAATACATAGGAGAGACAATGTTTACACCAGTTAAGATCTTTTCTTGGGCCAACTTTGATAAACAAATAGTGGTTGGGAACCATCACTATAAAGTACATATACAAGAGGGTCTCCTGGGGCGCCTGAGTGCCTCAGTCAGTTAAACATCTGCCTTTGGCTCAGGTCATGATCTCAGGGTCCTGGGATGGAGCCCCACATCAGGATTCCACTCAGTAGGGAGCCTGCTTCTCCCTCTGCCACCCCCACCAGCTCATGCTCTCTCTCTCTTACTTGCTGTCTCTCTCAAATAAATAAAATCTTTAAAAATAGAAAAATTAAATAAAAAAATAAAAATAAATTTCAAAAATACAAGGTGGTTTCCCAATAGTTTATCTAAGGCAGAGCTTTCCGACCAGTGTACCTCTTGTGCTGCAAACAGGTTACAGTGTCCAGACATTGACCTCCTCAACCCTTAAGCCATCCAAGAAGATAGCCAGAACCAGCCCTTGCTGGCAATGTCTTCCAGGGATGCTTGGAGGGCTGACTGAGCAAGCAGAGTCTGATGTTTTTTGTACTGTGGATACAGATGGAAATAGCTTGGCATAGTCTTTGACCTCAGCTATGGTTCCATTCATCCTTTCTTTTTTTGTGCTTGATTTGTAATAGGCCTCATTACAAAAGGAAGGAAGGAAAGGAATAAATCCTGGTGTTCCTCTAATTTCCAGGAGTTTCTATAATGGATGCAGAATGTGGTAGGCACTTTCTAGGGTAGCCCCTACTGATCCCTGGTAATCACACTCTTGGTACTGGAAACAGATTCACTATAAGGGGTTGGCTCATGCAACTGTGGAGACTGGAAAATCCCATTATCTGCTGTCTGGAAGCTGAAGACCCAGGAAAACTGATGCTGTTCTCAGAACCAGGGTGCCCATGGTATAAAACCCAGGGTGCCCACTCCTGCACTCAGGCAGGGGGAGCAAATTCTCCCTACCTCCGTCTTTTTGTTCTATTTAGGCCCTCAAGGGATTGGATGGTGCCCATTTACAGTGGAGAAGGCAATCTGCCTTACTCAGTCTGCCAATTTCAATTGCTAATCTCTTCTGGAAATACCTCACCAACTCACCCAGGAATAATGTTTCACCAAATATCTGGGCACCCCAGGAAGTGACAGTCAAGTTGACACATACAATTCACCATCACAGCCACTAAGTTTTGAGGTAATTTGCTATGCAGCAATGGACAACTGATACACAGACTCCTAAACTTACCCTCAATCCAAGGTGATGCTACAGAGTTAGAGACCCAGCCCACCCATTCACAAAGAAGCTATTATTCTTGGAGCACTTATTTAAGGCTGCACAGTAGGACCTAGATTTATGGTGAAAATTAAGGGAGCAATAAATAGTACTTGTATAAGACCATTCTGTATAATACGTTGCCTAAGCATTCTCTTTCCAGAATGTGCTTTTAATTACGACTAAGAATATTTTTTTTCTTTTAGAAGATAGATGCAATTCATAAAAACCTTTCTATTTAATTTTATTTTACTTTATTTTATTGGAGAGAGAGAGCGAGAGCACGCAGCAGGGGTGGGGGGCAGGGAGGATCAAAGGAAGAGGCACACTTTCCACTGAGCAGGGAGCCCTATGCAGGTGCTGGATCCCAAGACCCCTAGCTCATGACCTGAGCCGAATACAGGCAGACACTATACCGGCTGAGCCACCCAGGTGCCCCCATGAAAACCTTTCTTGGTGAGATTATAATAAAGCTGTACATTTGAGTTGCAATTGGAGATTCCAAAGTCAAGATTTATATAGCAAGGAGGCAAAAAGATGCTATGTAGATTTGAATATTATGGAGACAAGAAGGATGCTAAAATATGGTCCTGTTTCTGTTTGTACACAAAGGTCACTGGTTCATGTTGACATTTCTTTTATTGGTTCCACTTTCTGTGAGCTAATGTTGTACAGTTGAATGTGAGTGTACGATGAGCACACACACAGTGGACAAAATGCCCCCCCACCCCATTCTGTGAATTCATGTGCCTATTGTTCTGGGCAGGAAGCCCAGTTTGCTTTAAGTCTTTGTTATTTGAACAGTGTCCCAGATTCTCCTTTGATATGTACAATTCACCCATTTTTATTAACCTGAATATGGAACTCTGATGCTTTTATGATAGATTTTCAGTCACGTCCAGGTATGCTCCTTTTTGTTTTAAACAGGTCCTTCATTTCTCCTTGCTTTCAGGACTTATACCATATGAATTAGAAAGCAAATCCTCACAAGGTCGAATGTTAATAATGGAGCTTATTATATCAAAACAGATGACATTTTACACTTATGCTAATTTGGAGACCAGACCATTTTTGTCCAAACTCTAGCAAAGGCTTTTTGTTATTGTTTTGGTTTGTTTTTGAAGAAAAAGAAAATCTAGGGTCATTGAAAATAAACATTTTAAAAGCAAGATGGACAAAAATAATTACAGCAATGCAAATGAAACATACATTGAGCACCTAGTTAAGCAGCCCTTCTACCATTTTCTCACTGTGTCATGGTGTCTCAGTATTTAACCTTTCTATAAAAGATGGGGATAATAATAACATCTTTCTCACAGAGTTGTACTGAGGACTAAATGAGATTATGCTTATAAATTACTTCAGATATGGCTTGGCATGTAGCAAGTGCGTGATAAAAGTTATTAGTGACATAAATTATACACACAATAATCATAACAATGATACTGCAGCTGCCATGAATGTCAGTGATCAAAATCTAACTCACAGAATTCTGTTCGGAACTCTTGTGAGATCTAGTATTAATCCCCTTTATTTATCTCCATCTGGTCATCATATGCAATCCTCTGTGAAGGTATTTTTTCTACCATCCAGAGTCCTCGTTGTTGAAGAGAACTCCATCCCTGTCCCACATCACCTAACCACTGCCACCCCCATAACGAGTGGGGGAGAAACTTCAATTAAGTTTTGAAGTTAAAAAAAACTTCAACCAGAGGTTTCAAATACAGCCTAATCCAGAGACTCCAACAGTGAAGTCATCTTCCTCCATCTCCATCGTTTTCTGTTCTGATTTTATTTTCAGCAACTGCAAGGTAGTGAATTACATCCCAGGAGACCCTACATTCTCTCTGAGGCTCTCATGCATTAGAAGAGAGGCTGTGTTTTTCAGGAGGCCCCCAAAAAATCCTGTTTGAGTCAAGTGCGTCCCTATCCCTGAACTAATTCCTGACACCGTGGGGGAAAATTAATCTTTTCTTTCATCAACGTAAAAAAATTTTTTGTTTAAATAGACTTAATTTTCTTAGAGTAATTTTAGGTTTAAATTATTCTTTTTAAAAAGGCCTGTGGTATCTCCTTTTTTTTTTAAACAAAAATTTTTAAAGATTTTTTAAAAAGTTTTATCCATTTATTTGACACAGAAAGAGAGCACAAGCTGGGGGGGTGGGGGCAACAGGCGAGGGGTGGGAGAAGCAGGCTTCCCACTGAGCATGGAGCCCCATGTGGGAATCGATATACCAGGACCCTGGGATCATGACCTGAGCAGAAGGCAGACACTTAACCAACTGAGCCACCCAGGTACTCCGCCGATACCTCCTTCTTAAACGTCATTCCCCTCATCCAATACACCATCGAATTCTGCTGGCTCTACTTCCAAAACTTATTTTGACCCCATTCACTTCTTGCCAGCCTGACTGCTACCACCACAATATGAATCACCGCTATCTCATATCTGGTCTACTTCCTGCAACAATCTTCAAAGCAGCCTCCTTTGCTTCTGCTCTGGGTCTCCTAAAGTCTCTTCTACAACAGCAGAGGGGTATTTTTAAACATTTTCCAGATCACATTATGCTTATGCTTCAAACCCTGCGATGCTTTCCCAATGTCCTTAGAATAAAACCACCTTCCTACCATGGCCTACAAGATCTTAGCCCACCTCTTGCCCTCATCCCCTGCCACTCTCCCTCTGTTCAGCATGCTTCTGCTGCTCTGGTCTTCCTTGTGTTCCTCAAACACCCCCAGCTTCTTTGGACCTAGGGGTTCACAACGGCAGTTCTCTTACCACTTGCTTGATCCCTCACCAATTAATGATTTTTTAAAATTTTCCCTATAAAGCTTATGAACATGAGAAATCACTTTGTTGTATCTATATTCACTTGTTTACTGTGTATCTCCTCACCATTCCTACAACTTCATTAGACTTAAGCTTGTGAGGGTGGAGCCTTTATCCGGTAATCTTGCTCTTTATTCTCTTCCAAAACCCAAAATTATTCCTGGAATTCCAGACATACTTTTTGAAAAGATGAATGGGCCAACTTTGGCTAAATTAAATTTATTTTTTTTAAGATTTTTATTTATTCATTTGACAGAGACATAGAGAGAGCCAGAGAGCATAAGCAGGGGGAGCAGCAGAAGGAGAGGGAGAAGCAGACCCCCCGCTGAGCAGGGAGCCCCACGAGGGGCTGGGTCATGATCTGAGCCAAAGGCAGATGCTAAACTGAGTGAGCCACCCAGGTGCCCTGGTTTTTTGTTTGTTTTGTTTTTCCTTTAAAAAAGATTACTGGAAGAGAAGTCCCACAGAATCAAAGGAAGGGTTGAAGACTCAAAAGAATAGGCTCAGAAAGGGCAGAAGAAACAATAAGGACCCAGGGAATACCTGGTTCTAGCCATTTTTCCACTTTATGTGGCTTCACTGAAGACGCGATCTTATGAAGAGAGTCAGATTGTCCTAGTCTGGGTCTCGTCAGCATCATGTAGTTAGGAGATCTTAATTGACCTTTCCTTTAATAAACAATGGGAAAAAGGTAATTCTCTAAAAGAAATATAGGCTATTGTCCATAAAGGGGAGAAATGAATGCCCCCAAAGGCAAAAAAAAAAAAAAAGGCATTAACAAATCTTTGCAAAAATCCTTGACTTTGTCATCCACATCTACTATTGTGATATTAACTGATGCATATACAAGAAATGTAAATAGATTTTAGTATTAACCTACATCAAATAAAAGAGTAAAAATCATACAGCACATTCAGAAGATTTGCTTCTGAATGTTTTCTCTTTCCTATGGCTCAGAAAAACTTAAACGTCAGAGATGGTTCTACAAGTCACCTCCTTTCGGATGTCCCAAACTGGAGTTTCATTTCCCTGACATCTGCTTCTCCTACCATATTATCTATCTCAGTTAATGATAATATTATTCCTGCCATGATGACCTAGAACTTTAAGAGTAACTCTTGTTTCCTCCCTTTTGATCAGCAAGTCCTATCAATTCTACTTTAGAAATTCTTTAATGCATCCCTTCTTCACCTTCCCCACTACTACTGCCCAAGGTCAAGCAGGCCATCATTGCTTCCGACCCTGAGTAGCTTCTCAATGATGCCCTGTGTCTTCACTCAACCCACATAACCCCATCTCCCATACAGTTGTCACACTTACAATTCTAAAGCAAAGATCTAAATATGACAGTTCTCTGCTTTAAAAGTTTCTATAGCACCAAACCCCCTACCCCGCCACATGTCTTGGTTGGAGTGACAGAACACAAACGTCTCTCAGAATTGTTTATAAATGCAATAGTTCTTATTTTTTTTCTTTCTTCCTTTTTTTTTTTTTTTTAGGAGAGAGAGAGAGAGAGAGAGAGTGTGTGTGTGTGTGTGTGTGTGTGTGTGTGTGTGTGTGCTAGCTGGGGGGATGGGCAGAGGGAGAGGAAGAGAGCATCTTAAGCAGGCTTGAAGCACAGTGTGGAGCCCAATGTGGGGCTCGATCTCACAACCCTGAGATCATGACCTGAGCCAAAATCAAGAGTCAGAGGCTTAACCAACTGAGCGGCCCAGGTCCCTAAATGCAATAGTTTTTTTTAAATCTAGTGTTCTTTAACCCTGCTGTACATGAGAAAAATCAGTGTTTTTAAGGCATACTGATGCTAGGGTCTCAATCTAAAAGAATCTTTTTTTTTTTTTAAGATTTTATTTATTTACTTGAGAGAGAGAGAGAGAAAGCATGGGGGGCGGGGCAGAGGGAGAAGCAAACTCCTTGCTGAGCAGGGAGCCTGATTCGGAACTCAATCCTGAGACCGAGGATCCCATGGTCCTGGGACCATGGACCATGGATCAGGACCATGACCTGAGCCAAAGGCAGTCGCTTAACCAACTGAGCCACCCAGGCACCCCTCAATCTAAAAGAATCTTATTGAATTGCTCTGGAATAGAGCTTGTACATCCATTTTTAAAACTTCCTCCCCAACCACAGGTAATTCTAATGTGTAGTCAGGATTGAAAACTACTAATCTGAAAGATACCTAAAGAGATACTGCTACTTCCAGACAGCATGAAGTCATATTTATTTCCCCTCACTGTTGACAGAAATAACTAAAAAATCAAACAATATATTAAACAATGATTTTTAGGCACTGGTGATCAGGCAACATAGACAGTGTTCCCAGAGACAAGAGAAACAAAATGAGCCCTTGCTTATTGTCCAAAGAGAGTTTACAGGTAGCAGCAGTATTCATTTACACAAAAACGGTATCAGTAATAGGAGATAGGAACATGATTATATACTTAAAATTAATCTTCCATTTTGGAAAGCTTTAGGACTTTTTCTTTACTTTCTTACTTCACTCCAGCAAATAGGCAAAAAAAAAAAAAAAAGTTTATACCCTCACTTTTCCTTAATGTCATATTGGTATTAACTAGAGTTGGTTCTTTAAAATTTAAGTATCGTTTCTATTAAGCTGGAGATTTAATCACAGAATAACCCTCAAAGAATCTTAGAGCACAGAAAAAGTACAGAGATGTTTTTAAAGGACAAATTTCAGGGCATTTTCAAATTCTAAAGTGTAATAAATCTCTCTTGGGTATCCTTCAAAGTTAAAAGATTTTCCTTTCAGATTAATGAAAATATTAGGATTTATAAACCACAGTGGGCACTGGAGATATAACCCATGGTAGCTGCATTTGGTAAGGGATAAATGGAATCGCCACATTGTAGGGACAGAGCCAAAAAACCATTTTAAACTCATGTCCATGGCAGGTCAAATGATGCTGATCCAATTTAGAAAAGTATTATTATCTCATTGCTTATCTTCCCAAGGCTTAGTCCTCCAAAGGTTCATGCAGCTACTTCTTTTCTTTACATCACCAGTTCTAGGAGCCAACCTTCTGGAAGAATGTGGTACTACAGATTGAATTTCAGAACTGTGGGTGGTGCCCTAGTTGTCTGCCACAAAGTATAACGAGGAGACCAGCTTATCTAGAAATGGATTAACTCTGCCTCTAGCACAGTATTGGGATGTGTTCATTAAAAAACTTTTTGTGCTTTAGAAATGCCAAAACCACCTACTTTGACTCCTCTGGTTACATTTTATTTTCAAAATGGAAATATAATAAGCTAATTAAAAATATATTATATTTCATAATATAATATAAAATAAAAATCTATTTGCTCTGTAACAATTAATATTTTAATGTTTTTATAACATCAATTCCTTTCAGATGTTTCAATTAACTTTTGAGTGACATAAAAAGTTTCAGTGTTCTTTTTTTTTTTTTTTTTTTTGAGTAAAGTGATAGAAGTTTATTAAGTGATGATACAGAAAAAGCTCTCAAGAGTGAGAGGGATCCCAACAGGATTGCCCAAGTTTCATCATTCTTGAATATAATATTTCACACAACTTAAGATAAAGTCATTGAGTTTAGCATTTTAAAGAAAAAAATTAAAATAAAAAGGAGAAGGGTGCCTAGGTGGCTCAGATGGTTAAGCGGCTGCCTTCAGCTCAGGGCATGATCCCAGGATCCTGGGTTTGAGCCCTGCATTGGGCTCCCTGCTGGGCAGGAAGCCTGCTTCTCCCTCTCATAATCCCCTTGCTTGTGTTCCTTCTCTCACTCTCTCTCTCTCTCTATCTGTCAAATAAATAAAATCTTTAAAAAAATAAATAAAAAATAAAAAAGGAGAATAGTAACTCACTGAGAAGCTATGTACTTAGTAAATCTCGCTTTATACAAGAAGCAAAAGACATGAATCAAAGAGAAATAAATTCAAAATTTGTATTAATGAATTTCAATATACCTCTCTCAATAATGATTAAAAAAAATAGACACATGATATGGAAAACTTGAATAACATAATGAATCTACTTGATCTAACTGATTTTTATAAAACACACCCCTCAACAGCAGCAGGACACATATTCTTTTCCAGTGCACAAGGAACATTTACCAAGACAGATCATAATCGGGGCCATAAAACAATTCTCAACAAATTTAAAAGAATTCAAATCATACAGGATGCCTGGGTGGCTCAGTTGGTTAAGCCGCTGCCTTCAGCTCAGGCCATGATCTCAGGGTCCAGGGATCGAGACCCGCTTTAGGCTCCTTGCTCTGCAGGGAGCCAGGGAGCCTGCTTCTCTCTCTGCCTCTGCCTGCCACTCTCCCTGCTTCTGCATGCGCTCTCTCTCTCTCTCTCCCCCTGACAAATAAATAAATAAATGAAATCTAAAAAAAAAAAAAAAGAATTCAAATCATATGAGACCACGACAGAATTAAATTAGAAAACAACAGCAGAAAGAAGTCTGAAAAATCCGCAAATGTCTTAAAATTAAACACTCTTCTAACCCACAGAGCAAAGAAAAAACTAAAAGTGAAATGGGAAAGCATTTTAAACTGAATGAAGATGAATTCATGAGATATCAAAATTTGTGGGATAGAGTTAATGCAGTACTTGGAATGAAATTCATGGCACTAAAACACCTGTATTGGAAAAGAAAGTTCTTAAATCAATGATCCAAGCATCCACTTTAAGAAACTGGAAGTGGAGGAGCAAATGAAATTCAAGGTAAGTAGAAGAAAGAAAACAATAAGGATCAGGGGTAAAGCAAATAAACTAAAAACAGAAAAACAATAGAGAAATTAATAAAGCAAAGCCGGTTTTCTGAAAAGGTAAATAAAACTAGTACACTTCTAGTCAAATTTTTCTAAACAAAAAGAGAAGACACAAACACTATTGGGAATGAGAAAGATTATATCACTACAGAGTCTACAAATATCAAAGGACTAATAAAAAACTGTATTTTTGGGGTGCATGGGTGGCTCAGTCAGCTGTGTCTGCCTTCCACTCAGGTCATGATCCCAGGGTCGTGGGAAGGAGCCCCTGTGACACTGGGCTCCCTGTTCAGCAGGGAGTCTGCTTTTCCCTCTCCCTCTCTCCCTCCTCTTCCTCTTGTGCTCTTCTCGATTTCTCTCTCAAATAAATAAAATCTCTTTTTTATAAGTTTCCTTTTTTTAAAAGGATTTTATTTATTTATTTATTTGTCAAAGAGAGGGAGAGAGAGAGCGTGCACAAGCAGGCAGAGAGTGGCAGGCAGAAGCGGAGAGAGAAAAAGGCTCCCCGCCAATCAAGGAGCCTGATGTGGGATGCGATCCCAGGAAGCTGGAATCATGACCCGAGCCGAAGGCAGCGGCTTAACCCATCAAATAAATAAAATCTTTAAAAAAAAAAAAAAAAGAGACAAATTCGTGGGGCGCCTGGGTGGCTCAGTGGGTTAAAGCTCTGCCTTCGGCTCAGTTCATGACCCCGAGGTCCTGGGATTGAGCCCTGCATCGGGCTCTCTCCTCAGCAGGGAGCCTACTTCCTCCTTTCTCTCTCTCTGCCTACTTGTGATCTCTGTCTGTCAAATAAATAAATAAAATCTTTTAAAAAAAAAAAACAGATAAATTCATATTTCAATTTTCAAAACTGAAAAGTTGATGGCAATAAAGTTGACAACTTAGATAAAATGAACACATTTCAGGGTACCTTGGTGGCTAGGTTAGTTAAGCATCCAACTCATGGTTTCAGCTCAGGTCACGATCTCAGGGTCCTGGGATTGAGCCCCAAATTGGGCTCCATGCTCAGCAAGGAGTCTGCTTCCCCCTCTCTCCTACCCCTCACCCTATTCAAGTACTCTCTCTAAAATAAATAAATATTTTAAAAATTGAATAAATTTCTTGGACTACACAAATTAGCAAAACTTTCCCCAGAAGAAAGAGATAAACCAAATCATCCTATATTTATTAAGGAAATTGAATTTGGGGATGCCTGGGTGGCTCAGTCAGTTAAGCATCTGCCTTCAGCTCAGGTTGTGATCCCAGGGTCCTGGGATTGAGCCCATCTCAGGCTCCTTGCTCAGCAGGAAGCCTGCTTCTTCCTCTGCCTCCCATTCCTCCTGCTTGTGTTCTTTCTCTCTCTGACAAATAAATAAGTAAATATAAATAAAAAAGGAAATTGAATTTGTAGTTTAAAACCTTTGCACAAAGAAAAACTAGGCTTAAAAGTCTTTCCTAGTGAATATAATCAAAGATTTAAGGAAGAAATAATGCAATTTCTACCCAAACTCTCTCCCAATATTGAAGGGATGGGAATACTTCCCAACTCATTTTTGGAGGTCAACATTATCCTTATACAAAATTTGGGCAAAGACATAAATGAAGATATAAACACAAACCAATATCGCTCATGAACAGAGATGCAGATCTTCTTAACAAAATTTTAGCAGATCTAATCCAACAATATATAGAAAGTATAGTATATCATAACTAAGTGGAATTTATCCCAGGTGTCCAATGTTGATTTTAACATTCTTAAGTCAATCAGTGTAATTCACCAAATCAACAATATAAGAAAAGAAAAATGATACAGTAATCTCAACAGATGTGTAATTAGACATCCATTCCTAATGAAAACTCTCAGAAAACTAGGAATAGAAGGGAACTTCCTCAACCTGATAAAAGGTACCTATGAAAAACCTACAGGTTTTTATATCATTCATAATGGTAAAAGACTGAATGAATGCCTTCCTCCTAAGATCAGGAACAATGCAAAGATCTTTGCTCTTACTATTTCAACTTAATTTTGTGCTGGAGGTTCTAGCTAGTATGACAAGGAAAAACAAACAAACAAATAAATACAGACATAAAGATTGGAAAGAGGAATAAAATTTTATCTCTTTTATGGGGGGATGACATCATCATGTAGAAAATTCTATGGATCTATTAAAAAATATATTAGAACTAAACAGTGGATTTAGCAAAGCTAAAGGATACAAAATCAATATAAAAAGAGCAATATAAAATAGCAATGAATAATCAGAAATTGAAATTTTTAAGATGTTATCATTTATAACAGAATTAAAAATATCAAGAATTTAGGCATAAGTCTCTAAGATACATAAACAGTGTACACTAAAAGCATAGAACATTGGTGAGAGAAATTAAAGACATAATACTAATAATAATTATAATTATAATATATAATATAGTATATCACATATAATATATTATACTATATTATATACTATATAATTTATTATTAATATACATGATATACTATATTATATATTATTATTATTATTATTATTATTATTATTATTTTGGATTGGATAATTCCAAATATCCAATTGGATAGGATAATTCTTCATTGTGAGAACCATTATTGTGCATTGTAGAATGCTTACCAGCATTCTTTACCTCCATCTGCTAGATGTCCCATCACCCTTGCCCTGAGTTACGATAAACAAAAATGTGTCCAGATACTGTCATATGACCCTTGTGAGGCACAATTGAGAACCACTAACCTAAATAAATGGAGATATGTGCTATGTTTATGGATCAGGAGACTCAATATTGTTGTTGTTTTTTATTTTTTTTTTATTAAAGATTTTATTTATTTATTTGACAGAGACCACAAGTAGACAGATGCAGGCAGAGAGCGAGGAGGAAGCAGGCTCCCTGCTGAGCAGAGAGCCTGATGTGGGGCTCGATCCCAGGACCCTGGGATCATGACCTGAGCCGAAGGCAGAGGCTTTAACCCACTGAGCCACCCAGGTGCCCCTGTTGTTGTTTTTTATTTGAGAGCGAGAGAAAGCACTAGAAGGGGAGGTCAGAGAGAGAAGCAGACTCCCTGCTCAGCAGGGAGTCTGCTGTGGGACTTGATCCCGGGACTCCAGGATCACCTGAGGTGAAGGCAGTTGCTAAGCCAACTGAGTCACCCAGCGCTCCTCAATATTATTAAAATATCAGTTCTCAGGGTGTCTGGGTGGCTCAGATGGTTAAGCGTTTGCCTTCGCCTCAGGTCATGATCCCAGGGTCCTGGGATAGAGCCCCACGTTGGGCTCCCTTCTCGGCAAGGAGCCTGCTTCTCCCTCTCCTTCTGCTCCCCCGGCTTATGCTCTCTCACTCTCTCTGTCAAATAAACAAAATCTTTAAAAACAGTATCAGTTCTCTTCAAATTAATCTAGAGGCTCAACATGCTCCCTCTCAAACTACCAACAGGATTTTTGTCTATACTGACGAGTGGATTCTTAAATGTGTATGAGAATACATAGGACCTAGAAGAGCCAAAATGATTTTAAATAAGAAGGACAAAACTGGAGGACTTACACTACATGATCTTAAAACTTAAAAAGAACAGCTGTGATCAAGGCAGTGTAGAGTGGGAAGAGGTATCTGTGGGAGCACTCGGGTGGCAGGAGGAGCCATACATATAGAATCAGGAGCTGCTAATTAAGCTGATCAAGATAACAACCTCCCCAGAGCACCGTGACTTTGTGGGAAAGCCCACAGAGGAAAGTCAGTGGGGAGCCTGGCCAGGATTGGTGAAGTTCTGGGCAAGAAGCTGGAGGAAAGGGGCTTATAGTCCTATGTGGCTATGTGGTCCTTGGCCAGTTTCTGATGCTAAAGAAAGATGAAGATCTTTTCTGCGAGTGGCTGAAGGACACATATGGTGCCAACGCCAAGCAGTCCAGGGACTGCTTCTGAGAGTGCTGCAAGGCCTCCTCCTGAGGCTCTCTGGATGGGCCCCCAATTCCTAACCTCAGTATTGAGTCTCCAGAGTTTGCCTTGCATGTCCCCTCCCCCATCCTCTACAAAAGAAGAGATTGCCGTTGTCACATTCACCTGTGATGTACTTCAATGTCTTTGGGACCTTGAAGCCTCATAGCCAAAAACTGGAAACAACAAGACAGCTGGTGAATTAATAAACTGTGCATATTCATACAAGGGAATACCACTCAGCAACAAAAGAAAATGAACTATTGATACCCATGACATCATGGATAAATCTCAAAATAATTATACTGAGTGAAAGAAGCTAGACAAAAACAAGGAGTACCTACTATATGATTCCATTTACATATATTTCTAGAAAATGCAAACTAACATATAGTGACAGAAAGCAATTCAGTGGTTGATTACCTGTGTGTTAGTGGGGGCAAGAAGAGCCAGGAGAGGGATTATAAAAGAGAAGAAGGAAACTTTTTGGGATGATGAGCATGTGATAATTTCACAGATAGAGACTTATGTCAAAAATTTTCAAATTGTACACTATAAATTTGCCCAGTTTGTTTTGTGTCAACTATATCTCAATAAAGCAGTAATAAAATAATAATGACAAAAAGAGAGATGGCTAAAGACATACTGGTTGAAGTTCGATGTTAGAAATGTAACCTTCTCTGACATGATTCCTCCCCACAGTTGTCTGCTGGTTCTAGGCTATCTACCTAAAACACGAAATCTGCTAGGGTTCGAAAATGCACCTGAGGCAGGTTGCCGTCAGCTAGCAACTCACTTAATTCCTCCTTTTAAACAACTGCATACTTAAAAGAGAATCACTTATAAATTAAATCCTCATTGAAAAGTTCTATCACAGCATGGATCTCATTTCAAGAAAGCATTTTCCCAGGGCGGTACATTTGTTTTTGTCCTTCTGCTAAAATTTGCCTCCCATCCAACCCTGGATTCACTGTTTTGTTGGGCCAGACAGAATTCACCTCTTGTGTATATGTGAAGCCCTCGCTGGTCCTCTGCTTCTTAATATCACATTCAGTAGCCATTAATTACCTGGCTCATATTGCCAGCACGTAGTGGCTCTAACAAAATGCCACCCCACTTACCTACTCCTATCATGAATTTTACCTAAAATAAAGTGAGCTTAGACGTCTGAAATGTAAACTTTACCATTAAGACAAACTGGTTCAGATAAAAGATGCACCATCACTTGAAATGGACACCAGGATTCCCAGGCCAAACAGATTATTATTACCTAACTGAAAATACTAGCATGTCAGAAATAGAAAAAAAGAAGTACATAAGAAGAGAGGTTGATCATGAATGACAATCACCATCTGGGGAAGAAAGAACCTGTTTGTATCCCCTGTTAACTCTGTTTAAAGCTTTAAATTTTTTAAAATCTGGAATGCACTGATTACTTTCCCTTGTTCTTAATTCATTTTACAAACAGCCTTTTGCTTATAATTTGTTTTTCAAACACAGCGAGTATGCCAAGAGAACTCACTAAGTAACAGAAGAGGGTCTAGTTCCCTGAGATGTGAGGGATCCTCATTTTAATTTTTGATAATAAATCCTCATTATAATAATTTGCCATTCTGGATTTATATCATAGTCTTGTGAATTTAATACCAGCCTAAGAAACAGATGCAACAAGGTAAAGACCAGATTCTAACATATTTTCCAAGATAATGTCACTTTGTATGACCTCTTGGGACACAGTCTGCTTTGCCTGAAGTCTGCTTTCCTTTCATTTATTTGTTTATTTATTTACCATTTCCACCATTATCTTTCTGCTACATTTACTCCATATTACAGTTAGAAGAGCACAGTTTACAAGCTCTAGATTCTGAGCTACCTGAGGGTAGTTTTATCCAGGTCTGTACTGGTGTCCACCACGCTGTTCAATCAATCACAGAACTATCTGAATCCGGATAATGTGTAGAGGTATTTTCTTCCATTTTTTAGTTGATTTGATAGTTAGAAAACTGGACACCCAAACCAGACCTTCCCCAGTACAAGCCTCTTAGATTCATAAACCTCTAATACTATAGATAAGACAGGTATGTTTTTGAAAGTTTTAAAAGGGTGCCCTGCTGACACAGTTGGTAGAGCATGTAGCTCTTGATCTCAAACCCCATTTTCAATGGGTGTGGAGCCTATAGATAAATAAATAAGTAGATAGATAGATAGATAGATAGATAGATAGATAGATAGATAGGTGGGGGCAGTGCGGAGCTGACACAGGGCTCAAGCTCAAGACCCTGGGATCACGACCTGAGCCGAAATCATGAGTCCAATGCTTAACCAACTGAGCTACCCAGACGCCCCCAGAGAACTGATTTTTTAAATGAGGGCCAGAGTAGCACCAACCTCAGTGAAGTTCCTGACACTGTTTATGTTTGGGAATTCCTGAAATATTTAAAAACGTTTCAAGGCTTGTCACTACATCAACTAGGGAGAAGGTAGAGGTTTGTCAGATGAATAACCATTAAGGAAATAATGAAAGTGTGCTATGTATTTTAACAATTAAACCACAGTGTAGAGAACCAAATGCTAACCCTATAAACTTTTTGTTACCAAAGATAGTAAGAAAAAAATCACATCTTTATAAAGGAGTCCTAATCCATTTTAAATTTGCAATAGCAATGCTCCTTTTGATGAAAAGAATTCACTCTAGTGCATATAAAGCAGTTAAGACTTTATGTCATATGGGGTGCCTGGGTGGCTCAGGGGGTTAAAGCCTCTGCCTTCGGCTCGGGTCATGATCTCAGGGTCCTGGGATCGAGCCCCGCATCGGGCTCTCTGCTCCGCGGGGAGCCTGCTTCCTCCTCTCTCTCTGCCTGCCTCTCTGCCTACTTGTGATTTCTCTCTGTCAAATAAATAAAATCTTTAAAAAAAAAAAAGACTTTATGTCATAAATTCATATGCAGATGAAATTTTTTTGTTTCAAGCTTAAAAAAAAAAATCCAAAGTAGTCTGTAGAAAATATTCAATACCACAGAGGTATACATGTTAAAAAAAAAAAAAGTAATTGTTGAGCTAAAATTCCATGTTATAAAAAATCAAATAATGAATAATTCTTGCCTCATTATTCCTTCTTTTTTTTGTTTTTTTTTAAGATTAAAAAACTTTTTTTTAAAAGACTTTATTTAGGGCGCCTGGGTGGCTCAGTGGGTTAAGCCGCTGCCTTCGGCTCAGGTCATGATCTCAGGGTCCTGGGATCGAGTCCCGCGTCGGGCTCTCTGCTCAGCAGGAAGCCTGCTTCCCTCTCTCTCTCTCTCTCTGCCTGCCTCTCTGTCTACTTGTGATCTCTCTCTCTGTGTCAAATAAATAAATAAATAATCTTTAAAAAAAAAAAAAAAAGACTTTATTTATTTGAGAGAGAGAGAGTGTATGAGAGAGAAAGCGCAAGCAGGGGGAGCTGCAGAGAGAGAGGGAGAAGAAGGCTCTCCACTGAGAAGGGAACCCAGGGCCAGGCAAGATCCCAGGACCCCAAGATCTTGATCTAAGCCAAAAGCAGATGCTTAAACAACTGAGGGACCCAGGTGCCCCAGTTGTTCGTTTGTTTGTTTGTTTGTTTGTTTGTTTGTTTTTTAAGACTTTATTTATTTGAGAGAGAGCAAGAGCTTGAGCATGAGCATGAGCATGGGGGAAGGGAAGAGGGAGAAGACAAGCAGACTCCCCCCTGAGCAGGAAGCCTGACATGGGCTTCCAACTCTGGACCCTGGGATCATGACCCCAGCTGAAGGCTAACGCTTAGTGACTGAGCCACCCAGGCACGCCCAGACACCCCACCTTTTTTAAGTTTTTATTTTAATTCTGATTAGTTAAAAGACAATGTTCTATTAGTTTTACGTGTTGCCTCAATTCCTTCTTAAAAGCAGTAATTTTTTTTACGAGTTTCTTAATAGAAATCTAATTTCTTTAAGCACTATTAACTGATTGCCTTTGACTCAGTTTTCTCACAGTGGACAGTGTAATGAATAAATACAATTAAGTGTGAATAAACTAGTTTCCTAGTTCACAAATAACAGAGTCCTAAACATAGAAAAGAGTTTTCATTAATATTTAGTTCTGTAATTAATCCTCAAAAAATTGTGATTTTTAGGGGTGCCTGGGTGGCTCAGTCAGTTAAGCATCAGCCTTCCGCTCAAGGTCATGATCTTAGGGTCCTGGGACTGAGCCCCACATCCAGCTTCCTGCTCAGCGGGAAGCCTGCTTCTCCCTCTCCCACTCCCCCTACTTCTGTTTCCTCTCTCACTGTTCTCTCTCTGTCAAATAAATAAATAAATTCTTTAAAAAAATTGTGATTTTATGCATAGGAAACTGAGGCCTAGAGAAATGAAGTTACTTTTTCACATCCCAGTTGGTTAATGGCAGCTTAGAGACTGAAGACATCACTGCCTTGTAGTATGATTTATGAGTACTGGGTTCCCATAAAAGAGTAAGCTGAAAATGCTAAGCCAAGAAATGCTTATTTCAAAAAAAAGGCAGTAGCACAATCTGTCTCTTCTCCGAAAAATCATATGCATGGCAGATTTTTGTCCTACCGAGGCTACATGAAGAAAATGCAGGCCTAATCTGCCCGGTCTTCCATCTCTGCGCAAAAGGAGGGGCTGGGTTTAAGAGGAGCTTGTCCTGCACGGCCTCATCAGCCAACAGGCATGGCTCCAGCTCTGCAGGGCAAGAGAGGTAGCCTAGGAAGAAAGAACCATCACCAACGCCTCCCCCTGGCCCCTCCTGTGTGTATCTTGGATAAATAAAAACTATACCTATAGAAAAAGGGGTGGGTGTGTGTAAGAGAAAGCCGTGGGTACTCCTTCAACTGGACACCCGCGCGCATTTCCTGATCCTCTGTCCTCTTCTGCTTTCCCTTAGGCTTCCACCCTGGCATGGCCTTCTGCATCATGTGTTCATCTCTCCTTTGACTCAACCCAACAAGCATGGCCTCAACCTCATCTGCACCAACAAAGCGGGTGTCTACACACACCAAGCAAAGACCTTGGGAGAAAGACGCGTTTCCCAAGCCTTAGCCCCGTACAATCCAGCGTCACACCTTTATTTCTAGGCAAGCCTCCCCCCGCCCCCACCCCGGCTCTTCTCCCTCTCTCCCCCGCCACCAGCCGCATCATCCCACGCAGTCTCCCCGGTACCCTCCAACCCTCTCCAAGCTAAGGACACTCGGCGCCAACCCTCTCAGGCGCCTGGGGATTCCAGTCCCTTAGGTCGCAGCTCCCGGAGCGGTGCTCCTGCCCAGCTCACCGCGCGCCGCAGCTCCCGGCGCAGACCGCAGCCTCCCCGGCTTCCGCAGTGCTCCTGCGGTGCTCTTACCTCATCCAGGGTGCGGCCGCCGCGGCTGCCTCTTCCTCCTCGGCCGCCGCTGCCCAGCTCCTGGCCGGCTCGGGCTGCCGTCGCTCCCGGCCAGGAGACTGCCGCGAGGACTGTGGGGCTCGCGCCGCGTCCCCGGACCAGTAAGGCGCGTAGTGCGCCCAGCTGGACGCACGGCAGCAACAGCTGCAATCGCAGCGGCGGTGGCAGCAGGACCCGCTGTCGGTCCTCTTCATGGATTTTCTGGGCCCGGCCGCACCAGTCCCGGTTACCGTCCCTGCTTGGCTTTCCTACGGTCTTCCCGCACTGCCAAGGAGCATCCTCCGGGCATGGATGGTGGCGGAAACCCGGAAGGACCAGGCCTCCTCCGCGGCTGCCTCTGCCACCTGCTCCGCCCAGATTGCTTCTGTCCCTCGCCCACAGACACCCGCCGCTGCCTCTTCACCCTCTCCTCAACCCACTCTCTCTCAACCTGGAAACCTTTTCATTCCTAGACAGCACTCTTTTTTTTTTTTTTTTTTTTTTTTTTTTTTGTCTTCCTAGACGCTCCATTGTCACTGTCCTCAGTTTCTAACCTTAAAAAGTTTCTCCTTTTCTCCCTCCCTCTCCCGGTATTTTCCTGGGTTTTGTCTTCCTCCTCCCTCCAACTCAACCACCCTCTTCTATTTTACATTATTCTTTGCTCAGAATCACTACTACTCCAGGCAGCTGGCTAAACCCCTTTCTCCCTCTTAAAATATCCCACCCCCAATTTTCCCTTTAGTTGTAAAACAAAAACAAAAACAAAAACCTTTCTCCTAAATAACCTCAGTTTTCCTTTCCGTTAAGACTTTCTGATTTTCATTTTTCATGAAGAATTCATAGTAAAGTATATACAGCTTGGTATCCAATATCATGTAAAGGGGATAAATTCAAGGTTAAATAAAAGTTCATAGGTCAAATAAATCCTCCACTTAATGCTCATTCTGAAAAGCCTTTGCTTATATTCCACAGCGTCCTCTAAGAACGGAAACTAGTCAGGATCCAGCAAAGCAGAATGCTTCTGCTCCGCTATAGACACAAGGCTTGCAACAGAACCTCATCTTTGTAGTAGGCACTATATGGATCCCAAAGTTTATAGGCAAAGGTCAATAGGGACTAGCAATGGATTCACTGTAAACAAAGAAACTTACCTTAACATGTCTTCCTCCCAAGTCTGTTCAGTCCTCTGCTGCTTTTTTTTTTTTTTTTTTTCAAACCCAACACCATCATCCAACCAGTTGACCAAGCCCCAACCCTGGGAGCAGTCAGACTTATCTCCCTCACTCATTCACCTCATCCAGTCTTTAATTCTACTTCTTTACTATTTCTTTATCTTAAGTGGTCCTTCTTATCATGATTCAAAATGGTGCCATAAAAATGACACTATCAGATATCTCATTCTTTCTTTCAAACCTTAATCTATATCTTTACCTCTGTTTTCCCCCCAGTATATTCTACCGGGGCAATTTACCCTACCACTCCCATCTCTTCTAGAGATTTTTTTAAAGATTTTATTTATTTATCTGAGAGAGAGAGTGAGAGCATGAAAGGGGAGAAAGACATAAGGAGAAGCAGACTCCTCATGGAGCTGGGAGCCCAAAGCGGGACTCGATCCTGGGACTCCAGGATCATGACCTGAGCTGAAGGCAGTCGCTTAACCAACTGAGCCACCCAGGTGCCCATCTTCTAGAGATTCTTAATTAACTTTTGTTGTTTTTATATCTTCAGCCTCACCTTCTGCTTTAGGTCCAGCCCCCTCTTTTTTTTTTAAGATTTTATTTGTTTATTTACTTAAATAAATAAAAGAGCAAGAGCAAGAGCAAGAGAGAGAGCATGAGCTGTGAGGAGGGGCAGAGGGAGAGAGAAGCAAGCTCTCCACCAAGCAGGGAGCCTAATGAGGGACTTGATCCCAGGGTCCTGGGATCATGACCTGAGCTGAAGACATACACTTAACTCACTGAGCCATCCAGGTGCCGCATGGCCCACCCTAGCTCTTATAAACATGCTCAAGTCTCCTCATCTCAAAAGTCCTCCCACCCCTAATTGCCCTCATATCTCTGGCTTCCCTTCATTAACAAACTTGCTTAAATGTACTGTATATATCCCATAGCTATATTTCCTGACTTCCATTCATTCTTTTTTAAAAAAGATTTTATTTATTTATTTGAGAGAATGAGTGAGAGAGCACCACCAAGTGGAGGGGCAGAGAGAGAGGGAGAAGCAGACTTCTCACTGAGCAGGCAGCCCAATGTCGGGGGAGGGTAGGCTCCATCTCAGGACCCCAGGATCAGAACCTGAGCCAAAGGCAGATGCTTAACTGACCAAGTCACCCAGGTGCTCCTCCATTCATTCTTTACCATGTCTCTCTGCTGTCAGTCTTCTAATCCTATTAGAAGCTGGTCTCACAGCCCACTGACTTTGGCTTTGCCCACAGACAGGTAGTAGACTTAATCTAATATACAAAATAAAAGGAATGAGGTTCCTAAATTAATTTTTTGAGGTTCCTTAATTTGAAGAGAATATGCCATCTTCATTGGTTCAGGCGAATAAATAGGTCAGTGAAATTACTGCAGACTCAAGCAGCAAGAAGTGCTGAAGCTTCCATTTCCCTCCAGGACGAAAGAGCATGCATTAGACTAAGCCCCTGGGTGGAGGGTAGGATAGAATAGAATAGAATATATAAATATTTATAAATAATATTAAAACAACTCTTTGAGGGGCACCTGGGTGGCTCAGTGGGTTAAAGCCTCTCCCTTCAGCTCAGGTCATGATCCTGGGGTCCTGGGATCGAGCCCCGCATCGGGCTCTCTGCTCAGCAGGGAGCCTGCTTCCCTTCCTCTCTCTCTGCCTGCCTCTGCCTACTTGTGATCTCTGTCTGTCAAATAAATAAATAAAATCTTAAAAAAAAAAAAACTCTTTGAAGAAACTGAAGAGTAACCAAAGCAGGCAGGGCTTGAATCTATGATCCTGAAAGAGGAGAAGAACATGAAGTGAGTTCCATATTCACCCTGAAATTTTTCTCCTGAAGGAGTTTTCCAAATCAAGTGCTAGAATATAAAGGCAAAGTAAAAGCTGGCAGTATTACTGGGCTGAAGAGTCAAAGATCAAAGCTCAGAGCTGCTAAAGTGGCCGGAACTTGAAGGAGAACTTCCAGAGCAAGAAGAATGGCAAAGATGCTGTTCAATAATCTAGTGCAGAGACATCTGGGTTGCTCAGTTGGATCTCCCTTTGGCTCAGATCATGATCCTAGGGTCCTGGAATTGAGCCCCACATTGGGGGCTCCCAAGGAAACTTCTTCTCCCTGTGTCTGCCACTCACCCTTCTTGTGCTCTCTCTCTCTCTGACAAATAAAATCTTTTTTTTAAAAAAATCAAGTGCAAAAAAAAAAAAATCTAGAGCAAATTGTCCTCAGGGTAGTGGCCAGAAGCCCAACATGCACAAAGCAAAATTAAACACACACACACCAGAAAACAGCAGTTTAGAGGCTAATGAACTAAGTAGAGATTTCAGCACCTAAAGATGAAGGATAGTTGGAAGGCTGGCAAAGCAGGGATAAGAGGCCCCCAACCTAAGAGGAAACCATCCTTAGAAGGATTTTACACTGCCCTTGAAGGAGCCCTCCACCCTTTCCAATGTGATAGATAGATGGCAAAAATCTGATAGGATGACAGTCACATGGAAAGTTAACCATTATCAAAACGGCCCACCAACAAGCCCATAAAAACCCTTACACTTAGAAACTCCAGTGGCAACCCTTTCGTGGGTGGGGGCTTTGAATTGTCATTTTGTTATCCCTCAATAAGCCTTCCTTTGCTGTCCACCACTCTGTCCAGTCTACTTCTTCATTCTCTGAAGCAGCGTGTCCAAGAATTGAGGCCACCAACACATAGGAAAAGAAAAGATCCTGGGGCACCTGGGTGGCTCAGTGGGTTAAGTTTCTGCCTTCGGATCAGGTCATGATCTCAGGGTCCTGGGATCAAGTCCCACATTGGAGCCTGCTTCCCCCTCTCTCTCTCTGCCTGCCTCTCTGCCTACTTGTGATCTTTCTCTGTGTGTCAAATAAATAAATAAAATCTTTTTTAAAAAAAGAAAAAAAAATCCTGTAACACTAATACAATTTGGACTTCAAGCCTCTCCAAGGTAAAGAGACATCTGCGGCTTTCAGTTGAGACCCAAAAAGGCTGCACTCTTAAGAGTAAGGACAATACAGTACCAAAATAGAATAGATCTAACAAAGCTTGAAGCCAAGTCTTTACAGAGTCAAAGTGATCCATTGGTAATCTTTATGCTTACCAGAACAAAATTTAACTCTATGGAGGTAGATAACATCATCCACAACATCTACAATTATTTCCTCCCCAATGTTAAAGATCCTATATATATAAAATTAAAAGGCATGCTAAAACCAAATCCAAATGACTAAACATGAGGGAAAAAGTTGTGTGTGTGTGTTTTTTTTTAAGATTTTATTTGAGTGGGGAGAAAGAGATGGCACATAAGAGAGCACAAGCAAGGGTGGGGGCAGACTCCCTACTGAGCAGAGAGCCCTATGCAGGGCTGTATCCCAGAATCCTGGGATCATGACCTGAGTGGAAGGCAGATGGTTAACCAACTGAGCCATGCAGGCAGACACCTGCCATGAGAAGAAAAATTAATAGAAACAGACCCAGACGTTAGAATGGACATGATTTTAAATAACTATGACTAATAGGCTTAAGAAAAAAGAGGAAAAGATGGGCAAATACTAAAAGATAAGTAATTTATAGAATTGGAACTTATTAAAAACAGATGGACATTCTAAATATAAAAATACAATAACTGGAAATAGGAATCCATTTGGTGTGTTCAACAATAGTCTGAATGCAGCAAAAGTCAGGACCATGAAGTGGAAGAAAGGGCAATAAAAAGTCCAAAAAAGAAAAAGAAAATTAAAAAATAAATAAAAAATGAAGGACAGAAAAAAGGGGGGTTTGAAAGAACAGAGCATAACAGGCATTTGGGATACAGTCAAAAGGTATAGTATAGTAACTGTAGTCCCTGAAAGAGAGGAGAGAATGGGCTTGAAGCAATACTTGTGGAGAAAGAGACCAAGGATTTTCTAAAACTGATGAAAGACATTGACTTCTCAGGTTCCAAAAGTTAAGCAAATCCCAGGTAAAATAAATCACCAATATATCTCAGAAATATAAGAAGCAGTTGCAATTAGAAATTTGATGAAGGAAACTCTGTCATTGAAATGATGGAGAAGATCTTGACCAGGAGATAGGTCTCATTGACCTAATGAATTCCATAGCTTTTATACAGTAGCAGGCGTCATTATGCAGGGTCTCAAAAGGAACACACACAAGAAAGGATGGAAATTATGTCACTAAACAGAGGTTATACTCAAATCAGCCTTGGGGTGTCAGAAAAAGAAGAGGTTGAAAGAGGGAAATGAAAATGAATAGGTTTGATTTGCTGGTAGAAAATCTATTAAGCTCATTAAACCATAGTTAGTAAGCAAACTAGCCTACCAAACTGTAAATTTTCTAAATTTTGTATAACAAGGCAGAAATATCTCAAATGTCCTACCCCAAAAGAGGAAATAATTTCTACAGGGGACTTCCACATGCACCTGCCACATATTGAACACAGTACCATAAACAATTGAAACTGTGTTTACAAGTCACGGGTTCAGATAACTGGCATAAAATGATTGGTAAGCCATAGAGGCTAAAACTGAAAAGGTTTTCTCTTCTTTCTCTACTCAACACTGAATTTCTGCTATGATTGGAAACAGCTATGTGGTTCTGAGTTCTCCCAAGAATTAAACTGGGTTCTGATGACATGGTTTTGCTTGGGTAGCTCTATGGCCTTGGAACTGACTTGAGAAAAATTTTTGACTTTGTTAATATTAAGTGTCCTATTACATTTTGTGTTGTTTGAAAGTGGGAGACATCAGAAATTTGGATTGAACCAATCCAACCTGATGATGCTATGGAAAATATCCAGTAAAAACAGCTGAAACTATAGCCAATGAAAGAATCCTGATTCTGCCCAGAGACCTGATTAAGAATTCTGCTGGCTGACAAAATACGGGAAGCAACCCAAGTGTCCATCAATAGATGAATGAATAAAGGAGATGTGGTATATATATACAATGGAACATTACTTAGTCATAAAAAGGAATGATATCTTGCCATTTACAACATGGATGGATTTACAGCATATAATTAAATGATATAAGTCAGTTGGAAAAAAGCAAATACCATATAATTTCACTCATATATGGAATTTAAGAAACAAAACAAACAGGGGGCACCTGTATGGCTAGTTGGTTGAGCATCCGACTCTTGATTTGGCTCAGGTCATGATCTCATGGGTCATGGGATGGAGCCCCATGTCGGGCTTCTGCTCAGCAGGGAGTCTGCTTGAGACTCTTTCCCTCTGTCTTTTCCCCTACTTGTGAGCTCACTCTCTCTTTCTCAAATAAATAAATCATGGGGGGAAAAAAAGTAAGAGAAACAAAACAAACAGAAAAAAAAGAGATTTAGAAAAAAAACCAGACTCTTCAATAAAGAGAACAAACTGATGGTTGCCAGAGGGGAGGTGAGTAGCAGATGTGGGTGAAACAGGTGAAGGGGATTAAGACTACCCCTACCCTGTATACAACCCCTACCCTGACTACACTGAGTAATGTTTATAATTGTTGAATCACTATATTGTACACCTGAAACTAATGTAACACTGTATGTTAAGTATACTGGGATTAAATAAATTAAGAAATAATAAAACAAGTTAAAATAAATAAAAATTAAGAAAGACAATTCTGGGGCATACCTGGCTAGAGAGCATGCATTCAGTCAGAAGAGTGTGCAACTTTTGATCTCATGGGGTTATGAGCTCAAGCTCCATGTTGGGTGTAGAGATTACTTAAGTACATAAATAAACTTAAAAAAAAAAAACTTAAAAAGTGGGGAGGAACAAGATGGTGGAGGAGTAGGAGACCTAAATATCATCAGGTTCCAGGAGTTCAGGTAGCTAGTTATCAAACCATTCTGAACACCTACAAACTCAACAGGAGATCCGAGAGAAGAAGAGCAGCAATTCTAGGAACAGAGAAGTGACCACTTTCTGGAAGGTAGGACATGTGGAAAAGTGAATCCAAGGCAATATAAGGGAAGAGAAACTGTAGGGGGAGGGGCCAGCTCCTGGCAAGCAGTAGGGCAGCACAAAATTGGAACTTTTAGAAGTCTGCTCCACTGAAGGACATCGCTCCAGAGACTAAGTGGGGGTGGAGCCCTCGAAGAGACAGTGTGGTCTCAGGTCCCTCAGGGTCACAGAAAGACCAGGGGTGCCTGAGTGTGGCACAACTCCCAGGTGTTGGAGCAGGGAAGCCGGCTACAGAGATGGAGCTGAGGAGTGCTCTTTCAGCTTGAGGTTGCCTTCAACTGTGACCCCAGGCATAGTTGAACCACCACTTTTTGAGCAGGGACCCTACGGGTGGCAGACCTGGGGAGACTAACCCTCCTTCCTGGGAGGAGTGGCATGGGAGTGCACTGTAGGAATTTGCTGGGTTTGGAGACTCAAAATGGGGTCATGGGCCAGAGATAGAAATGCTGGGTCACAGGCCAGGTGAGCACAGAGTGTGGCTGGAGACCAGGGAGTTGGGAGGGATTGACTGCTTTTCTATGAGGGCACATTGAGGAGTGGGGCCCTGAGCTCTCAGCTACTCCAAGGCTGGAGATTGGAGGCTGCCATATTCATTCCCATCCTCCAAAGCTGTATGGAAAGCGTTCAGGGAACAAAAGCTACCAAGAGCAAAAAATCAGCAGATTACTTAGCCTGGCCCCTAGCAAGGGCAGTGTCATTCCACCTCAGGCAAAGGCATTTGAGAATTACAGCAACAGGCCCCTTCCCCAGAAGAGTAGCAAGAACATCCAGCCAAGACCAAGTTCACTGATCAATGAGAACTGAGGAACTCCACAGCTAGGCAAAAACAACACATAGAATTCATGGCTTTTCTCCCCATGATTCTTTAGTCTTTCAAAGTTAAATTTTTTAAGTTTTATTTTTTTCTTATTCTATTTTTAAAAATTTTCCTCTTTCCTATTTTAACATTTTTAACTATTCTATCTTATCAATATCTTTTTAAAAATCTTTTTAAATTTTCATTGTTATAGTCTTAGTCTATCCCTTCGTTGTATTTAACCTTATTTTTTTATACATAGAGGTTTTCCTTTCTTTAAAATTTTGGGATACAGTTTCTTCTAATAGATCAAAATATACCCTAAATAAGTGCATGGCTTTGTTCTAGTCTCGAGCCTGATCACATTCTTTCCTCTTTTTTTTCTTTTTTCAACCAACTTCTTATCAATTTCTTTTTTATAATCTTTTAAAATATTCACCTTTATAGTCATATTCCATCCCTTCATTGTGTTTACCCTTATTTGTGTGTGTGTGTGTGTGTGTGTGTAAGTTTTTCTTTCCTTAAAATTTTGGGCAGTAGTTTCTTCTAAAGACCAAAATACACCCAAAATCAAGTGTGTGGCTCTGTTCTAGTCACCAGTCTAATATATAAAATATATATGTTTTCCTTTTTTTTCTTTTACTCCTCTTTTTTTCTTCCCCCGCCCCCTGCCCCAGTTTCAGGTCTCCTCTCATTTGATTAGTGTATATTTTTCTGGGGTCATTGCTACCCTTTTAGTATTTTGTTCTCTCATTCATCTATTCTTAGCTGGATAAAATGAGAAGGTGGAAAAACTCACCACAAAAAAAGAACAAGAGGTGATGGCTAGGGACCTAATCAATATGGACATTAGTTATGTGTCAGAACTAGAGTTCAGAATGATGATTATCAAGATGCCAGCTGGCTTGAAAAAAGCATGAAAGATACTAGAGAATCTCTTTCTGGAGAAATAAAATCCCTTCCTGGAGAAATAAAAGAACTAAATTCTAACCAAGTTGAAATTAAAAAAAAAAAAAACCAACTATGGATGAGGTACAATAAAAAAAATGGAGGCTCTTACTGCTACAATAAATGAGGCAGAAGAGAGAATTAGTGATATAGAAGGTCAAATGATGGAGAATAAAGAAGCTGAGAAAAAGAGAGATAAACAACTACTGGACCACAAAGGGAGAATTCAAGAGACAAGTGATACCATAAGATGAAACAATATTGGAATAATTGCAATCCCAGAAGAAGAAGAAAGAGAGAGAAGGGCAGAAGGTATATTGAAGCAAATTATAGTAGAGAATTTCCCTAATTTGGCAAAGGGAACAAGCACCTAAATCCAGGAGACAAAGAGAATCCCCCTCAAAATCAATAAAAATAGTCCACACCCCATCATCTAATAGTAAAACTTACAAGTGTCAGGGACAGAGAGAAAATCCTGAAAGCAGCTCAGGACAAAAGTTCTGTAACATAAAGTGGTAGGAATATTGGATTGGCAGCAGACCTATCCACAGAGACCTGGCAGGCCAGAAAGGACTGGCATGATATATTCAGAGCACCAAATAAGAAAAATATGAGGCCAAGAATACTATATCCAGCTAGGCTGTCATTGAAAATAGAAGGAGAGATAAAAAGCTTCCAGGACAAACAAAAACTAAAAGAATTCCCAAACACCAAATCAGCCTTACAGGAAATATTAAAAGGGTCCTCTAAGCAAAGAGAGAGCCTAAAAGTAACAGGCCAGAAAGGAACAGAGACAATATACAGTAACAGTCACCTTACAGGCAATACAATGGCATTAAATTTATATCTTTCAATAGTTACCCTAAATATAAATGGGCTACATGCACCAATCAAAAGACACAGAGTATCAGAATGAATAAAAAAACAAGATCCATCGATATGCTGTCTACAAGAAATGCATCTTAGACCCAAAGACACCTCCAGATTTAAAGTGAGGGGGTGGAAAACAGTGTACCATGCTAATGGGCATCAAAAGAAACCTGGGGTGGCAATCCTCATATCAGATAATTAGATTTTAAGCCAAAGACTATAATAAGAGATGAGGAAGGACACTATGCTATACTTTTTAAAAATATTTTATTTATTTATTTGACAGCAAGAGAGGGAACAAAAGCAAGGGGAGTGAGAGAGGGAGAAGCAGGCTTCCCACTGAGCAGAGAGCCTAATGTGGGGCTTGCTCCCTGGACTGAGGTTTCATGACCTGAGCCAAAGGCAGATGCTTAACGACTGAGCTACCCAGGTGCCCCAACACTACATCATACTTAAAGGGTCTGTCCAACAAGAAGATCTAACAGTTTTAAATATCTATGCCCCTAACATGGGAGTAGACAGTTATATAAACCAACTAATAACAAAATTAAAGAAACACATCGACAATAATACAATAATAGTAGGGGATTTTAACACTCCTCTCACTGAAATGGACAGATCATCTAAGTAAAAGATCAACAAGGAAATAAAGGCTTTAAATGACACACAGGACCAGATGGTCATCACAGATATATTTAGAACATTCCATCCCAAAGCAACAGAATACACATTCTTCTCTAGTACACATGGAACATTCTCCAGAACAGATCACTTTCTGGGTCACAAATAAGGTCTCAACTGATACCAAAAGATTAGGATCATTCCCTGCATATTTTCAGGTCACAATGCTTTGAAACTATAACTCAACTACAAAGAAATATCCTGATGAACATGGATGCAAAAATTCTCACCAAAATACTAGCTAATAGCGTCCAATAGTACACAAAAGGGATTATCCACCACAACCAAGTGGGATTTATTCCTGGGATGCATGGTTGGTTTAACATCCACAAATCAATCAATGTGATACTATATATTACTAAAAGAAAGAACAAGAACCATAAGATACTCTCAATAGATGCTGAAAAAGCATTTGACAAAAAGTACAGCATCCTTTCTTGATCAAAACTCTTCACAGTGTAGGGATAGAGGATACATACCTCAATATCATCAAAGCCATCTTGAAAAACCCACCGCAAATATCATTTTCCATGGAGAAAAACTGAGAGCTTTCCCCTAAGGTCAGGAACACAGCAGGGATGTCTACAATCACCACTGCTATTCAACATAATATTAGAAGTCCTAGCCTCAGCAATCAGAAAACAAAAAAAAATTTAAAGGAATCCAAATTGGCAAAGAAGTCAAACTCTCACTCTTTGCAGATGATATAATACTTTATGTGGAGAACCCAAAAGACTCCACTCCAAAACTGCTAGAACTCATACAGGAATTCAGTAAACTGTCAGGATATAAAATCAATGCACAGAAATCAGTTGCATTTCTATACAAAAACAACAAGACAGAAGAAAGAGAAATTAAGAAGTCAATCTCATATACAGTTGCACCCAAAACCACAAGATACCTAGGAATAAACCTAACCAAAGAGGTAACGAATCTATACTCAGAAAACTATAAAGTACTCATGAAAGAAATTGAGGAAGATATAAAGGAATGGGAAAATGTTCCATGCTCATGGATTGGAAGAACAAATATTGTGAAAATGTCTATGCTACCTAAAGCAATCTACACATTTAATGCAATCCCTATCAAAATACCATCAATTTCTTTCAAAGAAATGGAACAAATAATCCTAAACTTTATGGAACCAGAAAAGACTCTGAATAGCCAGAGGAATGTTGAAAAAGAAAGCCAAAGTTGGTGGCATCACAATTCCAGACTTCAAGATCTATTACAAAGCTGTCATCATCAAGACAGTAGGGTACTGGCACAAAAACAGACACATAGATCAATGGAACAGAATAAAGAGCCCAGAAATAGACCCTCAACTCTATAGTCTACTAATTTTCGACAAAGCAGGAAAGAATGTCCAATGGAAAAAAGACAGTCTCTTCAACAAATAGTGTTGGGAAAATTGGACAGCCACATGCAGAATGAAACTGGACATTTCTGTACACCACACACGAAAATAGACACAAAATGGATGAAAGACCTCAATGTGAGAAAGGAATCCATCAAAATTCTTGAGGAGAACACAGGCAGCAACCTCTTCAACCTTAGCCACAGCAACTTCTTCCTAGAAACATCGCCAAAGGCAGGGAAAGCAAGGGCAAAAATGAACTATTGGTACTTCACCAAGATCAAAAGCTTTTGCACAGCAAAGGAAACACTCCACAAAACCAAAAGACAACTGACAGAATGGGAGAAGATATTTGCAAACAACATATCAGAAAAAGGGCTAGTATCCAAAAATCTATAAAGAACTTATCAAACTCAATACCCAAAGAACAAATAATCCAATCAAGAAATGGGACGAAGATGTGAACAGACATTTCTGCAAGGAAGATATCCAAATAGCCAAAAGACACATGAAAAAGTGCTCCACATCACTCGGCATCAGGGAAATACAAATCAAAACCACAGTGAGAAACCACCTCACACCAGTCAGAATGGCTAAAATTAACAAGTCAGGAAATGACGGATGGCCAGGATGCAGAGAAAGGTGAACCTCCTACACTGTTGGTGGGAATGCAAGCTGGTGCAGCCACTCTTCAAAACAGCATGGAGGTTCCTCAAAAAGTTGAAAATAGAGCTACCCTATGACCCAGCAATCGCACTATTGGGTATTTACCCTAAAGATACAAATGTAGTGATCCTAAGGGGCATGTGCACATGAATGTTTATAGCAACAATGTCCACAATAGCCAAACTATGGAAAGAACCTAGATGTCCATCAACAGACGAATGGATAAAGAAGAGGTGGCATATATACATAAAATGGAATACTGTGCAGCCATCAAAAGAAATGAAATCTTGTCATTTGCAATGACATGGATGGAACTAGAGGGTTTATGCTGAGTGAAATAAGTCAATCAGAGAAAGACAATTATCATATGATCTCCCTGATATGAGGAATTTGAGAGGCAAAGTGGGGGGTTTGGAGGGTGGGGAAGGAAAAAATGAAACAAGATGGGATTGGGAGGGAGATAAACCGTAAGAGACTCTTAATCTCACAAAACAAACTGAAGGTTGCCGGGGGGAGGGTGGTAGGGAGAGGGTGGCTGGGTTATGGATATTGGGGAGGGTATGTGCTATGGCGAGTGAAGTATGTAAGCCTGAGGATTCACAGACCTGTAACCCTGGGGCTAATAATACATTATATGGTAATTTAAAAAAATCTAAAAAATTTACTTTTGTAGCAATACTTTGCCATAAACTGAGGTACAACACAGTCACAGTGAGGAGACTAATAAGCAAGTCAGTATATCATACAAAATTTACAAAAGTCACATTTTTCACAAAAGCATATTGTGATACAACCTCTCCCCAGCTAGTAGAAAGCCAACAGCTAAAAGTCTATGAGATTATTATGGCCTCTTAACTGGAAGGAAACAAATGTGCTAAGATCATCATAGGGACTTGTAGGGCTAAGGTCCCTCTTGGTGTGGATGTGTACCCAAAGATAGGTGAGTATTTTTGAGAAAATTCTGGTCTCAATGCAAGTACATCCTGGTTTGTTCTCTGCTAAGTGGTGCCTGCTGCCTCTTTGGGGGAAGATCTGCTGTTTCCTAGCTAGTTGAGTAAGTCTGCCTAATTCTGGAGTAAAATGTTAGCAAGACCTCTGGGTCATAGTAGATCTAAATCCATGTTCCCCGTTTAGTTTGACCAGTAATAAAAGTCATAGTATTATTTCTCTACTTCCCAGTTTGATCTCAATTTAGAAGAGGAAGAAAGGATTGTTGTGATCTCTGAAAGCCCCAATTCAAAGCTGCAATTGTAATATTCTCAAGAAGCAACAGGTTGCATAAATAGTGTATAAAAAACGACAGTGCTTCTGGGATTTGGTTCTTATTCTCTTAAGGGCTCTGAGGCAGACCTCCTTCAAGAAATGACATAATGAACTTTGGGTTTGACTGTCAGATTTCCAGAATCGGTGGATCATACTTCCAAACAAAGTGGGGAGGAAAATGTTCCATATCAGATAGTAACAGAATGAGAGGGTGGGCTAAGGAGTAGTAGGGAAAGGACAATCACAGGGGACTGATTAACAAAAATTGTGCCTTTGGAAGGCAGGGAATTCATCACAAGAAAGGATTAACAGCAAGTCATTGTGCCCCCATTTCATTACATTTAATATCACATTGGATTCAGTTTTCAGGCACTGAAATGAGGTAGGGCTGAATGAGTCAAATGAATTTATTTATTTACTTTATTTATTTATTTATTTACTTATTTCTTAACAAGGAAGGATAGCAGAGACCAGTAATAACTGAAATATCTGACTCTTATAATTGTAAAGAAAAATCACTCAGTGAGAAAGTTGCTCACTAATTTCTGGAATACCAGTGTGATCAGAAAAGATAGGGCCCAGAAAAGAGGGAGCTGGAGGAGTATGAGGGGGAAAGCCAAGCAATAGTGACATTTGTTGAGACAACAGCAACTAAAATTGGGAGCTTGTAATGGCTGCTAGGAAAACTCAATCCACTTAGACTCCACAGAAAGGGAGTAGGGCTGCAGTTCTGAGGGACAATCTATGTGGACATTCTGGGTTCAAAGAAAAAAAACCCACCACCCAAGGCTTTTATCATTCTAGACTGAGGGTTGAGAAGCAATGGGGGTAGAGCTGGGTTGGGTTTAATGGGAGAGAGACTGAGCCTGGTAGAATGTAACCTCTACCAACAAACTTGCTGTTTCTTTTGTTCACTTTTGTATAAACCAGTATCTGTTATTCCTAGCCCATAGTAATTGCACAATAAATATTTTCTAATAGAGTGCCTGGGTGGCTCAGTGGGTTAAGCCTCTGCCTTCCGCTCAGGTCATGATCTCAGGGTCCTCGGATGGAGCCCGGCATAGGGCTCTCTGCTAGAGGGGGAGCCTGCTTCCCCCTCTTTCTCTGCCTGCCTCTCTGCCTACTTGTGATCTCTGTCTGTCAAATAAATAAATAACATCTAAAAACTTTTTTTTTAATAACTTAATTGGATAAATGAAGGGAATGGTTGACAGATATGTCTTCACTTAATACCAACATTGAATTGAGCTGTATATAAGCAATGAAGTGTTGTGCCAATCTATGAGCATGCCATTCATTTGGTCATTTATTCAATAAACACGAATGGAGCATTTGCTAGGTTCCAGGTATGGGATACTAGACTCTGGGGAATAACACATGACCACTTTTTCTGCCCTGAAAGGATTTGATTTAGAGGCTGCTTAAGGTAAAGGAAGAAATCTGCTAAAAACACTTTAAAATTTTATAAAATATTTTAGATGTTATCAAAACTACCCTAACTATCCTTCCCATCAGCTCCTCCCCCTTTCCCTACCTACCCCCCATTCCAACCCCACCAACCTCAAACTCCAAGCGATGGACCTCCCTGGCCTGCTGTTTGCCTGGCTTTTCCTGACAAAGTAAGGAAACCACACAGACTTGATGAAAGAAGTCATTTCATGAGGTAGCTTCTAGAAGGCAGGGGCTAACTTTGCTAAGCCTTCATATTTGAAGCAGGCTATCTAAAATAGTCATTATTTTAAATAGAGGCCTTCAC
Source organism: Enhydra lutris kenyoni (assembly GCF_002288905.1). Classification (NCBI taxonomy): domain Eukaryota; kingdom Metazoa; phylum Chordata; class Mammalia; order Carnivora; family Mustelidae; genus Enhydra; species Enhydra lutris. Next base: position 83,160,647 of record NW_019154093.1, on the reverse strand, counting down.
ATTACTTACAATGCACACTTTGTTCTTTTAGCCACCTTCCACCCCGCCCCCCAAATCTTTACTTTCAGTTCAGTGTCTGCACCCTCTGTGTGAATGACACAGATAAGGTCTGTGAACGAATTGAAAGATAAAAAGACAAATTCCTGCCTCCTCAGACCTCGCACTGTAAGGTTTAGTCAGGGACGATAACTCAAAATAACCACCCGCACAGACTCAGGCAGGAAAGCTCTCCAGCCCTGATATAGATTGTACCCAGACGCGTGGCAAAGGTCGAGCGCCAGGGTGCACGCCTGGGTGGAAGGCTGGACAGTTCTGGGTTCCCTGGAAGTAGCCAATGGCCTCCTGGAGGCGGAGCTTTTACTGACTGGCGTGGAAACTGACCAATCCGAACCTACTCTGGATGACCTGCCCAGGGAGAGCTGTAAGAGTTCTGGTGCTGCTGCGCCCAAGATTGGGGGAGGGGGGGCGATAGGGAGGAGTGGTGGGGGCATGGTCCTGGCAGCCTCTATTTACTAATCTGTAGGAAAGCATTTCAATTCTTTAAATCACCAGTTCGACCGTGCTAGTGCCTATGATTGGATATCAGTACAGATATAGTGGCTTTCTATTCTTTTGTCTGCCAAGAGCATCAGCTTAGAAGTGCTTTTTTAATGTATGCAATCATTCAATTCAAACAAGAGCTGATATTTACTTGCAGACCTCTTCTCCTAAGCAGCATAGTTTGGTCTGTGGAGAGATGCAGGGCAAATGTTGCTAAGACTGTTTTTTTTACTCATCTTCCTTACCTAATCCATACCCTGTTTCTAATTAGGCACTCAATAATTGTTTAAGAATAAATAGACACAAGTCCTTAGCTATTGCTTCCTCTGATGTCATTGTAAAATCTCTGCAACCTTCTGACCGTTTAGTGGAAAATCTCATCCTGTATCTGCAGGTTGATTTAAATTTAGGTATGTGTATTACTTGGTTTCTTCAATAAGTTTTAAGAATTTGCTAGCAACTCTTTTTTTTTTTTAAAGATTTTATTTATTTATCTGAAACAGAGAGAGAGAGATCACAAGTATGCAGAGAGGCAGGCATAGAGAGAGAGGAGAAAGCAGGCTCCCCGCTGAGCAGAGAGCCCGATGCGGGCCTCTGATCCCAGGACCCTGAGATCATGACCTGAGCTGAAGGCAGAGGCTTAACCCACTGAGCCACCCAGGTGCCCGCTAGCAACTCTTAATTATGATATTCAAGGCTACTGTTCACTCTTTTCCTTTTAGTACAATGTTCGCAGGCTCCAAGATTCTTGTACTTTTACCATTTCACAGTGTCATCAAGTTTCAGTCAGACAAAGAATAAGCTGTATAAATTTTAAAGTTCCAAACAAATGTTTCTTAATACCCTTTTCCCATTCATTGTGAGTCAGCTACCTTCCATGTACTGATCACAGTGTTCACCATTATTACATGGTCCTGTATTGCTCAAAGGACCAAAGAGCAGGAGCTCAAAGGTGATGCCTGTGTGTGAATGCCATACTGTTGCTCAAGTTAGAATCAAAAGTCACTCAGATTCCAGAGTTCCTGAGGTCTAAGTGTTGGGCAGTTTCATACAGAGACAAACTGTGGCCTTCTGATAGCTCATCAGTGACCTAAGAAGAGCACTGTCCTCTTGCTGGGATTATGATTTTAGTGTGTCCAAGAAGAAAAAGTAAAAGTTGTGAGTATGAATGTTGTTTCAAGAACGGGTTACCCCAGGATGATTCTGTGTTCCTCTATTAGTTAATTGGGTTTTTTTGTTTGTTTTGTTTTGGTTTGTTTTTTTTTTTGATAAGTAACAGAAACTAAGCAAAAAGAAGGACAAGAAATTTATCATGAAGAAACAACGGCAAGACACCTGGGTGGCTCAGTCAGTTAAGCGTCTGTCTGCAGCTCAGGTCATGATTTTAGGGTCGTGGGATCGAGCCCCACATCAGGCTCCCTGCTCAGAGGGGAGTCTGGTTCTCCCTCTCCCTCTCCATTTGTGTGCTCACTCTCCCTCCCTCTCTCTCCGCCTCTCTCAAATAAACAAATAAATAAATAAATACATCTTTAAATGTAAAAAAAAAAAATCTTAAAAAAAAAAAAAGAAGAAAGAAACAACGATGACTTGTAGAATCCATGAGCAGGAATGGTTATGGGCCTTGGGAAAAGCCTAAAGTCATGAACTAGAGAGAAGCTGGAACTCTGGGTCCAAATCTGCTTCCCCTTGCATGCCTGCCATATTCTTCACTTTCTGCTTCTCTCATCCACATCATACCCTTGGTTAAAATATTTGACTTATGAATTCCTCATTATTGGAATTATTCCAGCAGAGGCTGAATAACTTTCTTTTGAGATTATGGCAGAAGTCACGTCCATGTTGAGTGGAAGGCAAATTACATTAAGTTATATATTTGGCCTATTCTAAATGTAAGATATTATGATTTTACCAGTTTAGGCTCCCATATACACAAGGATTGCCTTCCATTTCACTTTCTCACTGTCTCTATTAACCCACATTGATTTCTTTCTTATCTATATCCCAGTCCTTCATCTTTTGTGTGGAGTCAATCAGTAGGTCTTATTGGCTATACCTCCCAAAAGCCTCTAAAGAATAATACTAGTTTTCTCCTAATAGTTGTAGAGCTGTAGAAAAGATAATGAAAGCATGAGCTCTTTAACCTATGGATAAATATTGATAGAAGTGCATCACAATTAAAAGCAGAGACTTTGGAGTTCAACTTCAGCTCTAATCTCGTTCCTAACTTTACTAGCTGTGTCACCTTGGAAAAATTACTCTCTGAGGCTTTTTCTCCAACTATAAAGGGGAACCTAATATTAAACAATGTTACTGGGTTGTTTGGTTAAGTAACTGGTATCTATAAAGCACTTTCTATTTCTATTAATGTGAATGCCAACCACAAATGCTTAATAAAAAGTAGTTACTGATGTAAGTAATAATCAATACAACACTCGTATGACTTTTTTAATTTACAAAATTCGCTCACCTACATTTTCTCACCTAATGTTCACAAAAATCCTGAGAGGTGGATAATATCCCCATTTTAGAGATAGGTACACCAAAGAAAAGAGAGATGGTAATGCTTCCTCAAGTAGGATTATGTAGAGGTCTTTCCAATAGGAAGTGAATGCCCAGTCCCTGGAAGTTCTAGCAAAGCTACCCTGCTACCTATTGTAAGAAATGTAGCAGAGATCCCAGCTTTTGGAAGGGTGCCTGATTTGGTGATTTCTGAGATTGCATACTTGGTCATTTTTTCACACATACTATATATATATATATATGTATATCTATATATATGTATATCTATAAATATGTATATATATATATTTTATTGGAAACTGTTCAATGATCTGGGGATACAATATAAACAAACAAGCAAAAACCAACCAAACAAAAAAACTTCAAGCAGACAAAAATCCCTGCCTAGAACTATACGCATAAAGAAGTATGTATAAAAATAGATAATATATAAAATACAAAAATATGAAAATATATAACTTGATTTTCGTTTTTTGCACATACTCTCCATCTACGTACCCATTAACTCCCACCACCTGTCCGAGCCCTCTCCCTACCCTAAAAGTATTGGGAACTAGACTATTCTGTTTCAGTTTGTATGCCACACTCCTCAAGGGTCAAGGTTTATTGGAAGCTCCCAGTCCAGAGAAGCGGGCGGGGCCTTGGAAGTTTCCGAAGGTGGAAAGAAAGACCGCGGAACTAGTGTTCCGGGAGTTACGGTTCTCGGTAGGAAGCCAATTCTGAGGACCGGTAGTGGAAGGCTCCCAAGCTGGTTTCCGGCCACCTCAGCGGGAAGCGCAGACGCAAGCTGCTGGGTCTTCGGCAACTAAGCTAGAGGTATAACTGTTGTCGCGGCAGAGGAAGTCAGGAGAACGTCTCCGGCCACCCCGGCCAGTGTTGGGTCCCTGTAGCCTGTGAAGATGGTGTTGCTTACGATGATCGCCCGTGTGGCGGACGGACTCCCGCTGGCCGCTTCGATGCAGGAGGACGAACAGGTGAGCTCCGAGATCCCCGCGACCCCAAGTCCCTGCCGGAGCTCTGCTGTCAGTACCGGATTTCTTCTTAGAACCCAGGAGACCCTTGCACCCTCGACCCCTCTGAATTGCTCTTTTATCCTTTGGCAGTGGAGGGACGACTTGTGAAAAGAAATCTTTCCTGACGGAGGAGGTTTATTTTTGTCTTACCTGTTTCTCTTCAGAAAGACGCGCCGGTGTAGGGATGGTTTCGGTCGATTGTGATCACCCAGTGTTGGGTTAACTCTTAGAGACTTTGTTAAAATTCGGGGTTTCTAATTTTCTGCTGCTATTAAGGCTGACAGGTCCTGGGAAAATCAGCTCCTAAGTTCTTCAAGCTCTTCCGTGGCACTTGATCCTTGACCTATCTTGATGACATCTTTTGAAAGTGGGTGAGAGAATATTGCCACATGTAGACACCTGTTTGGAGTTCAGTACAGTACTTTCAAGGTTATGCCCAATTCCAACCTCCTCCAATAAGCCTTACTAAATTTCTACTGTTGAAATTATAACTCCTGTGTTATAGTCCTGTAATGCCTTGTACTTTTTATTTTACTATTTTCCTTTGTCTTTCAATAATTTGAGTTTCCTAGGAGGCAGTAGACAGATCTTAATCATCTTTGTGTTTCTCATGGCTTTTACAACAGCAGTTTTATACTAGCACAGGTGCTCAAAAGTGTATTGAATTGATGAAAAAAAACAACCACCACCCCAGATATCTTGAAAAGAAGCTGCTTTGTGCCTTACAATCACAAGGGAAATTTCTTGCGTGAGACTGGTTTCTGGAACAAGGTTGGGCAGTCTCTGAAGAAGGGAGGCTGAGAATGAAAATTATGTAACTTATTTCAGGTGTACAATTTTCTTTCACTTTCTCATTCACCCTAAGTAGTTAAAAAACAAAACCAAACTCAAGCCTTAAAAAAGTGACTTCTAGAAAAATTATTTTGTACGTATCTCTTCTTAGGCTTTTCATTCATACATTGTTGAAAAAAAATTATTAAACAGATAAATTGTGTCAAGCGTGGTGATAATAAAGGAGGTTAGAGGACACAGTCCCTATTTTCATGGAGTTTACAGTTAATGGGAAACCCAGAAAACTAATGCATCTCCACTACTGTGGAAGAGGAAGAAGGCTCTGTGGCTGTTTTACTTACAGAAAGGTAAAGTTCAAAGGCTCTTTTACCTCACTCCTTTACCTTACAGAAAAGGTATCTAGTTTGGTTTTGGGAGACCAGAAGTCCTCCCGAAATAAATGGCTTCTAAGCTGACAGTATTGTCTAGTAATAAGGAAAGCTTCTATTTGGTTATACGCCTTTTTATTTTTATTTATTTATTTATTTTAAAGATTTTCTTTATTCATTTGACAGAGAGAGAGAGAGATCACAAGTAGACTGAGCAGCAGGCGGGAGCAGGGGGCGGGGGAGCGGGAAGCAGGCTCCCTGCTGAGCAGAGAGCCTGATGCGGATTGAGCCGGAGCTCAATCCCAGGACCCTGAGATCATCACCTGAGCTGAAGGCAGAGGCTTAACCCACTAAGCCACTCAGGTGCCCCGTTATATACCTTTTTAGGTTTGACTTGGAAATCTGTTTATTTTCACATGTAGGAGAATAGTGATACTGATCATGAAGTTGCAGGTCATGCTAAGTGAAATATTTTCTGTTCATTGGACAAAACAAAGTCTAATCATTATAGTATGCCCTTAATTTCCAGTTGTGAAATACTTTTCTCCCAATTTGTTAAGAATTTTCTTGGACCACTCTACAGAAGGAGTGGAATTATTAAATAAATGTAGGAATATGACTTGACAAGGGAGATAGTGTGCGAAAATTCTCGTTGAAGGATATGTACATAGTTTGGGAAAGGGTTTTCCCAGGGAGAAGTCTGGTCGGTTTATTGCATTAAATTTCAGTGTGGGCAAGGAATGCAGTGAATTGAAAGGCTATTTGATATTAGTAGTTCCTTAATCTCTGCCTGATACTTTACTGAAAAAAATAATTGAGATATTGTGTGTGTGTGTGTGTTTTTAAGATTTTATATATTAGTGCTTTGGGGTACGCTCAGAAGTGGGGGAAGGGCCAGAGGGAGAGAATCCCAAGCCACCTCTGCATGGGGCTTGGGGCTCCATCCCACAACCCGAGGTCACCGCCCCAGCCAAAATCAAGAACTGAAATCAAGAGTCGGTCACTCATCTGATTGAGCCACCCAGGCACCCCTATTGTGTGTTTCTTAATTTAATTCCGAAATAGTTGTTGGTTTACCAAGATGGGTTACTCTGTTTAATTGACAAGGAAAGAAGTTTTCCACAAAAATATTTTTGTGATGGCAGTTCCATAATTATTTCCATTAGGAATTTGGACTTTGAGGGCTCCTGGTGGCTCAGTTGGTTAACTATCTGCCTTCGTCTCAGGTCATGGTCTTAGGGTCCTAGGGTCGAGTCCTGCATCAGGCTCCCTGATCCGTGGGGAGCCTGCTTCTCCCTCTGCCTCTTCTTCTCTGTCTCTCATGAATAAATAAAATCTTTTTAAAAAAAAAAAAGGTATTTGGTCTTTGGATAGTAGAGTCTTTCCTAAACTTTTAATATCTATAAAAATATGAATCCTAGATTCTTTTTTATTATGATAATAGTATACAGAACATTTATAGAATACCTACTACGTGCCAAGCATTGTGCTAAAGCCTGTCAGGGATACGATTTCATTCAATCTTCATACCAATCATATTAGGATAATTAGTATGTTTATTATTCCCATTTATAGATAGGAATCTTCCAACTTAGAGATGATAGGTTTTTTTGTAGGAGTCAGGTAGCTAATGAATAGCATAATGGTATTTTTCATCAGTTTCTTAATGTCTGCATTGTTGATATTTCAGATCAGATGATTCTTTGTTGTGGGAACCGGTCTTCTGCATTGTAGGAGGTCTGCTGATACCCCTGGCCTCTACATTTTCAATGGCAGTAGCACTACCATCACCACCACCCTCCAGTTGTGTAATACTCTCAGACATTGCCAGGTGCAGTTGGCAGAATCACCCATGGTTAGGAACCACTGATTTTTCATCAGTAACTGTCTGACTCTAGAGTAGAGCCTTAGTGCATAACTGGTATACTTTACTGCCTTGTTCTGAAAACAAACAAACAAAAAACATTTTTAATCATATATTTACTTCTTAGGAGTCCAGAAATAACTTTTTAAGAAATGGATATTTCAGCCAAATAGTTTTATAGTTAAGTACCTTAATTTTGTTCAGTCCAGATAATTCAGTGCACTTTTTCAATTATGTATACTGATCATTGATATCCTATGTTAGGTGGTTAGTAGATGCTAGTTCTATACAAACTGCCTTTCTACTGGAGTTGAACATTTATTCAATATATTATTCAACAATATTATTATTGTTATTATTATATATTAAATAATGTATTATTCAACAATAATACAATAGAGATTCAAATTTAAAAAATAATTTAGGCAGAATATCTCATGCACTCTTTCCTCTGCTTAGCTGCTTAGTCAGGTGGGGTGGTAGAGAAATGAACTTTTTATTTTTATTTTATTTATTTATTTATTTTAAAGATTTTATTTATTTATTTGAGAGAGAGGCAGTGAGAGAGAGCATGAGCCAGAAGAAGGTCAGAGGGAGAAGCAGACTCCCCGCGGAGCTGGGAGCCCAATGCGGGACTCGATCCCAGGACTCCAGGATCATGACCTGAGCCGAAAGCAGTCGTCCAACCAACTGAGCCACCCAGGCGGCCCGAGAAATGAACTTTTTAAATCTAGATTCTGATATTCTGTTTCCTTTTTTGTATCTTTCTGGTATGTTTCTCCTTTTTCGATGTTTGTTTCTTCATCTACATTTCTGCTCTACCTCAAAATGAAGGCTGTTCGCTTTTCTTTCAATTTGCCCCAGTTCTGGAGACTTGAAGAGGGTGTTTATCTAACCAAGTATTCAACAGGGAGCATCAAAAAAGCAGATAGTCTGTTGTACATTTAAACTGCCACACACACCCCAATTACTGAGGGTTCATTAGTCATCTTACTGTAATTGCTTTTAGAGGAAAATGGTTGGTTCTTGGTGCTTCTGGCCTTTGACCAGCTGAGTTCAATAGGAATTTAAAAATGATAAGAGCTTAGCTAAACATTCTTGTAAAGACAAAAGGTGGCATTTGATATAATTAATTGTTCACCAGACCTAGGTGATAGCAATAAGAAGTATTATAGTTATATGGTATATTTCTACTCTGTACCTTTCATATTATATATGGAACCAAATCTAAATATGCTATTGGATGACCTCGAATTAGTTTCAGGATTTGTCCAGACATTCACATCCAATTCATTATTGGATTGCTAACACATCTTTCCATTATACTTTATACAACATTCATCAAGTTGTTCTAGATGAAATGGAAAACAGAATGAGAATATCTAATCTAACTGTTTTTTGGTAGTCTAGTGGCTATGGGCCCTTTGTGACTTTAATCTTAAAAGCAAACTGAGGGTCTCTCTGTACAGTAGTGAATATGTTGTTTTGTGAGATCTAGATCAGAGCTGCCACAGTTTCTTGAGCATTTCTTGTGAATTAGATTTAATATCAAATAGTAAGATCACCCAGAAGGTGAATCTGTTACCACCAAAGCAATATTAATTGTAGAGGTGATAAAGCATGCTTAGGAACAGGGACTCCAGAACTAGACTGTCTGGGTTCAAGTTCTTGCCCTTCCCCTTATTGGCTCCTAGTCCTTGAGCAAGTTTTACTTCATATGCAGCAAATGGGCATAGTAGTTTAGATCACCTCATACGTAGCTGTAAAGATAATTTACGTTAGATTATGTAAAGTGTTCAGAATAGTGTTTGGCAGAAAGTGAGTGCTTTCATTTAATTTTATTAATTTGCCTATTTTGAAAAATCTTTTCTGGTTTCATTTTGCCTTTCTGAAAGTTCACATTGGAACTGTACATATTTGTGGGTACAAATATGCAATAAACAGGAATGGGCAAATGAATAATTCCCCATTACAAAACTTGTCTGTGCTCATTGTAGATAATTCAGTAAATATGTATAAACAAAAGGACCAAAATGTTAATGGTGATTATTACCAAAATCCCTACTTAAATTATACCCATTTTAATGTATAATCTTAATCTTTGTGTATGTGTATAAAATTAATAATGGGTAATACTGTAAGACTTTCACCTATTTTTTTCACTTAGTTTGTAGTGAATATCTTCTCATATCATTATATATTATACAACATTTTAATGGCTGTATAGCATTCCTATATATAAAGATACCATATGTTATTTAACCAATTTCCTATCTATAACTGAACATTTTTTATTTTTATATGCATTTGTAGTTATTTTTTAAGATATGGTGTGTACATATATTTTCAAATACAGAATTGTTAGATAAAACAATATGCAAAATTTTATAATTTCTAATACATATCACAAAAATGACTATCAGAAAGATTGTGCCAGCATTGTGTTCTCGGCAATGGTGATGCAAATGGAACCAGTACTGTAAAATGTTGGTTGGCGTGCCATAATCTCTCTGTAATCTTAGTGTCGTGCATTGGCAATCACTGCTTTGTTCACTGAAAGTCCCTGAAACTGTAGCTTGCTTTTGGACATAGCTTCTTGTAGTCCATACAGTTATTAGTTTCTTTTCTCTTAGGTTGCAGTAGTGTTTACAATGCTTCTTATAAAGTCGAAGGATTTGTACCAGTCTTTGACAGTTCTTTTTTCCCATTTATTTCTTCAACTCGTTCCTTTAATGTGCTCACCTGCCTTTAGCTGTCAAAAAAGAGTTTTACTTAACCTCTGTGGTTGCAGTTGTTTATTTTTTTTAAACATCTTTTATTTATTTATTAGATAGAGAGTACAAGCATGGGTAGTGGGAGAGGGAGAACCAGGCTCCCCGCTGAGCAGCAAGCCCCGTGTAGGGCTTGATCCCAGAACTCCGGGATCATAACCTGACCCAAAGGCAGACACTGAATTGACTGAGCCACCCAGGTGCCTGCGGTTGTGGCTATTTTTATAAAATACCAATTTCTGGGGCACTAGTTAAGCGTCTGCCTTCGGCTCAGGTCATGATCTCAGGGTCCTGGGATCGAGCCCCACGTTGGGCTCCCTGCTCAGTGGGAAGACTGCTTCTCTCTCTCCCTCTCTCACTCCCCCTGCTTGTGTTCCCTCTCTCGCGGTCTCTCTCTGTCAAACAAATAAAATCTTTAAAAAAATAAAATACCAATTTCTGAGTTTCACCTCTGCAATACTGATTTAATTGGTTTGGGGTAGGGGAAGATAGGGCTTGAGTAGTTTTGGTACAACACCCAGGTGATTTTAGCGTAAAGCCAAGGTTGGAAAATCATTGATCAATGTTGATATTATTTCTTGGCACTTTAGTAATATTTCCAACTTTATTTGCATTCTTTTCTGTCTAATGTAGGGTCAGATCTCTTCCAAACGCCACATATATAATGGCTCTGGTGAAGCAAGCAAATTGGCTAGTACCATTCAAAATTAGGAATGTGGGATATTGTGCATTAGTTCAAAGCATGTGATAGTATTCACTCTCCTTTACTAGCTGACCAGTCATGAAAAAAAGTATATGCAATACAGGTTAATATAATTACATTAACATAGATTATAATGTTAATTATTGTTAATATGTAAATATACACATATGTACATATATATGTTAATATAGAAATATTTCTCAAGTGAAGAGTTTTGTTTTTTTTTAAAGATTTTATTTATTTATTTGACAGACAGAGATCACAGGTAGGCAGAGAGGCAAGCAGAGAGAGAGAAGGAAGCAGGCTCCCTGCTGACCCTGGGATCGTGACCTGAGCCGAAGGCAGAGGCTTTAACCCACTGAGCCACCCAGGTGCCCCATCAAGTGAAGAGTATTATAACAAATCATTGCAGTACTAAACAAGATAAATCTACAAATAGATAACTTCTAGTGGCGTCTGCCTAACTCTCCTGGTTCACTTCATGCTTATTTACTTCCTTATTCATACTGAAATTTCCAGTTCATTATTTTATTTTAGATTTTATTTATTTATTTGAGAGAGACCGCGCACGAGAGAGCACTGGGGGGAGGCAGAGAGCATGAGTGAGGGGAGAGGCAGACTCCCTGCTGAGCAGGGAGCTGGATGCAGGGCTCTATCCCAGAACCCTGGGATCATGACCTGAGCTGAAGGTAGACACTTAATGACTGACCTGCCCAGATGCCCTCATTTTAAATATAGCTTAGAATCTGCTACTTGTACGTTTGCTTATCTGCGCTTTGATAATTTTATCATTGCTTCCTTGTTTTTATTCTTAACTGAGTGGTTCACTATCTAGAATTTCTGGGTTTCAATTTGTGTATTCTAAAAGTTAGACCTTGGATCCAATCTACAGATCTTTTGAGGAAGAACCTCAAATAAATGCTTTTTTAAGGTAAACATTTAGTTACTAAACATCTATCAAGGAGATACTGTGTTCTAGTGTTCAAAATAAGTAATCTAAAATGAAAAAATTCCTTTCTATCAAATGGCAAAAGCCCCCTCTCACCCCCCCCATGCTGTATGTGGATGCATAAATAATGTATATTTGCTTTTCATTTCCTTCTTTCCTGTTTGGAACTAATTGGTTAGTGAAGTATGATGTTCTCCTTTTGAGATGACACTACTATTTTCCTCATTAGGCTCTTTTCCTTTTTTTTTATAAATTATTAAACTATTTAAAAATTGTTCAAGAAAATATTGCCTGTAATTCTATCATCTGAATATTGTTACTTTCATTTTGTATGCATATGTCCCTTGCTATTCAAACTCAGAAACCAAATAGATTTATTCAGTAAAGAATATTTGACTTTTCAGTCTCGGTCCTTATTCTTGCTCATTTTTACCCAGTTGCATTATAGTGTTTCTAGTAATTTGCAGTTACGGGTGCATACATTTAGTTTTACTTAAATGTTCAATACTGTAACACTTTGTGGAAGATTTTGGTTGATATTCCAAGTAAAAATGAGATTCATCGGTCTGTTTTTCCTAGGATTTTCCCAGGTATAGAAAATGTCGTCCAGTTATGTGCCAGTAAGTGTGCAAGTGAAATGAGTTAGGAGGAGACCACTGACCTAATAGTGGAAAAAACACTTGATTGAAAGTTAAGAGTGCCTTAAAGACAGTCGAGAAGTACAGTTTGTTTCTTGGCAAATAGTGTGATTTTCTTGAACAACTAGGGGGTTTGGTCTTCCTTTTTGCTCTAACAGTAGGCCATTTTTCTTTTGTTAAAAATGAATCCTACTAACCTTTAGTTAAAGACTTTACATTGTGTCCTCATAGTATGATGCTGCTGACTAATTGTTTTGGCGTTTTTTGTGTGTGGAAAATTCTTAAACGAAGGTGTCTTCTTTCAGTCTGGCCGGGATCTTCAACAGTACCAGAGTCAGGCTAAGCAACTCTTTCGCAAGTTGAATGAACAGTCCCCTACTAGATGTACTTTGGAAGCCGGTGCCATGACTTTCCAGTGAGTATAATCCCATTTCTTTGTGATCATTTAAGTATGAGATGCAGTAGATATAAGTAACACCTGATAAGAGTGGTAATAACTATTTAAAAGTAAACAAAATTTTAAAAATACATTCTCTTCATGGAAGCAACTTCCCTGGCTCCAGTTCTGCAAGACAGAGATCTTGGTTTGTTTATTAAATTTGCATACAATAAATGAACCGTTACCCTGTGTTTAATGAGTGCTGTACCCATCGTGCAATAATAGATAATTTTTTGCTTTAGCAGCTTCTTAAAGCCAACATTTACTAACAACACAACCTTGAACAACTCACATACTTCTCTAGGCTCCGTTACCTCTATAAAAATAGGGAACATGGTCCTAGTTTTGTGAGGGTAATTTAAGAGCATCTCAGTTATATAGGCAGTGCATATAGCCAAAAGAGGGATCAAAAGGACTTTATTGAGTTTCAAATTATCTACAAATAATTGGTATTAAATGTTTAATACATGTCAAGTTTGAGGGTGATAAAACAGGAAAGATTTTTTTAAAAAGAAGACAAGAAGATCAAAGGAAAATAAAATAGGATTAGCTAAGTAATCCTTGCTATTTTAGGAACTCAGAAGCTAAGACAATAGAGACCTGGGAGGGACCTGCTGTTTAACTTGAAAGGGAAAAAAAAAAAGATCTCCACCCATTAGAAACAAACAAGTATACAAAACCAAAATGAAAACAAACCCTGGTTTATTGATTAAGAAAGTAGTAGATATTAAGTTTTTATATTAAGTTTTTTTTTTTTCGTTTTACATTTTATTTATTTATTTATTTTTTGGTGGGCAGCAAAGCCACGTTTATTGAGTGAAAGTAAAGTTCATTGAATGATAGAGTACAAAGCTCCCAAAGAGGCTGGGGACTCCAAAGGTTTGCCTGGATGTTAAGTTTTATAAGCTATTAATTTGTGTAGTATATGAAATACTTTCTACAAATCCAGTTTTCAACATCAAAAAAATAAATATAGGAACCTAATTACATATAGCATTTTTATCTCTACCATGGGTTAAGAACATTTTCTTCTATATGGTTCCTTTAATAACTTTATAATCTCTTCTCATCCATAATTTCCATCTAAGAGCTATTTATTAAAGATTATCCTTTGACAGACCACATGTTAAGTTCTGCCTTTGATGTCCATAGCTTTTATGAGCTTATCTTATTAGCAGAGAGAAACATATGTGCAGACAACTAAACTATGATACCGTAGGGCAAGAAGTGCTGTAATTCAGTTATAAATGAAATGCTTTGGAACTAGAAAGAAATTCCCATTTGTAGGGAGTAAGTTTTGAGGAAAGGGAATAGAAAGAGGGAGAATACAGAGAAATTTCATGGAAAAAATTATAGTAGAATCGAGCATATGAAAATGAACAAGGTTTTTCCAGGTACATAAAAGGGTATTACAATTAGAAATATATATTTATCTATAAGCAGAAGTCCATGAGGATGTAAAAGAACCCAAGTTTGGAGACCAGTCTATACCTGTTTTGGAGCCACAAGTATTATATCAAAGAGTATGATTTTATTTTGTAGGTGTTAGGGAATCCTGAGTGTTTTTAAGCAGAGTAATAGGTCATATTTACTCTTTTAGAATAAAATTGGTAGTTTATTTTTTTTAAGATTTTATTTATTTATTTGACAGAGAAAGAGTGAAAGAGAGAACATAACGGGGAATGGGAGAGAGAGAAGCAGATTCCCCTGCTGAGTAGGGAGCCCTATGCAGGGCTCGATCCCAGGTTGCTGGGATCATGACCCAAATCGAAGGCAGACTCTTCTTAACGACTGAGCCACCCACGCGCCCCAGGAATAAAACTGGTAGTTTAGAAGATGGTCTAGATTGAAGGCAAGGAGAGCAGTTGATTCAGATGCCCAAGCAAGAGATAGAACAGCAGTATCATCATCATCATCATCATCATCATCATTTTAAGGGGCCTGAGAGATCATATGATACACTGTAAACTGCTCTGTGGAGTCCCAGGATGCATTAGGAGCCACATAGTAAGAGTAGGGATAGGGGTATATATAATACTTTGTGCCCTTATACTCCTACTTAAACTAATGACCTTCTGATTTTATTTAATGTACTGGTCCTCTGAATATAATTATTGCTGAAATAAAGAGTACTGTGGCTGGAAAGACATTTGAAATCACTGAGTGACCTAACCCATTTCCAAGAGATCTCAGACATGTAGTCATATAGCTCCTTCCAGAGTGCCAGGGAGCTAAGAGGAAGTCACTTCTGTTACTAAGTAGTTTCTGATACTGGATAGTTTATACAGAGTTCTATCCTGGGAATTAGGGAATATTATTTGTTGTAAGGTCATTATCTGTATCCAGTAAACTCTGTGGCATTAGCTTCCAACTTCTAAGTATTCCAGTCCACTATTTCCAGTCCACTATTCTTAAAACTGGAATGAGTTTAAATATGCATATACTCATTTCCATACATAATCAAAAGGTAGATGGAGTCACAACTCTGAGTTTTTAAGAAAAAGTTTTAAAATATTTTTGCTGAATTATATAATAATAAACATTTAAATATTCCTTTTTGGAATATGATTCTAATATTAAGATGATGTTTGCTTTTTGATTCCAAGGATTTGTGGTTTGAAATTGATTTTCTGATTTAGCTAGCCTCAAAGGGCTTAGGCTAGAATATTTTCAAAAGTTTGTAAGGCACTGAGAGTCTGCTTCAAGTTGTTGGATGTATTGTTATTCTATAGACAACTTTTTCTTGTTGTTTTTTGTTTTTTTGTATTTTTTGTCTCTCCAGCTACATTATTGAGCAGGGAGTTTGTTATTTGGTTTTGTGTGAAGCTGCCTTCCCTAAGAAATTGGCTTTTGCCTACCTAGAAGATTTGCACTCAGAGTTTGATGAACAGCATGGGAAGAAGGTGCCCACTGTGTCTAGGCCCTATTCCTTTATTGAGTTTGGTAAGTTTTTTGCTCTTCATCTCTATATCAGAGAGCAAACAATATGGAGAAGCTGTTTGTTACATTGATAATAATTCTGACACATTTTTTTCTGATGTTTACTTACTGAAGGGTTGAGTTCTGTCTTTTCTATTCCATCTCTTTTTGTCCTTTTGAATGAATGAAACTTCTTCTCAGTAATTTTCTCTGGTCTTTTGATCTTTTTCTTAGAACTTGTTGCCCTTTGCCCTTTTTTGTGATTGGTTTGATTCATCATCAGAATTGTGTCCAAAGATCTACTTGACTGGTATATAGTAGTTGAGTTCTCCCTGCCCCCAGTAAGGTTCATTTCCTGGAAATCAAAACTTGGAAATCAGAAAAAAGATGGTTCTTTCAGATCCTCTAGTTAAAAAGAAAAAAAATAGCTGGAAGAGGTATGGTGCTGGGGAGAGAGAACATTTATTACATGCAGAAATAGTGAGTGTGGATGTCCATGTAAAATAATTACAGAAAGATTCATCACCAGTTAAATATCTGATGGCAATAAATCAAAGGAAATGTCTTGAGTACCCTAAGTGGTGGAAGTGAGAATAAGTGTATGACTAGACTACATTATTGGTATTTTTAGTTAAAACAGAAATTGGTTTTACTGTTTCCGAATTTCTGGAGTGTTATCAATTTGCTAGATAAATGGTTATCTTACTTTTAGAAATAAAGAAAATTTAGCAAAACATTCCGGTGTTTCATAACTACAAACTCTCCCAAGTGCTAATTTTTATAATGTCTGGTTTTTCAAATTTTGTTTTGAAGATAAGGTCCAATAAACCCAAGGAAAAAAATAAGAATAGTGTATCAAGGTCACACAGGAAATAGTTGGTACACTCAAATTAGCTTAAAGGATTGAGTATAAAGATGAATGTGTTATAGGCGAACCACAAAGTACAGTAACCTGAGATCAGTAATACAGTAATTGTTTTTATCCCTAAGCCTGAAGGGATAAGAGAAAGGAACAATTTTTGGAACTTCGAAGGAAAAAATTTATAGAGAAGGCCAACTTGAGAGGAGCAATAACATCTGGTTGGAGGGATACTGCCAGGGTGACTTCTCAGGGAGAGATTGGGAATAAATACCCTAATGTCACTATCTGCTCTCATGCCTCACCCTTGGGATTCCCCCATTGGCTGAACCTAACCAGAAGTACCAGGGTAGGGAGCCCACGATGTGGTCCATGCAGGTCAGCTTTCCGAGGCAAAAGCATGGTGCAGAAAGGAGGAGAGGAGGTCTAAGGAGGCAAATGAGAGGTATCCAGCTCATGTAACTTATGATTTTTGCCCAAAGTTGAAAATAAAATCTTTAATAATAAGTTGTTCTTTTTACAGGTTTGAGAAATACAGACATAGGCTAGCCATGAATAAGATTGCAGTTTTGTAGTGGGATTTTGCTTTACCTGAAGTTTAAGAACAGAGTGAAATTAGAAATGTATGTTAAAGAAAATATTTTAAGACAGTGTTTTTCTCCCTTTTGATGATAGAATAACCTTTGCCATATTAACCTGTAGTGATGCTAGGTTGTTGCCAGGATCCTTTTCAGGGAATGTGAAGAATTAAGTAGTGAAACCCTAAGGATCCTTGGACCATGTTTTGAAAATCTCTGCTTTCAGGAAAGGCTTATTACAGTGGGTCTTAATTTCTCTAAGGATCTTGAGAGTAGAGACTTCTCATTTAAAGGTGTACAGAGGACATTTCTCTTGATTGGTCATCTATCTGCATTTTATAAATGAAGAAATCAAAACTCAGATTCTGATGCTCACTCAAAAGCTTGCTTAGCCATGGACAATTGCAGATCCAGGACTACACTCAAAACTTCCTATTCCCTAAAGTACTTTGATGGACAAAGTTGTTCATGGTCACTTCTCTTCATTATTCTAGACACCTACATTCAGAAAACCAAGAAGCTCTACATTGACAGCCGTGCTCGGAGAAACCTAGGCTCTATCAACACTGAATTGCAAGATGTGCAGAGGATCATGGTGGCCAATATTGAAGAAGTGTTACAACGGGGAGAAGCACTCTCAGGTATGTAAAGCATTAAGAGTCCTCCTATAGGCAAGGATAGCTTATTTGGGGATACTTTTTTTTGCTGTCAGATTCTGTCTAGCACTATTAAGAAATCGCCTCTTAGAGACAGATTATAGTATAAGACTTCCAATATAATATTTTTCCCTAATATGATTAGTTTTTATTGAGTTGGAATAGTGTGATGGTCTCGTTCCATATCAGAAGCAATCACTGCTTCCAATATTTTTACAACATTAAATATTTACAGAAACACATAAGTTAAGGGAAATAAAAGAAGAATGAGAGGAAATTGTCAAAGATTTATTGCAGTGGTTTCCTGACTAGCCACTTTGGGAGACTTTGTTGCTGTCAGATCAAATGTCATAAAATGCCATGCATTCCTCTGCTGAAAAACTTAACATCTGTGACTACAAGATAAGATCTAGTCTTGTCTCAACTTACTTTTCTTTTTTTTAATTTTTATTTATTTATTTTTAATTTCAGTGTTCCAGAATTCATTGTTTATGCACCACATCCAGTCCTCCATGCAATATGTGCCCTCCATAATACCCCCCACCAGGCTTACCCAACCTCCCACCTCCCCTCCAAAACCCTCAGTTTGTTTCTCAGAGTCCACAGTCTCTCATGGTTCGTCTCCCCCTCCAATTTTCCCCAACTCACTTCTCCTCTCCATCTGCCGCATGTCCTCCTTATGCTCCACAAATAAGTGAAACCATATGATAATTGACTCTCTCTGCTTGACTTATTTCACTCAGCATAATCTCTTCCAGTCCCATCCATGTCGATACAAAAGTTGGGTATTCATCCTTTCTAATGGAGGCATAATACTCCATAGTGTATATGGACCACATCTTCCTTACCCTTTCATCCATTGAAGGGCATCTTGGTTCTTTCCACAGTTTGGCGACTATGGCCATTGCTGCTATAAACATTGAGGTACAGATGACCCTTCTTTTCACTACAGTTGTATCTTTGGGGTAAACACCCAGTAGTGCAATTGCAGGGTTATAGGGAAGCTCTATTTTTAATTTCTTAAGGAATCTCCACCCTGTTTTCCAAAGTGGCTGCACCAACTTGCATTCCCACCAACAGTGTAAGAGGTTTCCCCTTTCTCTACATCTTCCCCAACACTTGTTGTTTACTGTCTTGTTAATTTTGGCCATTCTAACTGGTGTAAGGTGGTATTGCAATGTGGATTTTTTTTTTTTAAGATTTTTATTCATTTATTTGACAGAGATCACAAGTAGGCAGAGAGCGAGATGGGGAAGCAGGCTCCCTGGTAAGCAGAGAGCCGGATGTGGGGCTCGATCCCAGGACCCTGGGATCACGACTGAGCCGAAGGCAGAGGCTTTAACCCACTGAGCCACCCAGGCACCTCTCAATGTCGTTTTGATTTGAATCTCCCTGATGGCTAGTGATGATGAACATGTTTTCATGTGTCTGTTAGCCATTTCTGTGTCTTCTTTGGAGAAGTGTCTGTTCATGTCTTCTGCCCATTTTTTGACATGATTATCTGTTTTGTGTGTGTTGAGTTTTAGAAGTTCTTTATAGATCTTGGATATCAGCCCTTTGCCCATACTGTCATTTGTGGAATATCTTCTCCCATTCTGTGGGTTGCCTCTTTGTTTTGTTGACTGTTTCCTTTGCTGTGCAGAAGGTTTTGATCTTGATGAAGTCCCAAAAATTTATTTTCGCCTTTGTTTCCTTTGCCTTTGGAGACATATCTTGAAAGAAGTTGCTGTGGCCAATGTCGAAGAGTTTACTGCCTATGTTCTCCAGGATTCTGATGGGTTCCTGCCTTACGTTGAGGTCTTTTATCCATTTCAAGTTTACCTTTGTGTGTGGTGTAAGAGAATGGTCAAGTTTCGTTTTTCTACACATAGCTGCCCAATTTTCCCAACACCATTTATTGTAGAGACTGTCTTTTTTCCACTGTATATTCTTTCTGTTTTGTTGAAGATTATTTGACCATAAAGTTGACGGTCCATATCTGGGCTCTCTAATCTGTTCCACTGGTCTATGTGTCTGTTTTTGTGCCAGTACTATGCTGTCTTGGTGATCACAGCTTTGTAGTAAAGCTTGAAATCAGGCAACATGATGCCCCAGTTTTGTTTTTCTTTTTCAACATTTCCTTAGCAGTTTGGGGTCTCTCCTGGTTCCATACAAATTTCAGGATTTTTTGCTCCAGCTCTTTGAAAAATGCCAGTGGATCAGCTTACTTTTCATTTTTACTGCGTGCTTACCATATGCAAGGCATTTTGTTCTCTGTAATGGAAGATAAGGAGATTGCAAACTTCTCTCATGCTCTCTAATTCACAAATGTTCTGCCTCAGCCCGGTCAGCTTCCTCACCGTCCTGGACTTGTTCTTTTAAGATCCAGATGAGGACTACCTCTTCCAAGAAGCCTTCCCTGATTCTGATAGCCCACATCACATTAATCTCTTTTGTCCTTTAAACTCGTAAGACACTTAGCTATGTAACAGTTTTTTAAGCACATATGGGTGTATGCACGTGTATGTATACCTGTGTACTTAACTAATTTGCCTTAAAATACGTGTATATTTACCTAATGTTTAAATGTTACCTAAGTGTTTAACGTACTCTTTAAATGTAATATGTATGTATTTCATATCTATTTCATATACTTGGTTTATTTCTCTCACAGTAATGACCACAAATCATTGCCTTAGTGAGTATTTCATGAACTCAGCCTTGTGAGGTTATTCATGGGTAGGTGCGTTTTCCTTTATTATGAACTGCGGATTGTAACCTTTATGGTAGTAGTCAGCAGTTGTTCCAGCAAATAGCTTCACACTCTTTAAACATCAAATTTTGGATGAGTGAGTCTGTAAATTTTCCTCATAACAGTCTTACTGTTTCTTCCTGGGATAAAATAGACCAGAACAGGAATTTTTCTTTGTATCAAAATATACATATGGTCAGTTTATCAAAAGTGTAAAAGGATTCTCTTCTAGTGCTATGCTGATTGGAAAAGAAGACAGTTGACCTTTGAACAGCGTGGGGGTCAGGGACTCTGTATAGAACTTTTGACTTCCTAAAAACTTAACTACTAATAGCCAACTGTTGACTGGAAGCCCTCCCCTTAACATATACAGCCAGTTAACATGTTATTCTGTATAGTTACGCATATTATATACTATATTCTTACAAGTAAGTTAGAGAAAAGAAAATGTTGTTAAAATCATAAGAGAAAATACATCTATAGTATTCTATTAAAAAAATTCATGTATGGAAGTTGAGAGGCAATGTGGGGGGTTTAGAGGGTAGGAAAGGAATAATTGAAACAAGATGGAATCAGGAGGGAGACAAACCATAAGAGACTCTTAATCTCACAAAAACAAACTGAGGGTTGCTGGAGGTAGGGGGATAGGGAGAGCATGTTTGGGTTATAGACATTGGGGAAGGTATGTGCTTTGGTGAGTGCTGTGAAGTGTGTAAACCTGGTGATTCACAGACCTGTACCCCTAGAGCTAATAATATATTATATGTTAATAAAAAAATAAAAAAATATTTTAAAAAACTCATGTATAAGTGGAATGTGCACAGTTCAAACCCATGTTGTTTAAGGGTCACCTGTACATTTCTAATATTAATAACTTCATCTGATTGGGAGGATAAGAAACATTGTCATTGTCACAAAGTAATTTATAGGTAGCATGAGGGAAGAGACATCAGTTGAACCCTTTGTGTTAGGCAATATGGTAGGGGGGCTTTATTATTTTATTTATTTATTTTTATTTTTTAAAAGGTTTTATTTATTTATTTGTCAGGGACAGAGAACACAAGCAGGGGCAGAGGCAGGCACAGGGAGAAGCACACTCCCTGCTGAGCAAGGAACGAGACGTGGGACTCAATCCCAGGACCCTGGGGTCATGACCTGAGGTGAAGACAAATGCTTAACTGAGCCACCCAGGCATCTCATGGGACTTTATCTTTTTAAAGATGTTATTTATTTATTTGAAAGAGAAAGAGAATGAGAGTGTGAGCTGGGGGAGGGATAGGTGGAGAGAGAGAGAGAATCTCAAGCAGATTATACACTGAGCACAGCGCCTGACATGGGGCATATCCCATGACCCGGAGATCATGATCATCCAAGCCAAAATCAAGGAGTCAGATGCTTGACTGAGCCACCCAGGCACCCCAGGGGGACTTTACATATATCTTACTTATGCTTTAGAGTAATCTCTTGTGAATTGGGTGGAATCAAACCAGTTTTACAGATAAAGAAGCAGACTCAGAAAAGTTAGGTACCTTGCTTTTAGTCACACCACTAGTGCCTGGCAGAATTCATTGGCCTCTGCAGGTCCTTGTCCATCTTCAGTGTGTGATAGTTTTAAATGGATATATAAACAGTAAGAGCTGTTAAATGTAGCAGAAAGTAGATAATGTGAAGTGAACAGGGAAGACTTCTTGAATTTTGATAGACCAGGAAGAAGTGAAGAGTGGTATTTTAAGAGGGAGGAAGAAAAAGCATATCTGAAAAGAGCATATCTGAAGGATAGTGAAAGGATTAGCCTACCTCAAAAAATGTTTTCTTCCTCTTTACTTCTTCCTAATAAGAATCCATCTTTTATGTCTTCTTTCTCTAATTTTTTAAAAGATTTATTTGTTTATTTGAGAGAGGGAGAAAGAGGGCACGTGATGGAGAGGGGCAGAGGGAGAGGGAAGAGAGTCCCCAGTGGACTTTGTAGTGAGTGCAGACCCCACTGGGGGGCCTGACCCCAGGACCCTGAGATCACGACCTGAGCTGAGACCAAGAATTAGTTGCCCAACCATCTGTACCACCCAGGTGCTCCTCTAATTTTTTTTTTTTAAGATTTATTTATCTTAGAGAGGGAGAGAGAGAGAGTGATCAGGGATGAGGGGCAGAGGGAGAGGGAGTCTTTTAGGGGGTAGGGGGCAGCAAAGCAAGGTTTATTGAGCAAGAGCAAAGTGATAGTACAAAGCTCCCAAGGAGGGAGGGGACCTAAAGGGATTGCCCAGGGAGAGAGGGTCTTAAGCAGACTTCCTGCTGACCACAGAGCTCAACATGGGGCTTAATTTCACGATCCGAGATCACAACCTGAGTCGAATCAAGAGTTGGACGCCTAACCACCTGCACCACCCAGGCAGCCGTCTTTCTAATTTTTGGTTTTAGAGCTAGCCTGCCTTGCATTTAAGACCGAAGTAGCTCCTGTGGGTTCTTTCAGCAATACAAAATTATGCCCATTTTTACTGCCTAAAATAGCTGTTTCTTTTAAGCCGTGGGTTTTGTTTTTTCATTTAGGTCTATCATTCTATTAGACTGTAAGTTCCCCAAATAGAGGGGTCATGTATGTTGTGATCATCATTGTATCTTTCGGCACTTTGCTTGGTGCCTGTAACAAATATTTGCTCAGTGACTTCTCCCAGCAGTGGCTTTGTCTTTACAATATCATGTATTTCTAAATGTTCCTATGTAAAGGAATTCTTTCAACTATTGTTTATTTCATATGACTTAATATTGTTCTGTGGCCCAGTTATTCTCAGCAGATTTAGATTCATTTAGCAAATATTTATTTTTTGATCACTGACTATTGCCAGACTCTGTTTTGGGCACTGGGGATATAGCAGTAGACATAGTAGTTAAGAACCTCTATCTAGTGGAGTGTCCATTTTAGCAGACTGGCTGGAAAGATTCCCCACAGCATTGTCATGGTTATTTCTCATCTCCTAAATTTTCTTATGTGACTAAGTGTTTTTCTTACAGGACAAATTGCTAATTTAGAAGTGGCTATCATTCTTTTGTCATTAAGTAATAGCACATTTCTCAACCAACTCAGTCTCTATTAAGCAACTCCAAATATTCCAGAAGTATTCCCTAAGGAAGAACAAATTCATATTGCAAAATAGTTTTTTTCCAAAAATTTAAAGAACTAAAATGATGAGAATTCATTTATATCACACTGAGAATTTGTTTGTATTGTTAAAATATGTCATGTATTTTAGTCCAGTCTCGTTGCTTCTCTAAGTGCTCAGGTAACAGTTATAGAAAGCAGTTACATTATAAATGTCCTTTCTGAAAAACAAAACTTTGCAAAAGTTTCTAAAAAGCTTAATTTAGTAGGTATTGGTGGTTTTCCAGCACCTGTGATTATATTTTAGTTACAAGACAACTTTCCTGTGTCTGTTGAAATATAATTTCTAGTAGCATCATAATAGTTTTTACCGTGTAGAGAATCTTGGGAATTTGGTAGCAGCCACCGTTAAGATACAGCTCAATACTCAGCTTCTGATTCATTGAATTTTCTGGTCACCTGAGTCTTATCTTACATGGATTATCATTTTTCAAGGTATGAGAGAATATGATTTAGACCATTAAAAAATGATGATGTTTATCATCAACCAACACTTCTCAAAGGCTTATCATATCCAAGGATTATGTTCACTTTACAGCCATTCTCATGTACCTACAATCCTGTGGTACAGTTAGTGTTGTTATCCTCATTTTGTAGATGATGAAACTGGGTCTTAGTAGAGACTAAGTGAATTGACCAATGTCCCATGGCTGGTGTAGCTGAGATTCGAACCAAAGACTCTGAGACCAGAGCCAGTACTCTTAACCAGCTCATGGTACAATCTCAAGAATTTGAACATAATTTAGTCTGGTAACTTTAAAATGCAGTGTAGATTTTACAGTGTGTCAGGGTCATGGGTTAACCAGTATATGCACCCTAACCCTTAAAATAAAAACAATTTAAGCTTCATGGTTATTTGGTATGGTCCCACTCGTTTAAGTTATTTTTATGCTTAATACATTAGACAGAATACTTCAGGGACTAATTACTGTTTTCCTTTTTTTCCTCTTTGACAGCATTGGATTCAAAGGCTAACAATCTGTCCAGTCTGTCCAAGAAATACCGCCAGGACGCGAAGTACTTGAACATGCGTTCCACTTATGCCAAACTTGCAGCAGTCGCTGTATTTTTCATCATGTTAATAGTGTATGTGCGATTCTGGTGGCTGTGAAGTAATGAATCCAGTCACTGGCAAGGGTGAACCTAGACCCCGGCAGGTGTATGTTTTCAGGAAGCTGAGCTCACAGAGATGTGTATTAGAATTCCAAGTGGAACTTCTGCCTCTAAAGAACTTGCAAGGAAAGACATGTCCTGAAAATGAAATGTTACACCTCATTTGATGAAGCTTACCCCTTTGTAGAAAGCCTCTTTTGGGGGCAGAGGCTTTCTCTGGGTGCTAGGCTGTATACATTAGGGAACAGTAGATTGTTTTATTTTGTTTTTTCCCTCCCAGTGTCTTTACATTTTTAAACAGCACTGAGTGGGGCATTTTCTTTCTCTAATGGAGTCATCAGTGATATCTGGCTTAGCCAACCTTTGCTAACAACAGGCTGAAATTCCTTCAGAGAAGGCAGCCCATTGGGAAGTTTTATGCCTCTATCTAATCAACATTCCTTTCGTTGGTGACATTTGTGATTTTCAGTTTTTGATGGCCTTGTAAACAAGACTCCACTATGTGAAGGTTAATTGCTGTGCTACAAAGATCTTGTCTGTTGGCCCCTATAGGAAGTTAACTTTTGTTGTTTTCCTTTTATGACATTTTGCTTATTGCACAACTGCTTTAGAGTTAAATGAATTATATTAAGATGCCTTGAAATTATATTATAGCACTCCTTGATTAAGAAGCTAAAGTGTTTTCTGTCATTTACTCCTTAAAAGACTTAGTTTGGGACATTCTTAATTTTATCTGTCAGCATCCGGTTTATATTAATAGAAGATTAAGTACAGCATACAGATAGCCAGAGTCCCCCGACTTAATGGGAAGAAAGGCCCAGCCTGTCACTACAGTTTTGTCCTGCCCTCTCTTTCTTTCTCCACTGTAGTTTTCCCCCACTCTCTTTCCCTCCTGCTGACATTTACAAATTCCTCTGCACCCAGTAGTTTCATGTCCATAGGCATCCTCTCAGGATATTCTCAAATTTCAAAATGGAAAATGTTTAGCCGTGTAGTTAGATTTAAATTTTTATAGAGCATCTACTCAAACTACTAAATACATTTATCTGAGAAAGTCTCTGAGAACACCTCATACCTACTTCAGTTTATGTAAATTCTCTGAGAATGTTCTAAAGATAGATAACTCATTTAAGTGGCTTCTATTAACAAATAAAAGTACCTGTGATTTTTCCCTTTTTTGCTCAGGGATGATGGGGATTTCCTTTTACCTTCTGAGGTAGAATTTTTTAAATGGGGAGAATAGACCTTTTAAAGTATCACAAGGGTCTACAATATAACCTAGAATTTACATATACTGCAAATATTTCTTTAAGTTGTACAAGAAAATGAGCCACCTTCTTCTTAACATCTTTGGAGAGAACTTTAATGAGTAAACAATTTTATAACTAAGGGATCATCAAAGCTACTGTCTTGATTCCTGGTAGAGAAAAAAAAGTTCTATCTCCTTAATAACAAAGCAAGGAGAAGTGGCTTATTTTGTTTCTAATAAATTTACAGAACTAGAATAACTTTTTTTCTTTCCCGTTTTGGACCTAAGTCTGCCAATTGGAGTATGTGCATGAAATATGAAGTTACTTTTTATAGAGAATAAGTGCTTTTAAGTCCCTACAAGGCCTGTCCCTAGAGTAATGATGTTGGTAATAAAAGCCTGAAAGTCTGAAAACCTTAGTGGTACCATAGGATTTGGTTCTTCTATAGGAGTGGAGAGTGGCAGCTCGTTGTTGAGAGTTGCATGCAGCAACCAAGTGGCCAGCAATGAAATAAATACTTCTAGAATGTTCCCTTCAGTGTGAAGTTTTGTTATATAGTTATTTTGTGTACATGAAGCTTTCTGGGTACATTTCTACCAAACTCACTGGGTTAATTAAAAAATGAGGATGGCGGCAGAATGATGAAGAAAGGAATGAGAAAGTGGTTTAATGTTAATGATGGTAGAAAAATGAGAACAAGACTGTCATGATGTGGCTCCCACTTCTGTTCTTTATGGGAGGTAGTGGAAAGATGTGACCAGATGAAATGTGTCCGCAACCAATGAGGCAGGTAAAACAGAATGTGATAAATGCTATCTAGTGTTATTGGGGGCACATTAAGAAAGGACACCTAATTTACTTTGGGAAGGAGTGTGATAAGAGAAGGAGAATGAGGTATTCCAGACAGAGTCAATAGTTTGTGCAATATCATGAGTAAAAGAGTGAGACCCATACTGGGTATGGTAATTAGCTTGGTTCAGCCTAACTTACTGGGTAAGTTTGGGCAGTTGAGACTTGAGGAAGAAGAATCAGACTGGTAAGTTGTAATAAAAAAACTTGTCTACCACGCTAAGGAGTTTAGGCCACACTAATGTCAGTGGCAAGAGATGGCATCAGAATTATGGTTTCAAATGATCATTCTGGCCAAAGTATAAAACATGTTTTAGGGATAAGCCTGAAAATAGGGAGACAAAACTGAGGAGCCATCAGAAGTAGAACGAGGCATAGGAGGCAGGTTTCCAGCGATTTTCAAGAAAAGAGTTATCCCAGGTACCAAGTAAATGTAGTATTGACAATGTTGGCTTTGTTTGGAGCTTACATCTCACATTCACGAATCAAAGTACTGTTTACACCATATGAATGAAGAAACTTCACAGGGGATATTTCTCTTAAGGCACAGAAGAGTTAGAGATTTGCCTGAAACTGCAGAGCTAGAAAGTGATGGAGCTGAGATTTGAATCTAAGCAGTTGGTCTCCAGAGTCTGTATTTTCTCCACTATACTGTACCACTGAGAGATCAAAATAAGTACCAAAAATGTATTTTGAATTTTATAGTTAAGCAACTTCATCCTGCAGGCAGAGGTTATTCCAGGGGAGTGGGCCAGAAGTCTGGTTGCAGTGGGCTGAGGATTGTGTGAACCACTGGGACCTAAAGGTGCAGAACTCATTTTAGAAAGTAAGTTTTCTGGTTGTCAGGACATTGAACTTCATAACATGCTTTTTTAAGAAGTCTCACAAATGTTAAAGTGTAATAATATTTGGCACATTCTACATACATCTGTTCGTTTAAATGTTTAGTGGTTATTAAGCTTTTTGGAAAACCTTGAAAATCTGATGAAAGGTGTGTGCCTTTATCCCCAGAAAGATGTTCAGTGTACGTGCGTACATGCATGCGTAAAGTGGGTATTCAAGAAGTCCACAAAGTCTGTTCATGCTGTAGTGGTCCCTGATCCCCATTTAGGAACTCTCCAGATGCATAGGAGTGGAACTCAAAGGTAAGTACCCAGAAGCCTTGAAAACTGTCCAGCTATAGTGACTTGGAAGATTTCTACAGTTTGTACTAACTTTGTGGATGAGATGTATTCTTGAGAAATTGTGTAGAAATTGTGTAGAATCCCCAAATTCTATCAAATATTTTCCTATAATGCAATCAGGGATCTGGTTCCATAGAAAAACTAAAAATTTGGTCCCAGTTCCTCAAAATCACAGTTAAGGATCTTAAATTTTAGGTTTTCTACTTTTATCACTAGGAAGTCTTGCAAAAGAAAATGAAAACAAATGGATAATCATTCCTGCCTACATGGCATTTAATAATACATATGTAAGAAAACATCTTATCATCTAAATTCCCATCTTCTTGGGAGTTTTCATAACTAAGGGCTTGATTGTTGGTGACCACACAAGGAAGGCTTTTGGTTGATGTAATTAATGACGCTGACAGCCCCACCAGCTTGTCTTCAGACAGCTCAGCAAAAAGGCGAAGAGTAGTGGTTATATAGGTGTTACTATAATTGCACATTAACTGCTTGGACTCCTTACTACTTTCCTTATACATCACCCTTTTAAACTCAGTACTACCATGTTAATGCCAGAAATTTAAGAGCTAATTGTACCCCTATTTCCTGTGGTAAGATCGTCAGTTTGCTTTCCTAGTCTGGCCACATTGTATCATTCCAGACTACTTTTCCACTCCCCATCACCTCTTGTTTCAGTCACACCAAATTACCTAGCTTTCTCTAAACAGTCGAGACTTTGCCTTTGCCTTGGCTCATTCCTGCCTTCTCTCCAGACTTTTTTTTTTTTTTTGGTACCTTACCCCTATCCTTTCCACTTTCAGTCTACTGAAGTTCTGCTCATCTTTCAAAGACCCAGCTCTATAGTATCCTTTATAAATCCTTCCGAACATTCTCATGTCCTCCCTCCCACCAACTTGGAAGAAGCTATGGATTCATCCTCACATAGCAACTTGTTCATATTTCTAGCGTAGAACCTACAAACTTAAAATATAGTGTGCTCTTATCGCCGCTGTGTGCTTTGTGAGGGCCCTGAGGAAGATACCAGTTGTTATTCATGTGTATTTAAATCCTCAGCATGTGATACAATGGCAGACATGGAGGCACTAGGCAAATACTTGCAGAATGAGTAAAGCGACCTAAAAATTTTATGCAAAAGTTTTCTGGAAATGGGCTGCTCTGTAAGTCATATATATACACATATTTTAAATGAAAGAAGGAGAAAGCCAAAGAGGGAATAAAGTGATATAGGCTTAATAAGGGATGGAAAGAGGGCTGCCTGGGTGGTTCAGTCGGTTAAGCATCCGACTCAATTTGAACTCAGGTCATGATCTCAAAAGTTGGTGAGATCAAGCCCCACAATGAGCCCCACCTTGGACTCTGAGCTGGGTATAGAGCCTGCTTGAGATTCTCTCCCTCTCCATCTGGCCCTCCCCCCCCACACACACACCTTAAATAAAGGATGAGAAGGGGAAAAGACAAATGAAAAAGAAGACCAAAAAATCAGGGAATAGCAGAAAGATTCTAGCAATATATGGTGAACACACTGGAAAAAAGGAGAGAACACGAATTGAAATTGATTCTTCAGGGCAAAAACAATTGGAAGGTAAGGTGAAAAGAAGAAATTAAGATGTGGAGACATTCAACTTGAAAAAGTATAGAAGTCAAATATACTGGCAGATCTCAGTCTGGAAATGTTTTCAGTTTGTCACAGAGGCATCACGCTTGCGTGTTGTGTGCGTTATATTAAGCTTTTTCATGCCACTTAACCTCTTGCCAAAATTGTCATCTGAAAAAGTGACTCCAGATAAATACCTTGACCACCATGCCCTGTAAAGTAAGAAGTATTTTACCATGCTAGAATTAAGAAACTGGTTTGGGGCTCCTGGGTGGCTCAGTCAAGTTAAGCATCCAACTCTTGATTTCAGCTCAGGTCATGGCCTCAGTCATGAGTTTTAGCCCCATGTGGGGCTCTGTGCTCAGTGTGAAGTCAGATTCTCTCTTTCTCTCTCTCTGCCCCTCCCCCTACTTGCGTGCACTCTCTAAATAAATACATACATAAATAAAAAAATCTTAAAAATAACCTTAAAAAAAGAAACTGGTTTAAGGCTTAGTTGTGACCAACTGATGGCAGTTTGCAAACTTCTCCCAGGGATTCCCTTGTAAGTAGTGTGGGTAGGCAGTGAGGTTTGATGGGCTGGGCATGCAGAGGGAGATAGTAAGACCTGTAGAAGTAAGGACTGAGGAGCATATTTATTTATATGCCTTTTTTTTTTTTTTTTTTTGGTTTGGCTATTTACATTAATATGGAAAACATGTTATTTGCACACTTAGAACTTAAGAATAAAAGTACTTTGACTCTCAAGCTGGTTTTTTATTGTTTTCATCTTTTTTTTCCCCATCTTTACTTTTTCTTTCATTTTTGTCAAAGCTCAGTTTTCCCCCATAGCAGAGTTGGGACTTAATACTAAAGAGTCTGCTTGCTAAAGAGTCTTGAAAAAAAACAACAAAAAAAAAGACGCTAAACAACTTTTGAGCAAAAGTTTAAGAATTTCTGCTATAGCCCATCTGCTTGCTTGTGGGATTTATGTAGATATGTTTGTTTTTGTCATTTTGCCTATAATAACAATGTAGCCTTGCTAGAATTATATACAGAACAGTATATTTATTTTTATCAGTTAGCAAAACAGTGTAGTGTAAAATGGAGAGAGAAGAAGGATAGAGATTTATATGAAACCACAACAGACACAAACTACCCTCACATGCAGCAGTGGTCTGAGCAGGGGCGGGGGTTGGGGGGAGAGCGGGGAAAGTTAGAAAATACTGAACCGAGAGCCAGGAGACTTGGTTTCTAAACCCAGCTTGCCAGTCCATAGCAGTAAGACTTCAGGTGACTTAAACACCTGTGCCTCAGTTTCCCATGGTTGGAAAATGGGAATGATATCTGCTTCACT
The DNA here is from genome assembly GCF_002288905.1 of Enhydra lutris kenyoni. Taxonomy (NCBI): domain Eukaryota; kingdom Metazoa; phylum Chordata; class Mammalia; order Carnivora; family Mustelidae; genus Enhydra; species Enhydra lutris. The sequence continues at coordinate 83,129,824 of NW_019154093.1, read as the reverse complement.
TACTTTAAGTGGACTATTTGAGGATAGAAGGAGGCAAAAACGCAATAATGGTCGTGAAGATTTTATGAACCATAAAGTGACTTATAAGTACCACACTGTATCACTGTTATCATTACTGTTCTATCAAGAGAAGCATTGGTGATCAGCGCAATTCTGCTTGTACTGTGGAAACTAACGACCTTGTTCTGTAATAATTTTAGTACTGATGGGGCAGTTTCCTGCCTGGTCTTGTGTTTAGGAACCCTTAGGCAGGTCCATTTCTCGGGCTATGATTTCATGTTCCCAGAAGAGGGCAGCAAAACTCCAGTCTGAACACTGCTACTTCCTCAGTGTCTAAGGTATTATTTCCTTGAGAGGAAAACAACTACACTGTCAAGAGTAGCCTTTAAAAAATGATGGTCTTTAAGTGACAGACAAGGCAAATCTCATTGCTATAAATCAATGCCATAACAAAAATTCACTCATTTTAAATAAGTTTTTGCCTTTTCTCTGTCCTCTGAGGAAAATAATTTGGGCTGTTTTTAAATCTCAGTTTAATGATTTGACCTGTACAATCAAAAACCTTTAGCTGTGTTTTTCCATTTAACCCCAGATTTTTAGATCTCAACATAATAGCGCCAGTTCTTAAATAATTTTTTTTTTAAGATTTCATTTACTTATTTGACAGAGAGAGATCACAAGTAGGCAGGCAGAGAGAGAGGGGAAAACAGGCTCCCCGCCGAGCAGAGGGCCCGATGTGGGGCTCGATCCCAGGACCCCGAGATCACGACCGGAGCCAAAGGCAGAGGCTTTAACCCACTGAGCCACCCAGGCGCCCCTTACATAATTTTTTTTAAACAAGAAGAAAGTAAGTTGTTCAGGCCTGATTCTTTCCATTTAAGATGCCTGGCTAAGTCCAAAGAACGATTCCCAATAGTGTCCAAACATGGCTGTCATAACATGCATCTGTGTCATTCGGAGCAAATGTCATCTGTATCTAATATTTCTCATTCTTTCATTATTCAAATTTGTTTAAAAATATCCTTGTGCTTTTATACCTTGTAAGATATCAGCAACTAATATTTGAACAGTTTTTTTCAAAAAAAAAATTTTTTTTTTTGGAGAGTGTGAGCAAGGAGAGGGATAGAGGAGGACAGAGAGAGAGAATCGCAAGCAGTCTCAAGCAGGCTCCATCCCAGAACCCTGGGATCATGACCTGAGCCAAAATCAAGAGTTGGATGCTTAACCAACTGAGTCACCCAGGAGCCCCGAACTCTCCTTAAATAGCATGGTAGGGTGCTTTTCTGCATGTTTCAATGTATGTTGATAGCCACTATCCCCATCTTACAGATGAATTTTCTCCTCTGTGATTGGAATAGCTGTTCTTTGCTTGAAGAGAAAAGTGCAGGTGGAGCCCCCCACCCCCACCCCAAGGCAAGAGAGTCCTGAGGTGGGTATTTTCTCTCCCCTAATTGGTAGTACAAGAGCCAATTCTGAACCTGATCCTTTTTTTGTGTGCCTTACTATAATTAGAGATTGGGTAGAAAGGCTTTCAGGTATAGTTTTTCAATCCCTTCTGCTTTTGTCAGCTCATTGCAAGCTCTGCTTTTCTGAAAAAAAAAAAAAAAAAGGAAAAGAAAAAAGCTACTCAGTTTCCCACTCCACTCCCTCTACCACCACCCCTCAAGTCAGAGTTCTCGTCCCATCCCAGCTAAACCTCTTCCTGTTCTTAAGAATTGCATCACATTCTTGGCTTAATGTAGACCAACACCCCCACACTGGCACCAGCGAGTGTACAGGCCTTCTTTATTGGTTGAGAGTTCTCATCTGGTGAGCATAGAGTAAGTCACCCACTTCCTGACTTCCAGCCCTGGCTGAATTTGCCTCTGGAAAATAAAATATTCCTTGGCTTTTTGTTTGCTTGCTTATAAATACCCTTCACTTCAGCCCTACCCTGGAATGAGGAAGATTTTACCAAGTAGGTAAAGTGTGGAAGGGCATTTGAGGGTGAGGGGATAGTCTACACATCTTGCTGTTTCTAATTCTTCCCTTCTCCCCCTCTTAAACATAGACTAATCTGGCACTGGCTCCCACTGCATGGAAGGGGCTTTCATTATGGACAATAATGACCCCCATTACTAAATCTGGTGGATATATCAGTCTTTATCTTACACCGAGCAGAAACTGACACCATTAATCTCCTTGATAGACTCACTGTCTTCCTGTGGTTTCCACACACTATTATTTTTTTCCTACCTTCCTCGTGGATCTCAGGTAGCCTTTGCAAGCTCTTCTTGGTGTTCCTCAACACCCTGTCCTATATCAGCCTGTCTTCCCTCCACACACTCTCTGAGAAATCTCCTCTCTTCCATGGCTTTGTGAGATTTACATGCCAGTGACTCCCAAATCTCCACCTGCCCCGAACTCCAGACTAATATAACAACAATAATAACCTTCTAGTACCTCTCTGACTGGATATTCCTGAAGCCATATTAATCAACTCACTTCCTCAGACTATTCCTCTTTTAATGTTCCTTTTCCTACGCCAGAACACCCACCCATTGCTCTAGCCAGAAACCTGGGATTCATCTTTTTTGTTTTGTTTTTAAAGATTTTATTTATTTATTTGACAGAGATCACAAGTAGGCAGAGAGGCAGGCAGAGAGAGAGAGGAAGGGAAGGGAAGGGAAGCAGGCTCCCTGTCGAGCAGAGAGCCCTATGCGGGGCTCAATCCCAGGACCCTGAGATCATGACCCGAACCGAAGGCAGAGGCTTTAACCCACTGAGCCACCCAGGTACCCCTGGGATTCATCTTTGATTTCTCTTTTGTTTGTTCTCTCTACTTCTTTGAATCGATACCCACTTATTCTCATCCTCACCAGGCTTAAATAATCACCTCTGGACTTTTGCAAGTCTTTGCAGTTTTCCTGCCTCTAGTTTTTCTCCCCTTGGATCATTTTTCACCAGCTACCAGGAGATTTTTATAAATGCGCTTCTGGTGAATTCACCTCCTCCGTTTAAAATCATTTAGTTCCTTCCCACTATCCTTGGACTAGAGTCCAAATATCTTAGCATGGCTCCTAAGCTCTCCCCGGCCTGCCTACCTGCCATCAGCCTGCACTCCACTCATGCTGGAGTCCTGTGGTACAAACACACCCTGCCTTCTCTTGCTTCTAGGCCTTCACAAATGCTTGTTCTTTTGCCTGGACCTCAAACACGTCTAATCTAAATTCTACCCCCAACTTGTCATTTGTCTTATTCCTGAATCAGAACTGAATGGGGATACTTAATTTTTAATTAATTCTTGAATTAAAGCCCCAGTTCACCTTATCTCACCTGTAGATTTCTTATTTCTTTGAAAAATACCTCGAAGGGTATGTTCAAATAAAAATATATTTGAGCTCATTAACTTAGGTCAGGATTGACTTTTACCATAGCCGAATATGAGCTGGGACATATTTTTTAAATTACTGGAATGTTTTCTGGATTGCTATTCATCATGACATTCTATCTTTGGAATTTTTCCTTCATTTCCAGCTGGCTTCTACCACTCTCTTTTCTCACCTCCCAGCCCTTCCTTCCCCTCGGGTTGCCCTACACTTGCCCCTCGATGGACCCAGTTTGCATGCAGCGGTAGCCACTATGCGGCTGCGGTTTAAATAGACCTGCTCAGACTGCAACAGGAAAGCACTGAATCGAAAGCAAAGGGGAGGAAGCACAAGCCGATACCCACCACAAAGCTGCTGAGTGCCCAGCATGACCCAAGCCGCACCCTCTGATGAGGAGCCTTGTGGAGGAGTAAGAAGCCACAGAGCTGAATAAATCATCAGCACCGCCTGTCCTCCACTTCCCCTGATCCAGCCTTCCTGGGTCACTCATGAGTGTCCCCAGGTCTGGCCTTAGAAGGTGGGTGATAATAGCAAAGCCACCAGAGAGGCAGAGGCTGGGGGAAAGTCCCTGAAATTAATGACTGTGGATCCTCCATCTCAGACGCTCACCCCCCCCCACCCCCCGGTCCAGCTCTGTGCATGGTTGTAGGGGCTCTCTGCATGGGATGATCCCCAGATGAAGGCCACCATGTTCCCTAAAAGTCCTTTGGCTACCTGCCTGACAAGCTGCTTCTCGTGGGGGCTGGAACTGTTTTTATTTTATAGCAAAGGTCAAGTCCCTATGAGATACAATTCGAGACCTTGAAATCCAAATTAACGTACATGCAAGCATTTCAGATTCTTTCCTGACTTCAGTAGAGGGAGCAGGAGAAAGGAACGTGATGGCACACCAAAGATATGTTCCACCTACTTTCTGATTTTGCCCCTGGCCTACCCTGCCTTTTCACACTTGTCCCCTTTGTTGTCAAAGGAGAAACTAATTCTTCAGCAGCCTGAGTTACAGGGAAGGGAGATTGGGTAGGAGCTGTGTTTAGATTTGAAACTCTGGTAAGGCTGGGAACTCCGTGGAACGCCAGAGTCTCGAAGTGGCTCATTACCTCTGGATCTGGGGAGGTGGGAGACGCCCTGCTTTTGCAGCTGGAGAAGCAGGGCACTAGAGAAGAGGCTTGGTCATCTTGGTCTAGAGGAAAGGCTGCTTTGTTTGGCTGAAAGTGGGCACTGTGTCTTCATAGAGTGCCAAACTCACACTTCACATAGCAGAACAGGAAGTATGGTTAGTGCAGCTGGGAGGGGAGAGAGAACTCACTGTGCACCAAGGCCATGAACTCACTCGTAGGCTTCTTTCACCGCATTTTCCTCTCCTGTAAGTGACCAGGACTGAGTCCGGAGAGCCCTGGGGAGTAGGTAAAGCACATTTGGGGCAAACCCTCTTCCCTTCTGCCCCCTCACTTCTCCTAAGATGCTCCACTATGGTGTTCTCCTTATCCCAGAAAATTTTCCAAGATCTCGATCATTAATGAAGTTTCACTGGAAGAATGATAGGTACTTTGATAGGAGGTGAGGGAAACAGTTCTTCTCTTATAAGGCCAGATCTGTAAGTGGCAAAAATGTGGCTTGTGTTTTAGCTGCCCCAACAGCAGTGAGTTGGAATGGATCCCAATAAAGGAAAAAGGGAATAGAGTCTGTAGTCAGACAATTTTGTTTTGAAACTATCCTTGCCTCCCTCCCTCCTTCCCTCCTTCTTTCCTTTCTTTCTCCCTTTCAGAGAGGAAGGAGAGGGAAGTAGCCAGAGAATTGGAACCTCCTCATAGCTCAAAGGAATGCTACAAGCTTCCCAACCAGACTGCCTGCCCAGAGTTTGCCGGCTGTCTTGAGTGGTCAAGGACAACCCTCTTATTAAACCCTCGAGTTGTGTTTAATAACCAGGCATGATCCAAGCTGGAAGGAGCAGGGTGACTCTGCTCCCCAGCTTGTGACCTGCCATGCTACATTACATTGCTTAGACAGGAAGAATGAACAAAAGAAGTGCAAAGAAGGGGATACAGTGAGCATGAGCTGCTTTTGAAAAAGCTTACTTAGGAATAAGAGAGAAATTGACTGGAGAGCACAGGAAGAATGGATTTCATTTTTTCAGACTGAGAGAGGTTTAGGTACGTTTACATACCTGAGGAGAGATCTTACTTCATTGCTAAGTTTTGATTGTCTCATCTAGGGGGGAGAAAAGGAGAGGTTTCTAGGAAGATCAAAATTAAATGAAAATCAAATGCACAGTCATGGCATTTACACCGCAAAGCCCTTTACGCCGTAAAGCCCTTTACACAGGCTAATTATTATAACTATCATCATCTAGCATCTGTAGGGACGATAAGCCCTGGTCACAGCTGTTCTGTCTCAGGATTTTCTGCCCTAGATGACGGGCTGCAAGGAGGGTATGGGCTCTTGAGTGGGCAGGGCCAAGCGCTGACTGTGGGGTGTGTGCAGGGACAGGCTGACTGTGGGGTGACCTGGTGCTCGCAATGCTTTGAACTTCGGGGAGACAGTGTGTGCCTGCACAAGTGTGTGTGTCTTACTAGATACAACGACTTACCAATGTACTATCTAACGGCCCCGGATTCTTATTTTAAAATTCTCATTTTAAAAAATGGACACACTTCAGATCAAACATCTCTCTAAAGAGCTTTACTTTAGGGAAAACATTTTTGGAATTAAAAATACCCTTCTTGAGAAGCAAGACATGTACAAATAGGATTATAAACGTGGATTTCTGCTTAGACAAAGAAGCAGTTTCCTAAAAGTTGCCCCGTGTTAATCCACGGCGTTGTTAAGAAGGGTCAACACTTTCTCTTTCCTGGCTATTGGCAGAATCGCATCATAATTGTGCTTTGATACCAACCTGGCAACAGCAGCCATGGTTCCTTTTCCCAGTCATCTACAGTGCTCACATCCTCTTACCAGGTAACTTCCATCAGTTCTACACAGCATGATATACACACAGCGGATCAGTGGAATATTATTCTCTTCATTATCTGCTTTGCCGTTTTGCTTTGAACCATCTCACTTCCATCCCTATAGCGTAAAGATACCCTGCAAATTCTACTCCCACATTTCCTCTCCCTTTCCCACCTGGCTTTCCAATCTTAAGATGATTTATGTCTTCATTTCTGGGTGCATCTCTTCACCTATTACTTATCATCCCTCCCCCGTCCCTCCTCTTCCCCTGACCCCTCTCTGTCTCCAGCTTTTATTACTAGCAACCCTGTAGGCCAATCCCATAACATGTTCCTTCATGCATTACACGAACTAATTTTTTGAGGGCACTGAACAGAACAGTGTGGTGTCATTTTCCAAGAGCAAACAGCCACTTTTTGAAAATAGCTGTACTGGGAGAAAACGTATACGCTGTAAAGCTCACACATTTTAAGTGTACCGTTCAGTGGGTTCTAGTGTATAGTGTTGTGCGTCCATCCCCTTAATTAATGTTAGGACATTTTCATTATCCCAGAAAGAAACTGGTATCAGTTAACACTCACTCACTGTTTCCACTTCCCCACCCCCCTTTTACTCTCCCTAATTCTAGGCAACCACTAATCTACTTTCTGTTTCTATGGATTTGCCTACACTAAACATTTTGTATAGATGAGATCACACAATAGGTGGTCTTTGGTGACTGGCTTCTCTCACCTAGCAAAAGGTTTTTAAACTTCTGCTATATTGTAGCATATTTCTGGACTTTATTGCTTTTCATCACCAAAGAATGCTCATTCCACCATATGGCTATATCAGGTTTTGTTTATCCATTCATTGGCTGGTGTACATTTGGGTTGTTTCCTTTTTTTAATTATTGTTATTATGTGAATAAAACTGCTATGAACATTCACATACAAGTTTTTGTGTGGACATATGTTTTCATTTCTCTTCGGTAGATATCTAGGATTGGAATTGCTAGGTCATATGGTAACTCTATTTTTAGCATTTAGAGAGACTGCCAAACCATTTTCCAAAGTGACTACACCATTTTACTTTCCCATCAGCGGTGTATGAGGGTTTCAATTTCTCCACATCCTCACCAAAAGTTGTTATTGTCTGCTTTTTTTTATTTAGCCATGCTAGTGGGTAAAATTGCATTTCCCTAATGACTTTCTGTGTGCTTATTAGCCATTTGTATATTTTCTTTGGAAAAATGTCTCCTGTAACTGCCCATTTTTAAATTGGGTTGTCTTTTTATTATTGAATTGTAGGAGTTTTAAATATTCTAGATACAAGTCCCTTATCAGATTGATTTGTAAATAATTTTCTCTCATTCTCTGTGCTGTCCTTTTAGCTTTCCTCATGGTTTCCTCTGAACACAATAGCTTTTAATTTTGAAGAAGTTTAACACATCAGTCTTTTCTATTGATGTTTTATCTAAGACATCATTGCCAAATCCAAGGTCACACAGATTTACTCTGAAGATTTCTTTTAAATGTCTTATAGTTTTGGGGCACCTAGGTGGCTCAGTCAGTTAAGCAGCTGCCTTCGGTTTGGGTCATGATCCCAGACAGGGTCCTGGGATGGAGCTCCCGCATCAAGGACCACAAACTGGTCCTTGCTCAGCAGGGAGTCTGCTTCTCCCTCTCCATCACCCCTGTTCATGGGCTCTCTCTCTCTCTCAAGTAAATAAATAATCCTTTTTTAAAAAATTATTTATTTGACAAAGAGAGAGAGAGAGACAGGAGAGAGGGAACACAAGCAAGGGAGTGTGAGAGGGAGAATCAGGCTTCCCGCTGAGCAGGGAGCCCAATGCTGGACTCGATCCCAGGACCCTGGGTTCGTGACCTGAGCCCAAGGCAGATGCTTAATGACTGAGCCACCCAGGTGCCCCAATAAATAAATAATCTCAAAAAATTAAGTCTTATAATTCTTTAGCCCCTGTATTTAGGTCTATAATCCATTTTGAGTTAATTTTTGTGTATGATGTTTTTTAGAGGTCCATATTAGTTTGTTTGCATGTGGATATTCGGTTGTCCCAGTAGCATTTGTTGAAAATGCTATTCTTTTCCTATTGAATTTTCTTGGCTTCTTTGCCAAAAATCAACTGGCTATAATTGTCAGGGTTTACTTGTGGATTCTTCAATCATTCCATTGATCCCAATGTTTACCCTTATGCCAGTACCGCACTGTCTTGATTACTGTACTCGTTCCGCAGGAGTCCACCAACCTTGTCCATTTCCAAATTGTCTGGCTATTCTGAATTTCTTGCATTTCTGTATGAAAAGGGGATCAGCAGAAATTGACAAACTGGTCCTAAAATGCATAGGAATGCCTCTGTCCTTAATAAACAATGAACGCCTTTTCTTCCATATTTAAAATGAAACAGGGTAGAGAGTACGGAGAAAGTACACTTCAGAGCTGTAGAAAGCAAACGGATGGGGGAGGGGAAGAAACGAGTCAAAAAGTCTGTGAACTTCCCACCCTGGGGAGAGGAATGTTTGTTCAGGGGAGGCAATTTGATCTAGCACCAGGGGACATTGTGAAAGATAATTGAAATTGTTAAGTCCATTGATCTCCCCCAAGAAAAAAAAGGAGGGTCTCTAAGTCAGCAGTATTGTTAGTTTGTTGATTCTTACAGAAGAAGATTCTCATCTAAGGGAAGCAGCTGCCCCTTTCTCAGGACTGTAAGACCCTGTGAAAAAAAATGAAGAAATCCCTCCTTGTCTTTTCTTACCTCCATCTGCGGCCAGCACTAAACTTTGTCTATCTTTGTTACCCTTCTCCTTTATTAGTTCCCCAAATGGAGAGGGAGAAAAAGAAGAAAACCCTAGTGGGAGAGAGGGTGAGAGATGCTGGGGATAGGAGAGGAATTCCAGAGCATTTGAAATGAAGGGTTTTTCAGGTCCCGCTGGCAGAGCCGACTAAGAAGAGACAAAACAGATCAAGGGGCATGAGGATGACCCCCTTCTTCGACTTAGTGATCCAACTCCAGGAGTTCATCCTAAGGAAAGGAAACGTGCCAAGAGCGTGAGTGGCAATGTTAAGAAGAAGATTATCTATAACAGTGCCCACTGGGACAGCCTAGATCTCCACGGTAAATACGGTATGACACCATGGCACATTAGACAGTTAGACCACACTGTTAACATACACCCTGACTTGCCTCCCTCCTCACTGCCTCCTCTATCTCTCTGGAGCCCGGTCACATGGTCTCTCACCTGAATCATTGCAATGGTCTCTCAACAAGTCTTTCTGCTTTCGCCTTGCTCCCCATCCCCTGGTCTACTCTCAACACCGTAGTCATAGGGACGCTTTCAGAAACAAAACCTGTCGATCCTCTACTCAAAATCTTCCATGGCTGCCTTCTTTTTGGAGAAAAGCTGCTGTTTTTGTTGGTCCCGGGCCCTAGCTCATCTGTTCCCCATTACTCTCTGACTTCAACTGATACCACTTTCCCTCTTGCACACTCCTCTCTGGCCCTAAGGGTTCCTGACTGCTTTTGAACCCACCAGGCCTTCTCCTGCCTCAGTGACTTTGAACTTGCCCTTGCTTCTTCTCCCAGGTATCCATTGGGCTTGTTCCCTCAGCACCTTCAGACCTGCTCAAATGTCACCAGTGAGATTTTCCTCCTCTGACCGTCCCATTTCAAACTATCTTTCCCAACCCCAAGCTCCCAGCATTTCCTCCTAGCCCCTATTTTATTCTCTGCCCTTGGCCTTTGCCCTTACCCTTGTCACCTTCCCTCACTTACTGATATGGGTTTTTATCTGAGTCCCCCTGTAGAAGCTGTGCTCTCCGGGAGCGGGGATCCAGGTATGTCGCTCGTGGCTGTAGCCTCGGTGCCTGGATCGTGCCTGGCGTGGAGAAGCTGTTTAATAAATAATTGTTGCATGAATGAGTATGTCCATGAAAGTAATACTTAATGAAAGCAAGGTTGTGATTTCAAAGTAGGGAAGTATAAAGGTATAAAGTGTGACGTGTGCCGTGACCACAACAATGTGATGTCATGCCGTCTAGAGGTTGCAGAGTTGGAGAGATCTGGATTCGAATCCTGACCCCACCCCTTCTGAGTTGTGTGACCTTGGTCAAGTGTGCTTAACCTCTGGGTTTCATCCTCTGTGAAACAGGTATAATGATGCCTCCCTTGTGGTATTATTGTGAAAATTCAACAACAACAAATGTAGTGAGCACCCGCCACGTAGTAGTTTCTCTGGGAACGTCAAACCACTCTCTTCTCCTGAGGAAGTGTAGATAGCCAGTGGATGAGACATGAGTGGAAAGCGTGCACAAGTGGAAATAGTTAAATAGAGTGCTTCAGAATATTTATAAACATTTTCTTTCTGTTTTCGTTTCCTCCCTGTGCATGGGTAAATGTAAAGAGTGATAGGTGGGAGTAAGTTTCCTCCAGTTATCTCCCGGGTTCTGGCTTCACCTCTGACACTTACAAGATATGTGACATTAAGCAAGTCCTAACCTGTCTGGGCCTGTTTCTTTATAAGACGAAGTGGTTGAATTTAGTAACTTTTAGTCCTCTCGATGCTGAAAATTCCGTAGTGCAAACAGGCAGGCTGTTCCACCTGGCTCTGCCCTCCTTCAGCCCAGCCTTGTTCAAATGTGATGGCCAGATGTTTCTAATCTTAGGCATAAAAGACTCTATTCTTTGGCTTTCAGAGGCCAAAAGAAACTGGAAAGTTTAGGAAAAGTTCTAAGCAGATGAGATTTCCTTCTCTCCGACTCCTAAACGGCCACATTCATACTGTTCAAACTTAAGAAAACAAGAAAAGCAAAGCAGAGCAAATAAACACCTTTGGGTCTGAATCAACTATGTGAAGCTTTAAGCCATGAAGGAAAGTGTATGTGTGGTTTTTGTTTTTTGTGTTTTGGGTTGTTTTTTTTTTGTTGTTTTTGTTTTTGTTTTTTTTTTAAGCAACAACCAAAACGGAGAGGTCAGCAGTTCTCAACTTGTAACTGTAACCTTGTCCCTGCGTGGCTGTGAGCAGAGGGAGGGGGCATGGCTGGAGACTCTGGGCTCTGGAAAGCTAGCGGTTTGGTTTTCTTCGGGTTGCCCCCTGAGGCGGAGGAGAGGAGGATGTTTGGGTTTGCAGGCTGCCGGCCACTGTCAGCAAGTTTGCAGCCCTGGCCTCACTTCCCTGAAGCTGAGGGGTGGGGGGTTGGAGGGTCAGCTGCCATGGCCTCCCTCCAGCAACCCAGCGGCTGAGGATTCAAATACCCCATCAGCTGCAAGGCTCTGACTTTACCCAGCTGAAAACTGACCATCTCATCTGGGAAGGGTCAGTTAAAAAATGACAGAACTGCCCAAAGTCAACAGAGGAAACGACCACAACAGAAACTTTCTCTGCGATGTTTCCTTGTAATTACCGGCCTGGCCCAGCAGAGCTCTGGCCGGAGTCCCCATCCACCATCCGAGTGAGCCCCAGCCAACCGGAGCAGCGCCTCCCCATGCTCCTGCCCCGCTCTGCCGCTGCTTCCCCGGACAGCAGGGAGAGTCCAGACCGCAGCGTGTTTTGAGAACGCAGTTTGGAAAGAGTCAACAAGAAGGCCCCATAGAGCTCATTTATTAGGATCCCTAAGAGACGAGGAACCTCAGCTCAAATGATGTGTCCAGATTCAGGGTGTGAATGCTGGGCAGAGCTGGAATCCTTATTCTTCACCTGGCGCTCTTCCCAGATTCATATATCCGAAATTGCGAGGTTAACTTTAAAGTTCTCTTTCTCCACCTCTTCTTTCCAACCAAATCTTACCTCGTTAACCTTCAGGACTGTGCAGAAAAGCATATTTTGAATTTAGACTTGAGGACAATGACTACACCTTACACAACATGTAAGGTACCTTGTGTGTACCTCAGAGATCATGTTACCTGGTTGCCCCCTGCCCCAGGCAGCACTGCGAGGTCAGCAGTGAGTGGTGTGGGTAGGGTAGGGTATGGGCTTGGTTTCCACGCCTGCAAAATGGGAATGGTCATAATGTCTACTTCATCATGTTGTCATGAGGATTTCATGAGACAATACATGTAATGCACAATGAAGAACCCAACATATGTGAGGGTTTTTTTTTTAAGGTTTCATTTATTTATTTGAGAGAGAGTGAGAGTAAGCATGAGCAGGTGTGGGGGGGGTAGGTAGAGGGAGAAGCAGGCTCCCTACTAATCAGGGAGCGTAACACAGGGCTTGATCCCAGGACCCTGAGATCATGACCTGAGCCAAAAGCAGACCCTTAACCCACTGAGCCACCCAGGCGCCCCTATCCTAGAAGGTATTTATCATTCCATTTTACAAATGAGAAAATTGAGACTCAGAGAAGCTGAGTGAATGGAGTCATACCATTGGTTAGTAAGAGAGGATTCAACTCAGTGTCCTGTCTGCACCTCTGGGGCACTTGCAGATCTGCTGTTGATAGTGTTGACAGTTGAGGGTGGTTCTGGGCCATGTGTCAGACAGGTCTGTCCCTAGCATCATGGGATGACATGTTTTTCTTAAGCCTCTACATACGTGAAGTGCTGAGAAGTGGGTGCTTCAGAGGTGAGGGAGGCTCTCATGTGAAGCCTTTTCATCAAGCAGACTTTGCACAAACACCAATCAAGGAACTAAAGCCTGGATTAATCCCTGGCCCAAGCTGGGTTCAGGAGGTGGGTCAGAAGCCCTTGAATATTCTCAGGTTTCCTTTCTTTTTGCAAAGCTTCCATGATGCTCTAAGAATACTCTGCTCACTCTGATATGGGAGCCTTCTTCACACTCTTTTGTGGTATAGTATATTGGGGTATCCATCTGATTCCCCTGTTGGAACTGTGCCAAAGGGGGGTGCCAAAGATGATACACTGAGGTGTGGGAAGAAAATATGTGAAAACTTGTTTTTATTCCCCTTTAATCTAAGATACTAAGAAAATTAAGCTTTACCAATATTTAAAAATCAGTACAGTAGAGCTTATAAATTTATAATATATATGCAATTGTTGGGAATGTGTTTGTTGTTGTTTTTTGAATTGAGTTGCATGATGAAGAGTTTAAAGCAATTGTTCTAGAAAGTAAGCTTCTAGAGGGCAAGAAGTATATCTAGTTCTGATTTCTATCTTCACCCTTGTCTGATTACCTAGCATTAAATGACCATTCTCCAAATAAATGATTGGCATCTATATGAACTTATCTTTGTTTCTTCTGCTCCTTTTGTCATCCATCTAATACCATGTCTTGTTCAATATTTTGGCAAGACATGACTAAGTAATAAAGCTGTGCTTAAGAAGTAAAGAGTACATATTGCCATGAGAAGACTGGAAAATGCAAGACTGGTAGTTCCAAAAAAGAGTTAATGGAATATTACTCAGCCATAGAAAAGATGCAATCTTGCCATTTGCAACAGTGCGGATGGAGTTAGAGAGTATAGTGCTAAACAGAATAAGTCAGAGAAAGACAAATATCATAGGATTTCACTCATAGGTGGAATTTAAGAAGCAAAACAAACGAACAAAAGGGGGGAAGAAAAGCGACTGACCAAAAAAAACTCTTGGAGCACCCGGGTGGCTCAGTTGGTTATGTTTGACTCTTGGTTTCAGCTCAGGTCATGATCTCAGGGTCGTGAGATCCAGCTCTGCATCGGGCTCTGCGCTGGGTGTGGAGTCTGCTTCAGTTTCCCTCTCTTTCCATCACCCTCTAACCTCCCCCCCCAAAACAAAACAAAACAAAACAAAAACATACTCTCTTAACTATGGAGAATAATCAGATGGTTTGCACGGGGGAGGTAGGTGGGGATTGGGTTAAACTGGTGAAGGGGATTAAGAGTACACTTATGAGCACTAATACATCGAACCATTGAATCACCATACTGTACACCTGAAACTAATATAACACTTTATGTTCACTACACTGAAATTGGAAGAAAAAAAAAGAGTTAAAGGAGGTTAGAAAGGCATGCAGCAGGCAAGAGTAAAACCTCAATGCAGAACTCATAGGCAGCAAGTCAGGCATGAAGTACCAGCTCGACTGTCTGAGAAATCAAATGTGATCTGAACTTCTGAGTGTTTACAAAATGAGCACCGCCCTCCCTCTCCCCCTTAAAGTTGCAGAAAGCAACACAATGCAATGAGCGTGGGTCTTAGAGAAGGAGGCACCAGCTCTAGTACTCTCCAGCTCGGGTATCTTGGGTGAACCCCCACGCCCAGGGAAATCGTTCTTGACTTTACAAATGAGGTTGGACTGCATGATTTTGGAGGTCCCTTCATGCTTTGAAGCAGCCCCGAATATAGAGGAAGTTGATAATTTTCAGTGCTGGGGGTTCGAGCAGCGGGAATGGGCATCCAGACTGGGGGTGTGCCCTGTCCTAGCTGCATTACCCATGCAGTGTCCTCATGCCCGTTGTTCTGCAGGCTAATTCGAGAAGTAGTTTCTGGCTCGCCGCTACATCTGGGTCTCCAGTACTCCTGCGGCACCTGTGAACCACCCAGGATCCCTTCATAAATTCATCTTCTGCTTAATCAGAATTTGTTTCTATTGTTTGCAACCCAACCCCCTGACCAATGTGTCCATTATTTTTCTAAAACATGCACTTGGTTGAAAAAGAACAAGTGAGAAACAATATTAAGACAGAAACATCAAGGTCTCCTTCCCTTTCTCGGCCTCTCACCGTGCCACTTTTCTTCTCGAGGGGTAGCCACAGCTGTTAGTTTCTTACATATTTCTCCAGAGAGATTCTCTGTGTATGTAAACCCATCTATGTCTTTAAGAAAAAATACTGTATGGGACGCCTGGGTGACTCAGTCTGTTAAGCATCTGCCTTTGGCTCATGTCATGATCCCAGGGTCCTGAGATTGAGCCCCTCGATGGGCTCCCTGTTCGGCAGGAAGCCTGCTTCTCCCTCTCCTCCCCGCTCACTCATGCTCTCTCTGGCTCTCTCTCTCTCTCTCTCCAATAAATAAATTAATTCTTAAAAAAAAAAAATACTTTCTAAAAACCACCATGCACACCAGTGGGGTCATTCTATGCACACAGTTCCTTATTCTGCTTTTAATCTTAATATATGTTGGAGATAATTCCATAAATATAAAGATGCCTCATTAGTATTCCATTGAGTGAAGATTCTATAATCTATGTAGGTAGTCTTCTACTGTGAACATTTGGATTACTTATGGTTTTTATGACTACAAATAAGGCTGTAATGAATATCCTTATAAATATGCCTTCAATAGGTCTTATGCCCAGTGCAAGCATATTCATCGAACAAATTTCTGGTAGTGAGGTTGCTGGGCCACTTTGGACAGGTGGTACCCAACTGTACTACAAAGAGGTTTTACTAACTTTTAATCCCACTAAAAATGTCTTAGTCTCCCTGTTTTCCATTTCCTCACTTCATCAATGTGTATTGTGAGATTTTTATGATGTTGCCATTCTGGTAGATGAAAACGGTTTTTTGCTTTAAGAATTTTTTTTCATTTTATTTCTTTTCAGTGTTCCAAAAATTCATTGTTTATGCACCACACCCAGTGCTCCATGCAATACATGCCCTCCTTAATACCTATTTGACACAGAGAGAGTGAGAGAGCACAATCAGGGGGAGCAGCAGAGGGAGACAGAGAAGCAGGATCCCCACTGAGTAGGAAGCACAATGTAGAGCTTGATCCCAGGACCCTGGGATCATGAGCTGGGCCAAGGCAGACACTTAACCAGCTGAGCCATCCGGGCACCCCTGGTTTCTTGTTTTTTATTTTTAAAGATTTTATTTATTTATTTGACAGATAGAAATCACAAGTAGGCAGAGTGGCAGGCAGAGAGACGGGGGAAGCAGGCTCCCCACTGAGCAGGGAGCCTGATGCGGGGCTCGATCCCAGGACCTTGAGATCATGACCTGAGCCAAAGGCAGAGGCTTTAACAAACTGAGCCACCCAGGCGCCCCTGGTTTCTTGTTTTAATGTTAACTCATTAAACCATGTGTGGGGTGGAAGATTTTTCATGTACTTAAAAGTTATTTGTAAATACCTGTGTATCCCATATATTTCCTTTGTCTATTGTTCTCAATTGGATTTCAATCTGTTTTTAATTCTTTTGTAAGAACTCCAGCTTAAAAAAAAAAACTGTACCTTTTTCATATTTGTTGAAAAGATTTTTTTTTCCCATTTTGTTTTTGGTCTTCTGACACTTTTTCATTTGATTTTATTTTGGGTCTTGCAGAAATCTTTAATTTTCACAGAGTCAAATTTGTCCATATTTTTGTTTATAACTTCTGAACTTGCTTAGAATAGCTTCTGGTGGGAAGCTTTGCATGGTCTCAACCTTGAAGATGCTAATTTAGAAAAACAACACTCGAGACTCCGGTTAAAGAGAACAGATTAGACATACACATTGTGCTCCACTTTTTCCTAGACTATAACCCAAAGTTAAGGTTTGATGAAGTAATATATTCACATGGTTCTAAAACCAAAAAAGTATAAAAAGGCACAGAGTAAAAAAGTTTCCCTCATCCATGTCTCCCATTGGCCCAGGTCCCACTGTCTTCCTGCCCATTGTAAACTTTGTCACTAGTTTGTTATGTGTGTCTCCAGAATTTCTTTTTTTCCCTTTTTTTTTTAAGATTTTATTTATTTATTTGACAGAGAGCAGAAGGGAGAGTGGAAAGCATAAGCAGGGGGAGCAGCAGAGGGAGAGGGAGAAGCAGGCTTCCTGCTGAGCAGGGAGCCTGATTTGAGGCTCAATCCCAGGACCCTGGGATCATGACTTGAGCCAAAGGCAGATGCTTAACCGACTGAGCCACCCAGTGCCCCAGTCTCCAGAATTTCTTTATGGAAACAAGAATTTAAGTAAATGGAATTTTTAAAAGGCTAAACTTAAAAGAACAAAGAGAATATGTAAAGGATAACAGCAGGATAATTTTAAATGCTGGAACATGGATGAATGTTAGTAACTGAACCATGAGACCCATGAATTCTAAGCTAGTGGACAAGAAAGCTAATGTCGCTTGCTTTACACTTCAGAATCCTCCATGTGCTCAGCAGTTCGTTGTACCAGGTACTTCGGTATGTGGTATGGTGGCTAAAAAGAGTAAGATGAGTTGAAAGTCAGTTCAAGAAGCGAAGAGGTCCTCAGACCATCCCACTTCCCCTGGCATCTGTCAAGCAGACTGCCCCTTCCCCACAGTGACCAAAGAATGGAGCTTTTTCCATTTGGGGAGACAGTAAGACAGAGGGAGGACCAGGCACAGTTGTGAGAAGGATAATATACTGAGGAAAACAGGAGATTACTTACAGACCCCCTGCCTTCTTCCTTTATATAGACCATAACCCTGACTCCAGCCTGGAGATTTTCTGGGAGCACAACACATTGGACAGAAATTCCCTAAAGAGCATTTGGAAGTGGCAGCATCTCTGAGAGCTAAAGAAAGCAAAAATTATCAATATCCTCAGAGAGAAAAGATCAGATAGTCGATTTTTAAAAATATTTTTTATATTTATATATTTTTTATCTTATTTTATTTTTCCTTCCCTTCCCCTATATTCCTCTGTTTTGTCTTGTATATATGTACACACACACACACACACACACACACACACACACACATACATATATCACATCTTCTTTATCCAAAGGATACACAAATAGTGATTCGAAGGGGCATGTGCATCCCAACATTTACAGCAGCAATGTCCACAATAGCCAAACTATGGAGAGAGCCCAGATGTCCACTAGCAGATGAATGGGTTAAATTTATATTTATATAAATTAAAAACAGTAATTTGTCTTTTTCCTCCTGCTGCCTGACAAAGGGAGGAGGTGAGAGGGAGAGTCCTGGGATCATGACCTGAGCTAAAGGCAGAGGCTTAAACCCACTGAGCCACCCAGAGGCCCCTGTATTGGTAATTTTTAAAAAGATTTTATTTATTTATTTGTTTGACAGAGAGAGAGAAAGTACAGGCAGTGGGAACAGCAGGCAGAAGGAGAGGGAGAAGCAGACTCCCTGTTGAGCAAAGAGCCTGATGCAGGACTCAATCCCAGGACTCTGGGATCATGACCTGAGCTGAAGGTAGATGCTGAACTGACTAAGCCCCCCGGGCGCCCCTGGAGTGGTGATTTAGACTACACAGATACGGTAGGTGCCAGAAGACTATGAGTGGGGCACTCATGGCTGTGTTAGATCATCCTTGCTTTCTTTCTTAGGAAACTACTGGAGGACGCACTCCACCAAAACAATGGAGTGAATCAAGAAAGAGGAAGAGGTGGAATTCAGGAACCAGAATATTCAACAGAAGAGATGAAGGGACTCCCCAGGATGTGGTGAAAGGGTGGAGTGGGGAACAACTAGTTATTAATATAGGACCGTTCGAGTCTTTCAACTATGTGCATGTTTATTTTAGATATAAATTAAAAACAGTAATTTGTCTTTTTCCTCCTGCTGCCTGACAAAGGGAGGAGGTGAGAGGGAGAACGCAGATCCTTCCTAGCCAATAAGAAGCTGGGAAGGTGAAGAGACTTTTTGGTTCCTTGGGACCATCACTCCAGCCAGGGCCATTGTCTTTCCATCTCCTGTTGAGGCAGGAAGAACAATTCTGAGCAACTGGGAAATTAAGACTTAAAATATTGTCTATTAAATTAAGACTTAAAATACTGAAAAGAGCTGTTGGTGCCAAACTGACCTGAAATCTGGGGCTGCCCAGGTTCTGACCCAAGGAAGTGATCCAAGGTAAATGCAAAGAAAGGTCTCTGTCAAATTAAAAACCAAAACCAGGGGGAGCACCTGGGTGGCTCAGTGGGTTAAAACCTCTGCCTTCAGCTCAGGTCATGATCCCAGGGTCCTGGGATCGAGCCCCACATTGGGCTCTCTGCTCCCCGGCGAGCCTGCTTCTTCCTCTCTCTCTGCCTGCCTCTCTGCCTACTTGTGATCTCTGTCTGTCAAATAAATAAATAAAATCTTAAAAAAAAACAAAACAGGATTACATTAACAGGACCATGAATCACGCTGAAGTGTTTTTGGAATAAATTCTTAATTGTGTCTGGATATGAATTTCTTGAAATTTTACTTTAAATGCCTATTGCCTTAAAGTCCAGATTTTAAAAATATGACTATTTTAATATATAGTTTAATTGAAAAAAAAACATGGAAATGCTGTGTACAGAGTTTTTGACTAATCATATCTCTGATTGAAATCGCACTGTTTTAGGTCTGTGGCCCTATCAAGGCACCAGAGTCTACCACTTTCTGATCATATGCAAGACAGTCAGGGGAATGAGGTCTCCTGAAAGCTGACTTAGTCCTCCTTTCTCTTCCTGTCTCGGAGGTCTGTCCACCAGATCCTGCTCCTCAGCAGAGAAAAATGCTCAAAAATGTCCCCATCTGAAAGAAAAATATACAAAGCCATTCTCCTTTTAGCTATCACCCCCATTTTCTCTTCTCCTTCATCATAATGCTTCTGAAAAGAATATATGCTAACTTCCTCTTCTTCCTTTACTTCCTCCCCTCACGCTGCTTCGTGACCCTGTGCAAGCTAGCTTTTACTCTGACCAGCACGGAGGCCTCAGAGGACTTCTCGGCTGCCAAATCCTTCAGTACTGTTTGGACTTCATCCTTCTCTCTGAATCCCCCCTCCCCACCCGGCCCTGTCACTCTTCTTTCCTGGTGTTCCTACCTCTCCCACCCTCTCTTTGACTGCCCTCTCCCCTGTGACCCCCTCAGCAGGACAGGCATCCACAGAGGTCCCCTGACTGCCTACAAGATCTGGTATCTGCCGAGGTCTCCAGCCTTACATGTGGCCTGTCCTGCTTGCTCACTCCATTCCCATGACACTCAGGTTCCATTCGGTTCCTCTAAGACTCCCAGCTCGTATTACCTTCAGGCTGATTCCCTCTACCTGAGACCCTCTTCCCCGCCCCACATCCCTGCCTTCCATCTGGCTGTTTCCAACTTGACTTTCAGGTCTCACTCAGCCCACTATAATTTCTTCAGAGTCCCCCCCCCCACCCCGTAGCACCTTCCTTCCCATCCCCACCAAATTAAATCCATTTCCCCACTCTTCTCTCTCAGAAATCATTTATTTTCTTCAAATCATTTATTTAGTTCCTAATGATAGGTTTCAGGGGATGTGTTTCTTTCCTTAAGTATGTACCTTTCTCTTCAGGGTGGAAGTTGCGTGAGGACGGGAGCCCTGTCAGTTCTGTTTCCCACCATCCTTAGCACAGCAAGCCCTTTACACGTATCACCTCATTTTTATTCTCACAGGGACCTTGGGAATAGGTACTATGACCAGGTCCATTTTGGGTCAAGGAGACTGAAACTTAGAGACACTGAGTAATAATGCCCAAGATCTTACAGAAATATGAGAGTCAGAGCTGAAATTTGAAAATACATTTCTCTGAGTCTGTGCTGGACTTCTTAATGACAGTAATGTAGTCCTTCCTAGCTGACAGATCTTCTACACTCCCCTTCCCAAACTTCCCTCATACTTGTTCCCTCTTGTCTGCGTCTCTGCAGCTCTCCCAGGCAGGATGAGGGTATAGGCGGGGAGCTGGCCCTGGAGAGGCTGGGAGGTCCTGGCTGCTTTCCTTTTCTAGTACCTGTTTCTGAGAAGTACTCAGAAAAGTACTTCTGTACTTTACTGAGTGAGGTAGGCACACTGTGATGATGGCCAATGTTCACATAGCTCTCCTGCACTTTCTATATGCTCTTTCCATTTCCTGCCTTTGCCCATGGCTTTGGGTCGCTCTCCAGTGTGATGTCCCACTCAGGCCTTCCACCCTGCCCACATATGCCCTGGGCAACTTCCAGTCCCTCTCCCTGACAAAAGTGCACCTGTCCCAGAAAATGATCACAATAGAACCGTTGGTAAGTGGACAAAAATAGAGATGAAATATTGTGGAAATTGTTATTATGGGTTGAACTGTGTTCATCCCACCCCCCTGGTATGTTGGAGTCCTAACCCCCAGTCCCCTGGAATGCAACCTTATTTAGAAATGGGCCACTGTAAATGTAATTATTCAAGTGAAGACAAGGTCTTAGTGGAGTCGGGTGGGTCCCCAATCCAATATGACTCTTGTCCTTATAAAAATACCGTCATGTGAAGAGCCAGGCATGCGTGCCAGCAGAGCACGTGAAGGCCGAGATGGCCCGGATGCAGCAGAAGTCAGGGAACAGCAAAGATGGCCAGAAAAATCACCCGAGGCTGGGGGAGGAGCCTGGAACACATTCTCCCTCACAGGCCTCTGGAGAACCAATCCAGCAGACACCTTGATCTCAGGCTTCTAGCCTCCAGAACTGGAAAGAATCAATTTCTGTTGTTTAAGCTGCTCAGTTTGTGGTACATTAATGTGTTGGGGCAGCGCTAGCAAACTAATGAAAGTAGCATCATCCCAATTTTGTAAAACAAAACAAACCCCATATATGTCATGGATTGTTCTCTCTCTTTCTCTTGCACACATGCACACAGTGTAAGGAAGTATATAAAGAAGGGGAGGATGGGTGATTTTGTTTTGTACCTTTTTTTTTTTCTTAAAGATTTTATTTATTTATTTATTTGACAGACAGAGGTCACAAGTAGGCAGAGAGGCAGGCACAGAGAGAGAAAGGGAAGCAGGCTCCCCGCTGAGCAGAAAGCCTGATGTGGGGCTCGATCCCAGGACCCTGACATCATGACCTGAGCCGGAAGCAGAGGTTTAACCCACAGAGCCACCCAGGTGCCGCTGTTTTGTACCTTTCTCTGCACCTTTGGGTTTTTCCTCAGTTCCCTTACCTCCCTAAAATATTATATGTTATTACATAGACACATCTCTGAGCTTCCGTTTCCTTATCTGTAACTTGAGAATAGCCATACCCGTCGTCCAGTGTTGTCATGAGGCCTAAGGTGCCCCATGTGTCTGGCTGCCAGTCAGCTGGTGTCCCTAGAGGAAGGAGAGCAGTTCCAAAGAAGTAAGGTGGGGCCTAACAACTGTGTTCTCTTATCCCTTATTAGGGGATGGCTCCGTTCTTACAAAAAGGCTTCACCCTGGCTGCTAAGCAGGGCACGTGGGTGCTGCTAGGCACAATGGAAAAGGAAAGAGGAACCATGAGAAAATAGAAAACACAGCCAGGAAGCCAAACAATTCCCTCCGGTAGGAATAAATAATGCCCTGCCTCCTCATTTCTTCTCTGAAAACGCTGCGGGAATGGAGTGGGTGATGTAACTTACTTATTACAAGTTTCCACAGCCCATGGGAAAAGGTTCTTTCCCGAGGAATAGTGTTCCCTTAACATCCCTCTTTTTGGCCATATCTGTGATAAGGTGTTCTTTTCTGGAGACTGTTTACGCAGATGCTACCAAAACATTTAGCCTTGCCTCTGACTTATCTCAACAGGAGCATTGTCTTGAATCTTGAATCTGGCCATTTGTGACTTCAAATTTATTCTTCATCCCCCAAAATTCTGGGCTGCTTTGCTTCTTTGTGGTCCTCTATGCCTTCTCTATCCCCATTTTAAACCTCAACAACTTAGGGAAGAATTGTGTCCCCACAAATATTCATAGTCCATTCCTTTATGGGAGGTCACAGATAGCTTTTGGCTCTCCCCTTGCCAATATCTACATGTTTCCTTTCATTTTATATCTGCTAGATATGTAGCAACATTTAATATAATATTAACTAATGCAAAGAAGAGAACACAAGAATTGCTTGTAAAATATGATTCTGGTTATGTAAAAACAAGCTAAAAATATACATACACATGTACAAAGAAAATAGTGCAGAAGAAAAAAACCCCAAATAATTAATAAATTAATAATGGTTTTGTTACGAGTACCAGGATTTTGGATTGTTTTCTTATTCTCTATTTCCCTAAACATTTTCATGAAATGGAATAACACTTTTATAATGAAGAAACAGACTTACAAAGATAAGGTAAGAGGCAGAATGAGTAGCAAGGTTTGAGAAAATAAATAAAACAAGTAATCTAGTTGTAGGTAGGTTTTCTGGAAGTAAATATACATAGTTCTTAGCCCAATGTGTGTTAACTGATGGAGAAATATGACCACAGAATGCTCATGGAAGACATTTAGCCACATGTCACCCTTGTCTACTCCGAGAATGACCCAAAGGAAGAACAGCATGAGACTTCAAACCTGTTTGACATTTGAGGAGACCAGGACGGGGGGCGGCTGGGAGTCCAGGCACATTAGACGTTTGGGAGCTGTAGGGAGACTGTAGGCTTTATAAAACATGGGGGTTTCCGGGAAGTGCTTCAAGCATGACATAGTGAGGCTCTGATACTGTTTATTTTTAGAAGTCCTGTTGAGAGGAGTATCCTTCACCTCTCACTAGATTAATTATGCTCCTTGGAACCATGGATGTCTTTCTGCTGTAGCAGCAGTAGGATCAAAGCACGTGTTTAGAAAGAGAAGTGAAAAACACCAGATGTGAGCAAAACCACAAGGGGAATTTCAGACAGGCAGCATGCACCAGATTACCCAATTTGGAATGTGGCCCAGGTCCCAGGACAGGCAGACCCTCTAAGGATCAGGCTGGAGAGACAGAGGTTATTGATCCTGATTTAAGCCAAATGCCGCTAACTTGACCTGTGACCTTGCTCCAGCCAATGACTTCCTTCAAACCACTTTCACCGTCTGTAAACTGGAAGGAGTGGCTCATTTCCTCTCAGGAATAGCTAATGGAAACCATGCTAAGAACTAGAGGTAAGAAGGAGGCATCATCTTGGAGGCTGATGGTAAATTACACAGAAGTACATAAATACCACACCAGATACACACTTAACAGTGTGTAGATAACAAATATTTTGTTGGAAGGATACGTGTAAAAAAAAACAAAACCATGGGATTAAAGGTTGTGTCACATCAATTCACAGACTAAATAACTGGAGGTCTCTTTAGGTCTCCTGGGGTCACCCGAGATCTAGACTAAAGCATACTGCCTACTACAGAATGCTGAATAAATGTTGAGTATAAGATAGAGTTGAAGCTTCAAAGTCCAGCTTTTTCTTTTTCAAGATTGTATTTATTTGAGAGAGAGAGAGAGAGAGCACAAGACAGGGGAGGCTCAGAGGGAGAAGCAGACTCCCCACTGAGTAGAGAGTCAGATGTGAGACTCGATCCTGGGACCCCACTCTGGATCATGACCTGAGCTGAAGGCAGCCGCTTAGCTGACTGAGCCACCCAGACATCCCAAATTCCAGCTTTCTTTTTTTTTTTTTTTTTTCTTAAAGGTTTTATTTATATATTTGACAGAGAGACACAGCAAGAAAGGGAACACAAACAGGGGGAGTGGGAGAGGGAGAAGCAGGCTTCCTGCTGAACAGGGAGCCCGATGCTGGCTCCATCCCAGGACCCTGAGCTGAAGGCAGATGCTTAACGACTGAGCCACCCAGGCACCCCCCAAATTCCAGCTTCCTTTACCTCTGTGTTGTATGTACCCTTGGGTTAATTACTCCATAGTTTTGTATTTTGGTTTCCTTATATGTAGAGTGGATATAATATCTACCTCAGAGATTTGTTGTGAAGATTAAATAAAGTAAAATATCTAAAGAGCTTAGAAGAGTGCTGGGTGGGTCATGTTTGCTCTTATTATATCCCTGAACCTTCAGTATGGACCTAAAAGCTCTCTACATTTCTTCATTTTGTCTCAATTTCTCATCCTAATGTTTCCTACATTGTTGCTCCCTTCAAGAATATTTCCTGTCTGTCTTGTTCATCTACGTAGTTCACTGGTCCCACTGGGCTTTAAATCAGCCTTACTCACCCACCACAAATGCCATTAATTTTTTCCTATTCCCGCCAGCTTTAAGTCAATCTCTAAGTTGACCTCCTAGCCAGAAACCTATGAAACATCACTAAGTTCTCTGTTCTGCCCCCCATGGGCTTCTTTTACAACCAGATGCTCTCTTAACCAGGGGTGGGGCCCCACTAAAGATTAAAAAGCATGTTTCACTCCTCTTTAACAGATGTAGTTGTCACAGTGTAGAACCGGGAATCACCTTGGAATCACTGAGCATGAACACCTTAGGGAGTCCTGGGTACAGTGAACCCCCCAACCCTTTGATGAGTTGTCCCTGGAGAGGAAGAGGGATGTGGTACTGGGTCCAGGAGGACAGACACTGGAATTCTTCCTAGTACTCATGTACTCAGGAAGTGACTGCATATGGCAAAAAGAACAAAATAAGCTGACTAGTTGAGGGTTATGATATTTTGGGCCATTGGAGGATGATGGAGCACTGCTGAGTGGAGTGGTGTGTGGTGGAATCCCTTTTGCTAAAGGGCCAATGCGAATGGACTCTACTTTGGCACACATGGAGCAGCAGAGAGAGGACCCAGCCACCACAGCCCTTCCCTGGACAGCTTTGTCACCAGCATTATTCCTTCCCACGAGGGTCCTTGCCTCCCATCACTACCAAGTTTGATTATGTGATCTCTATTACTGTTCTTACCACTCTCAACTTCAAATCACTTAGGCTTTTTTTCATCCCTCCACCATATTGTTCTCTAGGGTGTTTTTACTAGATGATCATTGGAATCCCTAAAGCTGATTCGATTCCAGAGAAATGTCTGAGTCCCTACTGCCTAAGCCTAAATCCTAGGGAACACAAAGATGAGTAAAACACGGTTACTGCTCTTGGGGAGCAGGGAGCTGATATCATACGATTTAGGTGGCTTTGCCAACTAACATTGAACCCAGTGATGCCCTGGGTTCCCCTAGTTATCTTCCCCACTGGCCAGCCAATGAATGTCCCACTCATTTATTTAACACATATTTATCGAGCACCGACTATTGCTTGGTACCGGGCTAGCCTTAGGATGCAACAACAAATAAAACAAACATTCTTATCTCTAGAGAGCATAACTACAATGTAAAAGGACCAGAGGTTCAATGAGATACACGTCTGACTACAAAAGGAATAGGGAAGGCTTCATGTTCCTGTCTCTCCTACCATAGACTGGAGTGCAGGCCACCGTACTCCCTTCTCCCAGCCATTATACAGTAAACTTAGAGTTGAGGCATGTTAAATTCTTATTAGAGTCGGACTTCAGGGGCACCTTAGGGGAACAGGAGGGGGAAGGACCAATCTCCACTACAGTCACGAGTAGCTGGTGACTCCACGCCCTGGGCACCTTCCTCCCCAATATTCTCATCATCTCTCGTCACAGCAAGCAAGTACCTCTCATACTACTTCTGAGTCTATATGGGTGGGTTGGACTCTTTCAAATGTATAAAGTGAAGTACCTTTGTTTTGTTGATGAACAGTCTTCAGTAACTGAAGGTAAAGTCCATTATGTAAACATTAAGTTTCCAAGGAAGGGTAAGTAAAGGGCCTCCAAGGAAATGTTTTTCTTGTTGGCAGGGGCGTGTAAGATGAAGGCAAGTATCAGGTTTCCCCTGATGGCAACAAAACTATTTCTCAGAATGTTAGGAGGGCTAGCTAATGTAACAGCCACCAAATAAGGGATGTAGTGAATCTCCTCAGGGCCCCTGACTCCTCAGAGTACGGCCCCAAGCAATGACTCACTGTAACAAACTCAGCCAACTATTGATTAGCTGTGCTTACGGAAGAGCATGATACTCGAACAGAAAGGAAGGAGCATTACAGACTGGACTGGATTCCTAGTACAAGCCTGAAGTTGGGAATCAGATGGTCCTTGGTGTTCAAATTTCAGCTCAGGTTCCTCTTTGCCACCCGAGCCTAATGCAATTTATTTAACTTTTAGCTTCCCTGTACCTTTATTTTCTCATTTGCATAACAGATAAAAATTCCTATCCAGTAGACTTCTTTCTTTAAAGACTAAATAAAATGACAAAATCGGAGGCCCTTGGCACAAAGTAGGCATTCTGTAAATGCTCCTTTCTTCTTTTCGTTTTACAGATTAAAAACCAAAGGCTGAAGCAGAGACCTAAGATGCTTGGGGGCCCACGATTGACCAGTGTCATACCTGGACGAAAGCTCCCAGCTTCCTGACTTCTCAGCTAGCTGTCTTTCCATTGTTTTCATAGTAGGAGTTGAGCAAAGATAATTGGAAACACATTTATCTCTGGTTTTCTAAAGCTCGAAGGGGATGAAAATTTTAAAAAGTAGGCAGGGTGAGAGGTGTAAAAAGCAGATTTACTTTGCTGGGTTTACATTGCCTGAGCACACACCCCACATGGCGGAGGGAAGAGGCAGAGCATAGGCAATGTGGGATTAAAGATTATATTACATTAATCCACAAAGTAAATAATCCACATGTCCACAAGGGAGGGGAGAGTGTGACAGAGTGTCTTTTTTCCCCCTCACCCACATAATGCTTTGTTTCTCCTTCAAGCAACCCTAGATCTAGACTATTTTTCAAAAGGCCCTATGTAAACCTTTTCTCCAGAGTTCTGAGCTTGCTAATGTGTGGATTTGGCAAAGAAGTGCAAATTCAAGTAGTCATGCATGAAAAATCACTTGTAACCTGCAATTTAACGTCAGTGTAGTATTGGTCCTCCACGTGCTTGAACAGAGAGAGCCCTGGGCCAGGGATGGGATGCCCTGTTCTCCTGGCACTACCACTAACTGGCTAGGGGGACCAGAAGAGGAAGCTAGCTTCTCTGGGCATCTGTGCTGTCACCTGTACAATGCCATCAAGTATTGAATGCAAAACAATGACCACATTTCATTTTCCATTGTTCTTACAAGAAAGCCACGAGGTAGCTTTCCATATCAGAAGGATACCTCTCTGTATCAGAGGTGAACAAAGAGAGGCCTACAGATACTGTGATTTGCCCAGTTATCATTCAGCTAGTAAGTGGCAAAATCTGATAGAGTTGGATAGTGAACCCAGAATGTGCTCTTAACTTCCAAGACAGAATGCCTCTATTGGGAAGGGGAAAATGGATATTAAAAGCTCAAAGCACTTTCATGAAGTTGAAACAAATGTTTATTACAATTGCTTAGAAGAGACATAATCCCTAGGCGGTGCCTATATTCAAGTCATTTTCAGTTCATTGACTTTCTTATTCATTGCTTCTCATCTGTTCTGAGAGCATCAAACCACACTTACCCTCTTTCACCTCATTTGTTTTGATGTCAGGACTCCTCCCACACCGGCTGCCCTGATGGGGAGCCAGTGCCCCTTCTTGCCAAGTGGGGGAGTGTAAGTGTAGGAACACACTCACAAGCATGTACACAAAGACCCACACACACAAACACACACACAGGCGTGCACACATACGAGTTCATGTTAGTGTGTTACACACATCCATGGTTTCAGAAACAGGCAGTTTAAGAATCCATCATTATGATGCTGGTGCATACACGGGGAATAAATGATTTCCCAGAGCTGAGGTCTGGAGTGAGAAAAGTCCAGGATAAAGTGATAGAAAGTAGAGACACATGTACTAAGGACGATCCCAAGAGACTCAGACCCATTGGCTTCCGTCCCAGCCCTAAATTCTGCAATAAAGCTTATGAATTTCTCCCGGCACACCCAGGCTCCTGAAAGACTCTTCCTGTTGGTGGGTGGTAAGTTTGACATAATGTCAGGGTCTCTTCATGAACTGATTGTGAGTTTTCACTCAGGTATGCGCTTCAGGCAGTGGTGGTCATCAGACTGTAAACTTGGGAGGCTCAGGGTCACTTTTGTGCAACTCTCCCTTCAGAGATTTGGTATTACGTGCATTTAGCAGTTTCGTGATGACGCTGTTTCATTCTGGCCCCTGCCTTTTGTTTGCTTTGCTCAGAAGACAGGTACAGATGAATTTATTTATTTATTACATGGTGACACTGTTTCAATTTTGCATTAACTCTTAATGGTTACAGAGCACATTCACGGTCAGGATCATGCTCAGACTTCCCAAGAATCCTTTGGGATAAAGATAGTACCTACCTCATGTTTGGGAGGGTTCAGTGCAACCTAGTGCAAGAAGCACTTAACACCTGGGGCTGGCACAGAGTAAACATTATTAAATGATATTATTAGCATAACTATAGACATGATTAAATATTACTGGTCCATATTACTGACAGGGAACCACAGGTCAGGGAAGCTAAGTCACTTCCTCAGGTTAAGTAGGTAGAGTTAAGTGGTAGAATTCAGTTAAAAATCTAAATCTCCAGGCTCTAAGACCATTTTAGGAAATTATCTGTTGAGGTTGCAATCATGGAAGGAAGAAAGCAGAGCCCCCAGAGAGCTTACATGACAGGTTTTATGGTTGGTGAGTAGGCAGAAGTGTTTAGGGACAAAACACTGCTTAAGGGAGAGGGGGAGGCTCAAGTCACAGACCACAAGCAGCTGCGCAATTCGTTTTTGCTTCCACAATCACTGTCTTCTCTCAGGGCCCTCACATAGATGGTCTTCCTTCCTGCTGTCTTTCCCTTCTTCTCAACCGTTCCCCTGAACGATGCTCACGTATCCAGGCTCAACCCAAATATCTCTCCAAGAGGGCTCTCTTGAGCCTGGTCTGGGTTCGTACCTACCCATACAGGCACCCACAGCCCCCTGACTTCTTTTAGGAACTCTTATCTAATATCTAGAATGTAAGCCACGAGAAGTCATCGGCTTTATCTTCTGAGGTATCCCCAGCATCTTTATGGGGTCTGGTGTTTGTCAAATGCAGGGCAGGTGCTGGCCAATATTAAGAGGCAGAAGAAGACGACTGAGGAAAAAGTGGGAAACATGAACATGAACATAAAATGCTTTTCCATCTTGCCGCAGAATCCCTCTGAGCTGTGTTCCTGGAAGGAGCCAGGAACTGTAGAGCAGACAACTGAAAGGAATGAAGAGAAAGGCATGGAGAAGCAAATCAGTGTGAAGAGTAACAAAGGCAGGTGTTCCTGCTGTAGAGCCCAGAGCTAGGCTGAGCCTTCTGCAGAGGAAAGGGAGCAGAGAACGAGCCATTTCACCAAACCGCCTCCTATGCTGCCTTTAGGAAGAGATGAGGAATCCCGGCTCTTTACAGAGAACTCACCAGGGAGGTCCAGGGACTACAGTGATAAACCTGCCGCGGGCAACAGGGAGGGAAGGAGGGTGTCCACCCCGTGGAGATATTTCTGACTCTGACGTGTTGACAGTGAAAAGCGGCGGTGGTGGGACTTTTGGCAGGAAGCGTCCAGCTCTGGGGGAGTCCTAATCACGCCGGGAGGCAGAGCCCGCCTGGCAGCCCCCGGCCCCCTGCTTTTTTTCTTCCCTCGGTACTCTCAGTGGTGGTGTTTGGATGATCTCCCGCGCCTCCTCCTGGGTGAGGGCAGCGCCAAGGGAGGACGCGGGGCCCCAGTTTCAGCAAGGGCCGTGTTGTTTACGTTCCCACCCCGCAGCCCTGGGAAGCCCAGAGTTCCCACACTCATGGAGGCAGGAAGGTCGCTATGGACACCTCATCTGTCTGGGTCGCTGACTCACTGCCGATAAGCAGCAGCTGCCGCATCCATGTTGGGTGTCACCTCCCAGACTGCCCACCCCGGATCTAGGCGGGAGAAGACCCCTGCGCGCCGCCGGCACCCGCCCGTCTGCTGCGGCCAAGGCCCTTGCCAGACTCATTTGGGCAGAGCGACTGGACACCCCCGAAGACACGTGCCTCCACACAGCACGGAGCTGCCCGGAGCCCTTGCCCCCCTGACGTTTGTCGAGCCCTGTCTAGTTTTACAATGCTCTGCTGCCTTATGTTTCTCACATCACTCTGACCACCACCCGTGAAGAACGCAGAGCAGGTGTTTGTGTGTCCATTTTGCAGATGAGTAAACAGCCTCAGGATGTTCGACAGCCTTGCCCAAGTTCTCACAGCTAGTCCGCGGTAAAGGCCGTTTCTCCACCTCCTGTTGGGGGTGGGTGGTCTTCGGTTACTCCCCAAAAACACAAGCAGCCAAACCCACAAGTTCCAATTTTTATCCCTGAAAGAGAACTCTTCTTCCCAGGTTTAACCTGGCTTTAATCGGTCTTCCATTCAGGCTGGGGTGTCGTGAGAAACGCTTTGGTCTTGGGAGTTTTGAATCTTGCCGGCCATGTGCCTTAGAAGCTGTGTGATTTTGAACTTGATTTCCCTGACTATGCACTTCCACATGCATCAAATGGAGATGAAGCCGTCTAAGTTGCAGAGCTGAGAATAACAGTAAACACCAACTGTTTTCTATACCTTTGGCTCAGTTCTAAGCACCTTCTGTGCATTGACTTACTGAATTCTCAAACAATCCTACGTTATTTCATATATGCTGTGTTATTTCATTGTATAGATAAGGGCTCAATGGCAGAGAAGTAAAGAAACCTACCCCAGGTCACATAGCAAACAAGTAGCAGAGCCAGGATTTCAACCCAGGCTGTCCCGCAACAGAGCCATGTGCTTAATCTCCCTGTTATACTGACTATGCCAATTGTATTTACCATATACAGTCAGTACTCAGCCATAGTCAATCGTTGTTACTTGCAATTACGGCAGGATTTGCTTGATTTATAAGCAAAGCATAGTGCTAACTACCTAAACTAATTTTGATTAGGTAAATCGAAAGACCCATCCACTTAAAAATATCTTTAATTTAGTTCGCCCTGGTTGCTAACTTCCCACCACTAGAGTCTCCCTTTCTGGCAAGAAGACAGCTCAGGGACATTTTGGCAATGTCGGGAGACATTTTTGGTTGTCATAACTGGGGAGCACTACTGGTATTTCATAGTACGGCGAGGAATGCAGCTGAACGTCCTAGGGTGCACAGGACAGTCCCTTCGACAAAGAATGATCTGTTCCAAAATGTCGATATGCTGAGCTTTACCATTGACTGGAGTAGTCTTGAAGGACCCTGTTAATACACACGTTTGTCAGATAGAATAGCAAAGTAATGCCCTGTTTAATATCTATTAATACGTGAACACAGTTCAGTTTATGTAGTCATTTGTTATTACCTATTGTTATTGTTACTGCTGTTGTTGCCAAGCAAAGCAGATGTGCCCTAGAAATGGTCAGGCTGATTTGGGGCTTGTGGTGGAGTTAGAAAATTGAAGTTGTTTTTTTGTCAAGCAATGTCACCAACCCCTAAGTTGCTGACATTTGTTCCAATATGTTGAAGTAGGTCATAAGTAAGCTCACAGCAATGCCATTTCCTTTTGGTCCCCCCCCCATTATGTACGTACCAAAAGATTTTTTTTTTATCTGATTTTGTTGGCTCCTTCTGGAAACCCCTTTAGCTATTGGCATCTTCAAAATGGTAAAAATTGACTTTACCAATCAGAAATTTGACCCAAAGTAGAATCTCAGTACCTTATGCATGTATGAAGCGTCTGTGATGCTTGGCAGTACACCTAGCTCTCTTCCTTTGCTGGAGAACACTGAGCCTTCTATCACTGTGACTCACTGATTTCCGTATCATATACGTTAGCTTCAAAGACTCTGTGAATAATCCTGGAAGCGGCTATTTTTAGTTTATGCTGGGTTATCAGGCAGTAACAAATGATCCCAATCTCCTAACAACAAAAAGGTTTATTTCTTGTTCATATTGCCTTCACATCGTAAATTGACTGCTGCCCTGTTTCATCTTTTTCATTCATGATTTAGGTAAAGGAGCAGGCCCTGTTTGGGATATGGTGATGTCACAGCAGGGGGAAAAATCAATGGTGGAACCATATAATGACTTTTACAGCATCCACTCACAATTGCTTACAACTTCTCAGAACTGGCATATGTCATATATTCTTACATTCTACTGGCCAATGTAAGTCAACTGCCAAGCCAGATATCAGAGGGGTAGTAATGTATTTTCCTCCCATAGCCTCCATAGATTGGCCAGTGAATATTCCCAACAATAATATCATCTACCACAGGAGTCTGTCTTTGCCACCAAAATGATGAGCTTCTTCAGAGGTCTTCAAGGGTTTGGCCTTGAATCACTACCTTTTCAAGAATCACTACCTTTTCAAGAGGTTTTTATTCAGTAAGTTAGGGAAGAATATAAAGTGAAAGAGTTGAGGCAAAATATCATATTATAATGACTAATTTGATGAGGACCAGAGGTAGAAGATAAATGTTAAAGAAAGATAGTAGTCAGAAATGACTTCTAGGATTCCAGCTTGGGTGACTAATGAATAATTGTGCCAACAATTGAGAATAGAGAAGGAGAGAAAGTTTATTTATTGATTGATTTTTAATTTTATTATTATGTACAGTTAGCCAACATATAGTACATCATTAGTTTTTGATATAGTGCTCAACGATTCATTAGTTGGGTGTAACCCCCAGTCTCATTACAACACGTGCCCTCCTTAATACTCATCACCTGGCTTATTTTTTTTTAAAGATTTCATTTATTTATTTGATAGGGAGAGAGCAAGAGAGCACAAGAAAGGGGAGCAACAGAGGGAGGAGGAGAAGCAGGCTCCCTGTTCATCAGGGACAGATCCCAGGATCCTGGGATCATGAACTGAGCTGAAGGTAGACGCTTAGCCAACTCAGCCACCCAAGCACCCTGGAGAGAAGGTTTAGAAGGAGAAAAGCCCAGTTTTGGTTTTGACCCAAAGAACATGAGGTGTCTTTGGAACAACCATGTAAAAATCTATGGTAGACAGATGAATATATGGAAATGGCTCCTGAGAGAGTACAGAGCTACAAATGAAGATCTAAGATTGAGCATTATATAAGTACTAATAAATAATAGCTATTATGATTATGTTTATTGAGCGCTTACTATGTCAGGCACTATGCAAAGCAATTTACATACATTTTCTTATTTAATTCTCTTAACAGTCCTACAAGCTTGTTGGTGTTATTTATCCTCATTATGTAGGTAGGATATTAAACCTGAAGAAGCTTAAAAAACCCCAAAACTTCACTCAAGTCTCACAGCTAGGAAAAAAGGACTCAAGAGCTTTGTCTTCACAATCTGCGTTTCAATCAGTTATGTTTAGCTGGAACAATGATGACAAAGGAGAACATCCAGGCACTATGGAAAGAAAGGGAAGAAAAGGGCAGTGGGTCAAGGGCAGGACCCTAAGCAATGTGAGTATTTAAGGATCAGAAAGAAGAGCCCTTGAAGAAGGCAGAGAAGGAGCAGGTAGAAGGAGATCAGAAGATTACAAAGCCTCAGAAGTCAAATGTGTAGAGTGACACCAAACAGAGTTTCTAATAGTCAGGGACAGTGGAATACTTGAAGAGCTGGGCTGGGAAAGATCCACTGATGTTGACAATTAGGCCTAGTCCCTGACTAAACTCACGGAAGTATCTCTTACCAGCTGTATTCCCCACTTGGAATGCCAAGAATGAAAAATGAACCAATATTGGCTAGTCACATGCTGACTTTGGAAACACCAACCTGTTGCTGGCTCACTCTTTCTGAACTCTGCTGCTAGAGACTGCCTTGACTTCTTGACCTCTTTGGGTAGTTCTTTGTTTCTGGGTCTTGGTGACCTGAATTTTACATTCTGTACCTATGTGTACTTGTCTGAGGTTCTTGACTGTTCTCTCAGCTTACAAAACCAACCTTACACCACATCCCTACTCTTGGTTACTATCTACTCCCATTTTGACAGAGTGAGGTTGAACACTGTCCCTCAATTCATAAGGCTGTGTCTCCTGCTAATTTTCTGCAATTCGGTTTCCAGAGAGGAAACGGGGATTTGTGGTCTCAGACGGTGGCCACTGTATCTGCTCTGTAGATGTGGCAAATTACTGACAATCGGGCTATTGGCTCTGAAATCATAGGTTCTTGGTCAGACCTTGCCAAACTTTGCAATGCCTGTTGTCAGAGCAGATTTTCTTTTTTTTTCTGCTGGGCAGCAAAGCAAATTTTATTGAGCTATAGTTCAAAGCTCCCCAAAAGGGAGGGGACCTGATAAGGTTGCCTCCCAGAGCAGACTTGCTGTCTTCAGATGAGTCTCCCAGCTATCATGCTTTTTAGTTCAGCCCCAGCTGTTTATGGAGATACAAGATTTATATGTGGCCACAGGAAGACACTTATAAAATGAGATTGCTCACTTCTGCTTGGAAAGCGGGATGGTGGACAATGGTCCAACTGTGGCTGTGAGAAATTCCCAGTGGTGTCCATAGAGTGGCTCTTGCCCTTGATGTCCATAGAGTAAGCCAACTACAACATTAGAGTGGGTAAGCATCCAAAACTGCCTCACGCTCAGAGACTTGAACTGAATGAACTGCCCTGAGGTGAGGGCACCAGAATCCTCTAGAATCTTTGCTCGTTGTGGTCAGTTAGAGGTTGCACATATCAGTCACCCTTCCATGACTGCTGCCCCACCCCCCAGCAAGTGTTATCAGATTTATTAAATAAAAATACGGGATACCGGTTAAATTGGAATTTCAGACAAACAACAAATACATTTATATTTTATTTATATTTAATTGTTAATATTTATTTATTTATTTATTCATTTATTATGTTCAGTTAGCCACACAAATACATTTTTAATATAAGTATATGACACACAACATTTGGAGCATACTTATACTATGAAATGATTCATTGTTTATTAGAAATTCAAATTTAACTAGGTGACCGGTATTTACCTGACAACCCTATGAGCACCACATTATCTATAATCTGAAACCTGGTAGGAATTCATAGGCTTGGGATCCAATGCATCTCCTCTTCTCCCGAGGGTACAGGTGCACTTGAAAAAGAAAAACAGGAATAGGTCTCTGCTAGGACTACTGGGGTCCTGAACCTGTCTGGTTCCCTCATGCTCCTGGGCCAGTTCCAGGGGTCCATGAAATTAAGCGTTCTGAGTGCCTATAACTTTGTTGGCCTTTTATCAGCTGCATTTGGAAGATGGCTTTCTAGGACTGTCCAGACAGTTTGGAGAGATCATGATGCTCCTTGACCTATGGCAGCACCAAATGACTAGTATCCTGCATGACTTTCAAGAGGAGGTTTTTGCACTTCCTGGACAATGTCTTAAGATGACCTGAAACACCTCCACCATACCCTGCCCAACTGGGCCTCATATAATCCTCTAGTCCAGCAATCCTTGGTTATCTAAAGCATCAGCACCTCCAAAACAGTCTCCAGACTATTCCAGTTTGGTATAGCCGGGTGTCTGTGATTCCTGGGTAAGAGATCCCCTGGCTATTCAAGGACACCTAGACATTCCAAAACACTCTTTTTTTTTTTA
This sequence comes from Enhydra lutris kenyoni, assembly GCF_002288905.1. Taxonomy (NCBI): domain Eukaryota; kingdom Metazoa; phylum Chordata; class Mammalia; order Carnivora; family Mustelidae; genus Enhydra; species Enhydra lutris. Next base: position 83,093,476 of record NW_019154093.1, on the reverse strand, counting down.
ATTAACACATAATGTATTATTTGTTTCAGGGGTACAGGTCTGTGATTCATCAGTTTTACGTTCCAAAATATTCTTGATTTTGTTCTTTTCTGCGCAACTGACCTAGTAATGACCTCCTAAAGAAAGAGAAGGAAGTTGGCTGTGATGTGCTGAGCTTGACACTATTTTTTGGACAACTCAAGACTCCCTTCACCTCTGCTCCATTATAGCACCAGCAGACACAATTTAATGCTTAGAATAACCCTATGGGGCATGTTGTATTATATTTGCTGTTTTAGAGTTGAAGAAACTGAAACAGAGAGAAAGAGTAATTCCTCTGAGGTCACACAGGTAAAAAAAGTGGCTCCAAAGTAGAAGCCAAGATTTGAATAGGAGTCATCTAGATCCAGAATTTGTCCTCCTAACCTGTGGGGCAACTCTAGCCAGCCAACTCTCATTCATCCTTACCCTGTTGTGACCAGTGCTGCCAACATGATGGAGGGTGCCATCCTGCTGAGGAGGAGTCCTAGCCTGTCCTCTGCTATCTTCATTTAGGAAGGAGAATGGTTTGTTGTTAAGATGTCTTCAAGGTCTAGAGAGCCTAATGCATGATGGTCTGGATAGAGCTCAGTCCATAGTAGCCTGGAAGAGCTAGTGAAACCTAGAAGCTCAGCTCATGCTATGCAAGGTGGTTTGCCTTATCTTGTGAGCCTTGGGTATTCCATCAAGCAACACATAAAGTGGCAGAACTACAGAGCAGATGGACTATTTTGTAAGTCTGGATATAAGGGAGCAGCAGAGAGACTCAACCTTGGAAGGTTCTGGCATAAGTATGTCAGTCATTCAGTCCAAACTATCTTTCAGACATCTACATATGGTCCTAATCCACATATCCAGGGCCTCTTGGGAGCAACTCACAGAGGTGTAAGATACAAGGAAGGCCTCTAGGTGAGTAGGGAGGTGTACATCCCATAGAAAGGCCTGAATGCAGTATTATCTTGGCCACCTACCTGTTCTGCTACTATAACACAACCCGTGGCCCTGTCTGGTGTGTTCTGGTATGCTACCATGGTGATAACCAGGATCCTGAGCGAAGAGAAGCTGGGCTTCCCAAAGAGCAGCTGTTTTTGTCACTGCTGCAGACTTTGCTTCCAGAATTTATTGTTTTCCTCTTTCCAGAGCTGCATTTCTGTCCAACAATAGTTTTCATCTTTATCATTTTCTTGTGCCCTTTTTTCCTCACACTAGAGAGAACCTGGGAAGGGGTATACCGACTCAAAGGAACCTCAGTGAGCACACGAACTTCTGGCTGGCAGCAGACTTCAAGGAAAGGTTGGCCTGTAGGATGCCATCCAGTTTCCCCCTAGCATGTCCATGGCCATCCTATCTACTGAACGTGAAAGCTAGAGGACTGCTGATAATAAGAGCACCAGCAACAACAGCTATCACTTATTGAGCACTTACTCTGGGCCACAGACTGTGCTAAATGCTTTGCATGGGTTTTCTGACTTTATCCTCACAATAATGCAATAAGATGGATAATGTTTTACTCCCAATCTATAGCTGAGACGATTGGCCTTACCAGATGAGTAAGTGGTAGAGCCAAGTTTCCAATCCCAGTTTACTGAAAGCTTGGGCATTCAGCTGCTCTGCTGTCATTGTCATACGTCAGCACCAGCTGACTTCCCCCATGTCCAGTCTCCCAGCTTCTTCAATTCTTTTCTCTTCTCCTAATTCTCCAGCCACTATCCCAATGACAAGGGGGGATAAACATGAATTGTATTCCTAAGACTCATTATGACACCATAACTGAGCTTACCAGCTGGACCATGGGAAAAAATGAGGGTATGAGGAATTGTTTGAATTTGCCCCTTTGAAACAGAGACCCTACCTGAAGTAATAAGCTGTTTGTTATAACTACTTTCCTGTTTTGTTCACTGTTGGATCCCAAACACCTAGAATCATGCCTAGCTAATAGTAGGTGCCCAACAAGCTTTAGCAAGGGAATCCAGGAAGCTGGGGTTGCCTGATGAAGAACACAGGAGGCTTAGTAAACCTAGGTGGCAGGAAAGTGGCTTTTAGTTGAGCCAGATGATAGGATCTTTGAACACTGGTGCACCATTTCTGAGCTACCCTTTGCAGGTTTGCTTCCTTCTATCCTATTCCAACTAACAAATTCTGGTTACTATTCATGTATTTTTTCTATTGCACAATTGCTTCTTATTCATAAATTCTGCTTTCTTATCATACTCCTGTTTCCTCATAGATTTGGTTTGTGTGACTCTGCATTGCCCTTACTCCACTGTATGACATCTTTTCAACTTCAGTTTCCATGGCTTACTGCCCTCATTATTTCCATGTCTGCCAATTCACATCCTAGAAGAAGAGAATCTGGTATTCATCTTTTCCATTTGAGTCCTGATTTTTGGAGAGGCAGCCCTAATGTCAGGGTCCAATCCCTGGTCGAATCAGGAGCCATCCCTGGGTAAAGAACAACCTAGCTCTGCTTCTCAGAGCAGGGGGCTGTGGGTGGGGCAGTTTCATCTTGAAGAGGAAGTTGGGTGTGGCAGGCACTTTGTTGACATATCCAGTATAGGAGTGCTCCTGGGAGCCCCTCTCTCACCTCAGAAAAGTGACCTTGTGAGTTAGGACTTTTCATCAGGCACTCCCAGGAAAGCCCAGCTAACTGCAGCTGGTGACTTGCTGAGTTTGGAATTCTTGGTCTTCCACGTCTTTGCACTCTTCCTTCTGGAACTACCTTGATTTGTCAGCTTATTACCTGTTTGGAGTTGGCTTGTCTCTGGAGTCTTTCTTCTACTTAGGTGAGTTGCTTCCAACTAGACTGCTTGACTCTTGGATATGGTGAGTGTTTGGTTCAACTTTGGGTCTGGATCATGCTTTTAGCTTGGATGTAAATTGCTTCACTTCTCGCTCCCTTGCCCCTTCCCTTCTACCCAAATCTACTGTGCTTGAAGTTGTCACTTACCTGAGGGTACCTTCCCTTCCCAGCCCACCCACATATTCCTGAGGGAATGACATTAAGAAATGGTTGGTGGCTTCAGGGAGAGCAATTTTAGAGGAATGGTTGGGGCAGAAACGAGACAGAAGCAAGTTGAGGAAGTGGAAATAGTGAGAAGTTTAGATGAGACTTCTGAGAAGTTTAGATGAAAAGGAGGGGAAGAAAACAGGTGTCAAGAGGGTTTTTAAAAAAATTATTATTTTAAGAATTTGCTTCTGATCATAATATACATAATTTTGTAAAACACCTTGTAAAATTAAAATCAAAGAATAAATTTATAATTCCCCATAATTTAACTACGTACATAATTATGATAGTTATTGATTTTTGAGCACCTACTAAATACAGGAATTCTGCTAGTCACTTTAGGAATAGTGTTTTTATTTACTGTGTAATACAAAGCCCCAGGTGGGCCGGAATTAAGAGAAATATTTCTGTGATGCTGAGTAAGACAATATCCTTTTCCTTCAAGCAATGATTGGTATCCACTGATTTACAAGAGGGTTGAGAAGTTTTCTGAGGGGAAAACTCAAATCCTACAGTAGGGTTTTAGTCACGCATGGACATGTCCAGGGGGAGTTCCAGAGGTAGGCTGATTACCGGCAGGTAGAGTGGGGCCCCCAGGGAGAGCATGGCCTGTTGAGGCAGGAGTCTGCAATGATAAGGCTGGGCTTAGTCCTGGAAGGTCATGGCCAATCTGGCTGTCATGGGGTAGGCCCTAATTCAGCTAATTCAGTATGTGTCTTCCCAGAAGAAAACAAAGAAAAGCCTCTGTGTAATAGAAAGAGTCATTTAGTGAAGCTCAGTGATGCCCTGGGGCCTATTACCCTGTGGGCAATTGGGTGTAGCATCTCCAGGAAGAGAGCTTTTCCTTTCTCACTTTGAAAGAAGATGCTGACAGGCATCATAGGGGCTATCCAGCCCTAAATTTCCTAGCATCATGGGGCCAATCGTGAGGGCATAAAAAATTTTTGTCAGTAAGGTAACAGTACCTGAGCTCTGTTAGCTCAGTAACACTTACCTTAAGCATTAATTATGCTGAAAAAATGGACTCTCTTACTTCCTGTTTTTCAAAGCATCGTTGACTAGGGGACAGTGCAGGGCTCTGAAGAAGGCACTGCTGTGGGCTTCTAGCTCACCATGGTGCTGCTAGAGCAAGCATCATGGTGTCCAGCTAAGCTAGCTATGACAATAAATGATTCAAGAACACAGGTAACATCTGCGCCTTAATGACTCATGCAATGTCTTTGCACAAACAACACCTTCTCAGTGAGGCCACTCTGTATAAAACTAAAACTGAACACCCCCTACCCTTACTGTCCCATCCCCTAGTACCACCTACCATAATCTTCTCTCCACAGCACTCATCACCATTTCACATACCATAATTTTTCTTGTTTCTTCTTCTTCCCTTTTGTGTGTGTGTGTGTGTGTGTGTGTGTGTGTGTGAAAGAAAGAGAGAGTGAGCAGGGGAAAGGGGCAGAGGGAGAGAGAGAAACTCAAGCAGACTCTGCGTTAAGCACAGAACCCCACAAGGGCCTCAATATCAGGACTCTGAAATCATGATCTGAGCTGAAATCAAGAGCTGTCAATTAACCAACTGAGCCACAGAGGCTCCCCTTTCTCTTCTTTTAAAAACAAATTGTCCCCTTTCCTACTCTAAGATGTAAACTCTAACAAAAGTAGTATCTCTGTGTTTATTGTTGTGTCCCCAGAACCTAGATCAGTGACTGGCACGGAATATTCAATAAAATATTCATTGAGTTGGTCCATTATGTGGGTTTCCCAAAAATATTTGGGAGAGGATGAGAACTATTTTAAGATTTTTAATTAGCATCTGGATTTATAGCCTGGGAGAACTTAGGATATTTGCTTGTTTTTATAATAACCTTGTAATGTCTATAGCATAATATGCCTATTTTACAGATGAAGAACAAATTAGAGCAAAAGCAACTTGCTCAGACCCCATAGAAAGTGAGGGCAAGGGCCTTATTACAAACTGGGATAATAAGTAAGAAGACCATATAGAAGATTCTCCTATAGCTGAGGCAAGAGTTAATGAAAGCCTTAATTGATATGGTAGAAAGGGGTGGGAAAACAAAGGGATGGAAAGGAAAAAGACTGTGCAGATTGATAAGAAGCATGGGAGAGAGTATTTAATCCACTACTGGAAGGAGCCCATAAAAATCAGATGAGGACAGGAAAATTCTTTTAAGACAGAAGTAACTTCAGTTTTTTTCAGAAAGAGAAGACTGGCTAGTTGCAAAACAGGAAAGAAACAGACCAGGTAAAGTCAAGTCCTTGTAGCTTTGAGCAAATCCGTGACAAAATTTTCTTAATGTGGATTTCATATTTGGATTTTAACTGCAAAACAGTTGAGAGTAAAATGACTTATGGCAAAAAGAGTCAAAGTTGAGTCATGACAGAGAAGACTGTGGCGATCGTGTCCAAGGAATGACTCAGGAAGCAGTGCAAAGCCTTGGGGAGAGGGGATACTCAATATTAGGATTCAGGGTTGCTAATCGAGAGGTTCCTGGGCAATGTAAGAGACGCCTGAAACAGGCCTTGGTTTAGGGAGAAGGAACTGTAGGATAGGTGGGTAAAGAAGGTCCGGCCACCCCCACCATCCCACTCACTCCTGGCCCATCAGCTGGTGTTGCAGGCTATGCCGTGATCCTCCCAGGGGTTTTGCAAGGGGAACCAGGGTCAGGTGACTGGATCAGAAGAGCCAGCCAAGATGGTCAGTCACACATGGTGAGAGGCAGGTAAGAAAACTGAAGATTAATGAAGACAGAAGCCCTAGGAGGATAAGTCCATCCCAAGTCTGGATACTTGTTATGGGGGTGGCAGTCTATTTGTTCGTTTAAGCAGTATTTACTGAGTGTTCTTTATGTTCTGGGCCCTGTGCCAGGCATTGGACTAGGTGCTGGGAATTGAGGTTTGAGTAAACTACTTCCTGATTTCTCCCCCTCTCTTTTGGAGAAAGAACTGGAATAACATCTGGCTCTCATTGGCACAAGAATTGGGCAGGGCTGTATCTGCAAGAGACAGACATCAGCTTGGGCAGAGGGGTCAGGTTGGGGACAGCATGGCCTGGCCAATACAATACTTATATTGTACCAAGAATTTGTGTTTATTTTCTATGCTCAGCTTGGTATTATGTACTTATTTTTGATAAGCAAATTAACTACTTTATGTTTTCTTATAATAATTTCTAGATATACAGTTATGACATTGGATGGAGGAGAGAGCTTTTGATTTCCAGTCCTAAAAGCAACAGTGAGCCTAAATTTCTGTCATGACAATCACCTAAAACAAGGGCATTTCAAATCATCAGTGGGAGCAGCAAAGAGGGGAGAGGGCATGATCCAACTCTCCTGTATTATAAGGCCAAGTGATGAATCACAGTGGGGAAGCCACAGTAGAGTGTAATGGTCCCACCCATAACCCTTTAAGACACAACAGTTGGTTGTGTCATGTGTTAACTCATAAGGGCCAGCTGACAATAAACTTCCCAAGTTGGGGTGCATGCCCCATTTCACTCAGCCTGCAAGTAGGCCCACAAGCTCAGCCCTGTTTTCCCAGGTTAAGAATATTCCTTTGGGGGCACATGGGTGGCTCAGTGGGTTAAGCCTCTGCCTTTGGCTCAGGTCATGATCTCAGAGTCCTGGGATGGAGCCCCACATCAGGCTCTCTGCTCAGCAGGGAGCCTGCTTCCCCCACTCTCTCTGCCTGACTCTCTGCCTACTTGTTAACTCGATCTCTCTCTGTCAAATAAATAAATAAAATCTTTTTAAAAAATAGTATTCCTTTGTTACTGGAAGGGAATTGAAAACAATTGTCATCAACAATCCTAGGCCCTTTACTTATTTAATAGAAGGAAGCTGAACACTAAATTTTTTTTTGCCTTTGTGGAAGGTGTTTTCCCTAGCAATGTTAATTTGGGGCACAATTAGAAGATTTCTGTAATAGTCTCTTTAACTCTAAATACTGTGTATATCTATAGTTGATTTCTATAGAGCATCTAGCCCAGCATCTTTACTATAACTGGAACTCAAATTATATTAATTGAAGAAAATGTTAACACCAGTAGAAAAGAGGGATAAGAGCAGGAGAATAAACAAGAGGAGGGGCCCAAATGAAAGTTCAGTTTTATAAACTGGTTTTAATTTTGGCTCTCTGATTATAGGTGTGGGTTCTAGCTGAAAAGATTTCAGTCTCTGCTCTGATGTCAACAATGAGGATTGCAGGAGACAGAAGATTTTAGGAGTCATTTTTAAAAGTTTCTAGATCTATGGTCTGTATTATTTCAGTCTCAATCCTATCCCCATTCAAAATTTAAGCCATTCAGGGTGCCTGGGTGGCTCAGTGGGTTAAGCCACTGCCTTTGGCTCAGGTCATGATCTCAGGGTCCTGGGATCGAGTCCCGCATCGGGCTCTCTACCCAGCAGGGAGCCTGCTTCTTTCTCTCTCTCTCTCTGCCTGCCTCTCTGTCTACTTGTGATCTCTGTCAAATAAATAAATAAAATCTTTAAAAAAAATTTAAGCCATTCATCACTACGAAGAATTTTAAAGTGAAATCAATCAGTATAATTCAATCTTAACATTTATTGGTTGCTTACTCTATGCCAGGCACTTTTCTAATCATTTTACACTTACTAACTCATTCAAACCTCTTAAAACTCTATGAGGTATACATCATTGTTATTTCCATTTTACAGGTGAGGGAATTGAGGCAGAGAGTAAATAATGTGTCCAAGATCTCATGGCTAGTAAATGACAGGGTTCCTGCCCAGATGGTCTGACTCTGGAGGCCACACTCGCAACCACCAAGCTACCTCTGTTCTGTAGTTAGTCACCCCACTACTAAGCATCTCCAAGTACCTGGTTTGTTAAAACAACTCTTAGAGTTTGGTACCCTTGTTTTGGACAATTACCTATTATTCGTTGACAGTTGTTAACTTTGTTTCTAAAAATGACAAGGTTAGTTGTAAAAATCATCTTTTTCTGCCCTCTCTTCCACAAGACATGGTTGTTTGGATAGCAACCTTTTCAGAAACAAAGTAAGTGTGGAGTTGCTTTTGTGAGGCTAGATGGTGGAGGGCCATTTTCTCATAAGCTGAGCCAACATTGCTCTACCTTGTTCTCAACAGGTTTCAGATGCTCGTATGAAAAGGCAACTTATACACCGATGAAAAAAAGAAAATTTATTTCTGTGCACTAAAATCTTCTTATATGACAAATATGAAAATAGCTTTCATTTTTCTTCATTTTTTCTTTTTTTTTAAAGATTTTTTAAAAAAGATCTTATATATTTATTTGACAGAGAGAGAGAGGGAGGATAAGAGCACAAGCAGGGAAGCAGCAGAGGGAGCTGCAGGGAGACAGGGAGAAGCAGGCTCCCTACTGAACAGGGAACCCGATGCAGGGCTTGATGCCAGGATCCCAGGATCACAACCCTGGCCGAAGGCAGATGCTTAACTGACTGAGCCATGCAGGCTCCCCTCTTTCATTTCTCTTATCTGCCATTTTTCTCATCAGTACATAATTCCCTCTCATTTCTCCCAAGTTTGATGTAACCCTAGCCTTTACACATTTGATACCCTTAGGAAAAACTCAGAAAAAGAAGCAGATGGGAAAGCATTCAGACATTATTTAATAATTTATGATATTTTAACATTGCAGTAACTCTTCTCATCCTCTTTTCTCCAGTTTCTGGGTCTATGATCAGGAAGAGAAACTCATTTCCAGAGAAAACATTTCCTCTTCCCACTATTACTTCTTGCATAGGGTACTAAAATTTTTTTTGTCATCATCTCATTTTGGAGATAAGGAAAGGGACAGCAAGGTTAGCCTGTATATGGGGAATTTTCCTAAAGAATGTTATTTTGACTTACTTCATGACATAAATTATATTCCATTCGAATTTTAGGTAGTATATTTCGTTTCAAAACTTGCTATGAATTTTAGAACTTTCTGTTGTGTCATGGTGACCTGGCCAGAAGACTTTTTAATTCCCAAAGGCTATTAATCTTATGTTCCCAAATATATTTCATTTGCAGCTCAACAAGACCAGATGCCCTTAATGGGTTTGGGGCAAATGAACCAATGAGAATAAGTCCTTTTCAGTAACAGCTTCAGAGAGAAGGACCAGTCAGGGAAGGGCAGGCTGAGGGGTGGAGAAAGAAGCACTTCAGAAGGCTGAGCCTAGAGGTGGAATTGCTACACCACACATCTTGTTTGTTTAGATTGGGGTCCTGAGACCCCTGTCCAACGTGTTAGCTGATTCTCTTAAGAACAAGCCAAGCAACTGAAAACAGAGTCCATGCCGCTTAGCTAAGTCAAAGCCCACAGGGTGACTGGCATCACAGGCTTCACTCGCCCACCTGAGCATGAGAGTGTCTGTGAGAGAAGAAGGGAAGGGTGGTGCCACCACTTCGTGTCCACCAAACTCATAAACACACCTCTTTTCCTCTTCTAAAGGCTTGTTATAAAGAGATGCACCTCAGCTGAAGCATCTGTGGCTTCAAATGACCGTGGCTGCTTTACAAGCCACTCTATAAAATCATGCCCTGGCACAGATTCATCAGCTAGGGTTTACAGTAGAAAGAAATTCAAGGACAGTGTTTATTATGAGAATATGGTCAAAGGATTTGTTTTTTCTGTTTGTGAATAGTGTATTAAGAAATTGGGTGATTTATGTATTTGAGCTTAATACTGGATAGAGCATTATTTCTCAGCAATAAGCTAGTAAGACATAAAACTTTAAAATTAAAAAACAAGATCTCTAATAAATTAAATTTAAATAATTATAGTCCAATATCAATGGTGGAGAATTCCAAAGATCAAGGTAGGGAAATGCATCAAGGTAATTTGTTTTCTTAATTAAAAAAAAAACCGGGACGCCTGGGTGGCTCAGTTGGTTAAGCAGCTGCCTTCGGCTCAGGTCATGGTCCCAGCGTCCTGGGATCGAGTCCCACGTCGGGCTCCTTGCTCGGCAGGGAGCCTGCTTCTCCCTCTGCCTCTGCCTACCACTCTGTCTGCCTGTGCTCATGCTCTCTCTCTCGAACAAATAAATAAATAAAATCTTAAAAAAAAAAAAAAACCCTCTGGGTAAAGAATAGTAAAATCATATTAGCAAAAAAAGAAAAAAGTTATTTTAGGGGCGCCTGGGTGGCTCAGTTGTTAGGCATCTGCTTTCAGCTCAGTTCATGATCCCAGGGTCCTGGGATCGAGCCCCATATGGGGCTCCCTGTTCAGTGGGGAGCCTGCTTCTCCCTCTCCCATTCCCTCTGCTTGTGTTTCCTCCCTCCCTGTCTGTCTCTCTCTCTCTCTGTCAAATAAATAAATAAATTCTTTAAAAAAGTTATTTTATGAGCTTTGAAGGCTATATTCTCATCAAGATAAAGATCAAAAGATATGAAGACTAAGAGAAGCCATTGTGCTTTGTTGTTATTGTCTGTTTCTTTGTCAATAAAAATTGACTCTGTTGCTAGGATCCTGAATTTTAAATTATGGAAATCAGTGTTACACTGATGAGTCAATAAATCTGAGCATATTCTACTAACTCAAAGAGATACAAAAATTATGGAAGGGACATGAAGAGTCTGATAGAGCTCTGTGAATTCTACTGGGCCAATAAGTAAAGAACTAATTTAAAGTAAATAAAACCACTGGGTTTCCCTCAAGCTTCTAATGTTTTCAAAATGTATTTATCTTATCACTTAAAGGCTTATAGTCATAATAATTGAAGTCCTGATTCTTTTCCTTATAAAAGGAATACACATTTGAAGACACGATTCTGCCCCTCTACAACAGGAAACACCTACCCTTTTATCATGTGAACAATTTAACCAGAATCATTGTCCACTGTTCAGAGAGTGGTTTATAGAACCTTTGGCTCAACTTGTGCTTCATGGTGCACTAAGTTCTTGACACTCACCTCTATAAACTGGAGACAGATTTGATATTTGTATTGTCAAACACTGACTGCAAGCTTTAAAAAAAGGAACCTCCCATAGAGCATTACAGAATTATTAGTGCAAAAGAAAACTGAAAGATGATCTTGAGTAAGCCACCATTTTATAGATGAGGAAACTGAAGCACAGAGCACAGAGGGACCTGGTGATGTCTCATGGAGCCTGACCCAGAGCTCAGGTCCCTTGACTCTCAGACCCACACTGCAGCACCAGCACTAGGCAGCCTCTCTCGCATTGCTTGGTGAATGAGTGCGTTGGCACTGGGAGGATAAAGACGAAGGTGACATCATGGAGCTCAAATCTAATAGGAAAAAAAAGTGTTATATTGCACTCTGTACATTGTTGCTAGAATGATCTTTCTAAAAATATGAACTGGGGGTGCCTGGGTGGCTCAGTGGGTTAAAGCCTCCGCTTTTGACTCAAGTCATGATCCCAGGGTCCTGGGATTGAGCCCTGCATTGAGCTCTCTGTGCAGCAGGGAGCCTACTTCCCTTCCTCTCTCTCTGCCTGTCTCTCTGCCTACTTGGGATCTCTGTCTGTCAAATAAATAAATAAGATCTTTAAAAAAAATTAAAAAATAAAAATATGAATTGAAACATTTTGTCTGTCCCTGTAGTGGTTCCTCTTTGCCTATAAGGCAAATCCTCCTCCTCGTTCTCCAGCCTCTTGTCTAACTGCATCTATGCCGATGTCCAAGATTAGCCACAGAGGACCAATTGCTTTTTCCAAAACAGCACATGCTGTTTTGTCCTGCCAGGCCTTTGTTCATGCTGTCCTCTGCCTACAAAGCCCTCCTCTCATCCTCCAGGAGGGTTGGCTCCTTTATTTATTATTATTATTATTATTATTATTATTATCATTATTATTATTATCATCATATCATCATCATCATCATCATTATTATATAATATATATATAATAAATTATTATTATTATTATTTTGGGGGGCAGCAAAGCAAAGTTTATTGGGTGATAGTTTATTGAGTGATAATATAAAGCTCCCAAAGGGGGAGGGGACCTGAGGCGGTTGACCGGGTTGTCTCCTTTATAACATATTTCCTCAGGTTTCTCTCCTCCAATCTCCAATCTCACAATTAGAGTTGGCCATTCCTGCCTTTGGTTATTGTCCACTGTGCGCCGCCTATAGTTCTCCTATGGCAACTGTATTATTTGTAACATTGCCTTCTTAAAAACAAATAATGTATTTGCTGTTTACACTTATGCCTTTCTCCACTAATTGAAGGCAAGCTCTTTGATGGTAGGACCATCTTCTTTGTACCTTTAGAACATAGCCCAGCATCTGGCACATAAAACCTCCACTGAAGGAACTACCCATGAAGAGCCTTGCAGAGTACTATGGCAATGCAAAGGAAGATGCAGCGGCCTGTGCTTGGAGGAGTCGTCCCAGGAAAGAAAGCTCAGGTCCCAAGTCTCAGATAATCAATACCCCCATCAAAGCAGAGGGCAGGGGTTGCTTCATACCTGGTGGCAAGAACAGAATGCATAAAGGTACAGAGGCCTGAGAAATGGTGGGAAATGTGGCACATTTGACACATGGTGATTTGTTTGTTGTTAAACTAGAAGAGTCTACAGAAGTCAGTTAAGGCCTGTGTGTGAAAGTCCTGGTAATCCATTATAGAAAGGAATTTTTATTGTATTACAAGGAGCTAGAGAAGGAAGAACCGTGAGTATCAATATTCCAGAGTATGAATGACTGGATTTGCCTGTCAAGAGAAAGGACTGCAACAACTGAAGAGAGGTTGCTCTAGACAAGGTAGAACTAGCCTCTCTGAGTCCAGGTATGACACTGTTGATCTGAGGGTTTGGAGAACTGAGAATGGTCCTGGTGAGAAGTGAGAGGGCCTAAAGCAAGGCAGTTGAGGTGGAGACAAACAGAATGATTGAGCAAGCACAACAGTGTTGGAACATTGAGTGGTGACTGGCTGAAGATGAAGAATGAGGGAAAAGGGAGAGGCAAGGATGTTTTCAAGCACTTATCTTGAATATTTAAATGGATGCCAGTGTTCTGATACAGAATGCAAGAAGAAGAGGCTTTTGGAAAAAAACATTAAGTTGAGTTCATGACATTTGTGAGATACTTACATGAAGATGTTGAGAAAGCGGTTGGAATCATGAGTCTTGTACTCAGGAAGTCGTGAGTATATCCAGTTGATAACTGAGTCCGAAGGAGAGGGTGAGATCATGGGAGTGAGGGGAGAAAGTCTAGGATGAGGCCCTTAGGAAAGAAGGAGAGGGAGAAGGAGACTAAACTGAAATAGATCAAGAAGTAGAAACACATCCAATGTGGAGTCATGAAAGCTGTAAGCAAAGAGAGTTTATTCACATGGAAGAAAGAATTAATGGTGTCAAAACCAAAGAAAAGATGAGGATAATGAGGACTGAAAAAGAGTCCCAGAAGAGCTGTAGTATAAGGCTGTAAACGTACTTGTCGGTGGCTGGAGGAAGGCCAGCATCAGCATTGGGCCAGTGAGTCAGAGACAAAAGCCTCCTCCTATTTCCTACTCTCATCCAGTTCATAAGGCGGAAGTTGACTTAAAGTAGGATCTATGCTAAATAGCCTCATCTATTTAGGGCTAGTGAAATCGAGGTGGTTGATCCATCTCCATCAAGAACTCCATAAAGAATTGAAGAGCTTTCACATTTTCTTTTTCATATGTATGAGCTGGGGGTAGATTAAGGAGATAGCTGATGAAAGAAGTAAATGCAGAGCATGAAAAAGAAGAGGAAATAAATAAATGCCTAAAAGCAGTTCCAGAGCTCTTGATTCACTTACCTCCACATACTCTAGGTTCTATTTATAGGAAAACTATAAGCTAGCATGGCCAATATAGGTTTCAGTGGGCTAGCAAGTAATGCAATCACCATATAATTTGTTTCAAATTCCTCAAAACTGTTTTACTAAAGGATTCAGAAAGTGTGGGGACTTGAAGGGTGGTCTGAAGATAGTGCTGAAATTCAGAGTACAGAAATCGAAAGAAAGCACGTAGACGTTTTCAGAGCACAAAAAGAATGCTGTGACATATAAGCACATCATTGTGGACTTATGTCACCAAGAAGGGTATAGATGAGTTTGGGTGTTGTGGAATTCACACAGGGAGTCACATGGGACGTGCATGACCTGTGCACTAGTCATGTGCAAGAAGACCAAGTATCAGATCCCTAATGTTGGGATCTGATATCCCCAAATCCCAATATCCCATATCCTAATAGTTGGGAAATGTTTAAGAAATACCCCCAAACAAAACAAAACAAAACAAAACACCCCAACAACCCACAGATAGTATAAGAAGCACTGCTTTAGGTTACAACCCATTTGTAAGACTTCTTATACTTAACTTGGGACAAGCTAGTTGACAGCTTGAGCACACACCAAAAAATTTAGCTATAAAGTCAGAGGAAATTAAATGTCCGTTGTAGAAGATGTGAATTCGTGCTAGAAAAGTCCAAAGTTACCTTCTAAAGTCCTTCTGGATTGAATGTAGTCTAGTTTATTTTTTTTTAATATTTTATTTATTTATTTGACAGAGAGAGATCACAAGTAGGCAGAGAGAGAGAGAGAGAGAGAGAAGAAAGCAGGCTCCCTGCCAAGCAGAGAGCCCGACACGGGACTCGATCCCAGGACCCTGAGATCATGACCTGAGCCGAAGGCAGAGGCTTATTAACCCACTGAGCCACCCAGGCGCCCCCTAGTTTATTTTTTAAATTGCTTTGTTCGTTATAACATCCCCAAGGTCTTTAACAGTCCTTGGTACATGATGGGCACTAAATAAGTGTCTGTTGAATACTGAGTTAGTTGTTCTACTTACAACGTACAGAATGGATTGAGGAAGAGAAAGGCTAGCATTAGAAAACGTAGCTAGGAGAATTTAAAGACAGTCTAAACACAGGTTGATGAGTCTAATCAGCCTACTGGACACAGGAATAAATAAAACATGAATCTGAGAAATAATGAGAGGCTCCTCCAGTTTTTCCCATCTCAGTAGGCAGCCTGGCTATCCACCAAGGTCCAGTTAAAAAATCTAGGATTATCCTTGACTCTTCCCTTTATCTTTTTCCCCAGTATTCTATCACTCTGTGAGTCTTAAATATCTCTTTATTCTGACTTCTCCTATTCACACTGCTTTAGTCCAAGTTGTGGCACTTTTCCCAAGACATTTGTAATAGCTTCCTAAATAGTCACCCTGTCCCAGGCTTTTCCCCATTCACCCATTCTTTCAAAATTGAAAATCTGGTGTTTTTACTCTTTTGTTTAATGCCCTTGAATGGCTCCTGATTTACCTTCTAAGCTTTAGTAATACTTAAGCTCCATGTTAGGGTAGCACCTTACAAGGCCCTATATCATCTGGCACTTGTGTCACACTCCAGCCTTTTCTTCTGCTCTTTGAACCTAAGCAACACTAAACTACTTGTAACTCCTGCCCCAAGAGTGTGCCATGCTTGTTTGTGCCTCTGTGCCTTTGCTTAGGCCATTCCTTTTGCCTAGTATGCTTTCCACCCCTACACCCTCCCAGCTGCTCCATCTGTGGCAGTTTACTTTTATTGTTGTAACAAATTTCCACAAACTTAGTGGCTTACAAATGACACAAGCTTGTTATCTTACTTTTTTGGAAATCAGAAGTCTGAAATGAGTATTATGGGACCAAGACCAAGGTGTTGCCAGAGCTGTATACTTTCTGGAGTTTCTAGGAAAGAATCTATTCCTTGCTTTCTCTAGCTTTTTGAGGTTTCCCATATTTTTTGGCTGATGGCCATGTAAGTTCAACCCCTGCTCCCATTGTCACATATTCTCTGACTCAGACACTCCTGTCTTCCTTTTATATAAAGATGTTTATAATTACTTCACATTTATCCAGATAATCTGTAATCTTTATTTCTTCCCTGAAAAAAATTTTTTAAGATTGTATTTATTTATTTGAGAGAGAACATGAAAGAAAGAGTATGAGCAGGGGAGGGTAGAAGGCAAGGGAAAAGCACCCCTCCCCCCGCCCCCACACTAAGCAGGGAGCCTGACACAGGGCTGGGTCCCAGGACCCCAGGATCTTGACCTGAGCCAAAGAAAGACACTTGCCTGACTGAGCCACCCAGGTGTCCCTCATCTTCCTTGAATTTAATCACATCTGCAAAATCTCTGTCACTAAGTAAGGTGACATATTAATAGGTTTAGGACATGGGCATCTTTGGGGAGCCATTATTCTACCTACCATACCATGCACCTCCAGTTTATCTCTTAAAGCTCAGCTCAGATATCACTTTTTTTTTTTGAAGCATCCTCTGCTAATCCTCCCACTCAGAGCTAGTCACCATCTATTTTGTTTCCTATACATCTTACCATCACTGCATGGATTAGCTTGTATTGCATATATTAATTTTTTGAATATGTCTACCTCTGTACTATACTTAGAGCTCTTGAGAGAACAGCTTATTTATCTTTGTATTGCCAACACCTAGCACAGTGCATGAAATATAAGCCATGTTTGGGTGCCTGGGTGGCTCAGTGGGTTAAGCCTCTGCCTTTGGCTCAGGTCATGATCTCAGGGTCCTGGGATCGAGGCCCGCATCGGGCTCTCTGCTCAGTGGGGAGCCTGCTTCTCCCTCTCTCTGCCTGCCTCTCTGCCTACTTGTGATCTTTCTCTCTCTGTTTCAAATAAATAAATAAAATCTTAAAAAAAAAGAAATATAAGCCATGTTTATTTTAAAAAATTGAATGTGCTAGGCATTGTGATGACCTGCCCCTATTTCCCCTCAAGTCACATGGACTTCCTAACCTCCCTTGATCATGCCGTTCCTTTCCCATCCTCACCTATCTGTAATGCCTTTCTTTCAACTTTTCTGTTTTATGAATCCTTACTCATTCTTCAAGGAACAAATTAAAAAGATTTTTCCTCTGTGATGTCTTTTGTGATCTCTTCAAGACAGAATTAATCAACTCCTCATTTGGGGTGCTAAAATATTTTGTAAATATCTGTATTTCATATCTCACACAATGTTTCACTTGGTTATATACACATCTGTTCCTCTACAGCAGTATACAAGGACCATATCTTGTTTATACCAGCACAAAACACGTTCTCAAATATTTATTAACTTAAATTGAACATATGAACAAATCAGCATGGGGGGATGGGCACGGAAGGCAATAGAAATGAACCAAAGATAAAGGATGCCCTTGAGTAAAGAAAAGGAGGGAGGAGGAGACTGAGAAGACACTTGTAAAGCGTGTTCAGAAGACTCAAGGAAACAGAGTGTGATGAAGACCAGAGTCCGAATGACCTCTAATTAAAGAGGAGAGTGTGAGCAACAGTACCAAATGCCACTGAGATGCTGACCTTGGAAATCAATGAGAAAGGCTGCTGGACTTGACCTCTGAGAGATCCTAAGGGCTTTAGGAAGCACAGCTTTGAGAGTACTCAGCCAGGGCCCTGGGTCTGCTCCTGTTTTTAGGTTAGGGGAGGAAGGATCTCCAGAAGATAAATGACTTGAGGAAAAGGAAAACCAGACTTCTTATCCAATCACCCTGATGAATGCCTGAGGACATAAACCCCATAGTACAGTTCCAGGTCAGGTTGAAAGGCTTGGTTCTTTCAACTGATACAGACGGATCAAAGTACTGGGAGGTGTGGGTGGTTCTTAAGGAATACAGGGACCAATTTGACATGTTCCCCTATGATTTTCAACAATGGGGCACATTCAGCTTGGCAGTCTAAGAATGCTTTAGAATTAAAGGCAAATGTCTAGTCTGGCTACAGACTTGAGAGGAATTTCCCTTCCATGGAGCTTTTCTGGATATTGGAATTTCTCTGTATGAGGCATTCTCTGACCCAGTGGACCAATATTCTCCTGCCTCTGCCTGCCTTGAACCATGTTCTGTTTTCCACCAAAACGGCCTTTTACAACCTATGTCCCATTTGGCTAAACTTTGTGGCCAGCTGTCTGTCCTGACCCATGCTACGCTTAATCTAGACACACTCTTATGCCTACCATCTTCCTGGGTTTTCTTCCCAAATTGATTTCACCTAGTATTTATCTCTGTGATCTGCTTCTGTTGTGTCCTAAATCAAACTACTCTGGTCTGACAGGTCATGCATACTCAACAGGAATAAGAATGATTCTCAGGGGATGAAAAACAACTTAATTTTTTAATATATAAAGTGCAGATGTAAACACAGAACATCAACTGATAAAACAATTTATCTGTGGTATTATGTGGAAAAGCACTTTAAAAATGTCTGAAAAGTCTCCTTAGGAGGGCTATAATGAAAAAAAAAAAGGTTCAAAAACACCATGTTAGGTAATGAAGCTGAAATTCAAGCCACAAGAAGAACACAAGAAGTGTGGATAGTGAGGAAACAGAGTGGTTACTTGACTATGTAGATCATGGAGAAGATTCCAAGCTAGCAAACAAATTTTGAGAATTTATTATGTGCCCTGAGCTGTGTGAAACCCATAAGCTTCACCTTATTTGAGTCTCAATGTACCTGTTTCTTGCAGGAACAATAGCAACATTTTCCATTGAGACAGTAGCCCACCTACCTCCTCTCTGCTACAGCACCTTTTATGCTAATCATGTAGTTGGAGGCAACTCCTCATTCACATTTTGCAACATAAGAAAATGAAAAACACAGTCCAGCTTGTGTTTGTAGAAGCTCCTTTCATGGCAGCCTTTCAACGGGTTGGGCAATTTAAAAGATGCAATTGTAATCATGACTAACTCATTAAGATGCTTGAGGGAAATCTGAACATCCTTAACCTACTTTTGAAAAGAGAGGCAAGGAAAATACAGGATTGGGAATAATCCAAGGAAAACAATTTCAAGTCTTTGGACAATAGACAGACTCTAAAACCTCCTTAGCTGGGCTTGAGGTAGGCTAGGACATGAAACAAAATGTTGCTCAAAGAAGCCCAGCAATCATTTGTGTCTACTTGTTCTCCTAGAGTATCATCTTTATTTGGTTGATTATTTTGACTTTTAAAATACTCTTCTTGGTTCTCTTATAGCATTTGTTAAGAATTTATCAACAAGTCTTTGCATTTTATCTTAGTCACATTGTCTAGGCTATGTACTCATCTCCTGTGTTGACTCCTAAGCTCTCCTCTCCTGCTTTCCTTCTCTTGTAATGAGTGCTGAAGCAGAGATGACACTGTTGGGGTGGAAAGCTGACGGGGGAAGATGGATGAGCCACAGCGTCCACTTGGAATCTAGCGCCAACTCTTGGCAGCTTATCCGTGGTAAATCTTGTTTTCAGCTTCTTGTTGACTTTATCACCCACTTTGTGTGCTTAGCTCTCTGATGGATGTTATCATCAACTCTGTTTATTCACAATGCCAAGAGCACCAGTTGAGCAGGGAAATATTCAGGAAAACCTACTCTTCAAGTGTCAAGTTGACCAGAAAAGAAAAAAAAATCATTGTTTTATCAAATTTGGCTTTGCTTTATAAATAAACAATCATTTATATTTTGTCAAACTAGTTGTGCCTGTAGTCATGGTCTTATTCCTCCTTTTTGGTCATACTTGGTGCTCCAAAAGGAAAAGAAGGAGGGAAGGGAAGATTTTTAAAACACTGCTTTGAGTGGGAGTGACTTTAGGGGATTGAGAAGAAGGTCTGCTTAGGTGCTTGAACTGGAAAGGGCCATCGACTACAAGGAGAATCAGGATAAGGGACACTGATGGATAATTAGACAGCTTTTCCAGATCTGGGTCATTTTCACATGATAGCCTATATATATATATTTTTTTTTAAGATTTTATTTATTTATTTGACAGACAGAGATCACAAGTAGGCAGAGAGGCAGGCAGAGAGAAAGGGGGAGGCAGGCTCCCTGCTGAGCAGAGAGCCTGATGTGGGGCTCGATCCCAGGACCCTGGGATCATGACCTGAGCCGAAGGCAGAGGCTTTAACCCACTGAGCCACCCAGGCGCCCCGCCTCAATATATTTTTTAAGTTTTGTAAATTCTTGGACCATCAAACAAACCCATTTGAATAATTCCCTCGATATAGTAGATATTTGTAGGCTACCTTGGAAATCAGGCCACCCTGAACTTAATCCCTGATGTAACATTGGCTGACTCTATAACTTTCAGCCTCTTCATTTCTCCAAGATGACATAAATAATGGAAAACATAGAGACTTTGGAATTATTACAACATGGATTCATCTATTTCTACCACTTATTCATCCCACCCCTACCGCTTATTAGCTTGTTGAGCTTGGATAAGTTGTTTAACTTCTTTGAGCCTCACTATCTTTATCTGCAGGGTTTAAAAGAAATTTTTTTGAGTGTAGTTGACACAAAATGTAACATCCTTATTTATTAAATAGAGATAAAGACATCTACCTTGTAGGAATGTTGTGAGGATCTAATGGGATCATGTATGTAAAACACCTAGAATATATGAATCACTGAAAAATGACTACTCTCATAGGGATATTTGCACCCAGAAATGGAAAAAGCTAGGTGATAAAAGGCCTGGGTGTTCTGAGCTCACTAGCAGCTAGATGCTTTCATAAGATGATGGTATTATTAGAGAATGAGGAGAATGCAAGCTGGTCACATAGAAATCCAGGCCTGTTTTATTTCTGGTCACCACAGCAATCAGAAAGTACAGGGGTAAAGCAGAAAGAGAGGGAGGGAAGGAAAGGGAGAGCAAGAGCAAGAGAAGCATGGAAAGGATCTGTTCCTCCCAAAGGCAGAGAATCGCTAGCATTCCTTTAGCAGTAGGACAGGAATGAAAGGTAAATAGATGCCCGCTGGTGGTATGCTCACCAAGCCAAGCAACCAACGTGTTTCCTGCTCAGTCTCCACAGATGTTGATCTTTAGCTCAGGATAAGTCCCTTGGAGAGTATTTTGCTGAAAGCAAGAAAGGCAGCTACATAACTGCCCAGTCCATGGAGCTGACAAATCGGTGTGTCATCAAAGAAAGAGAGAGTCATGTGAAATAAAAGTCTGTGGTTCAACATCTCAGTCATAGAGTCAGAGGGCTGTGAGGTAGCATGCTTGACCCTTGCTCATGAATGAAGTTTGTCTTTATGTCCTCCTCCTCTTTGCGTGCCTACCCACCCCTAGGTTCCACTGGGTAGGCAGTGGGTGTCTACCTAAATCACTACTGATTTATTGTGTCCTATGTACCCTATGTATCCTATGTACTATGTACCTATGTTGAATATTCATTCAACACATCTATATTGAATGTTTTGTATGAGAATAACAAAAATAATAAATAGACCATGTACTCAAGAAGGTGCCAATATCACAATCATATGTTCAACTAGTTGTTAAATGGTACGTATAATTTGCAGAAGCCAACGGTGGGGGGACACAGGGAAAGTCACAACAAATCTAAAGAAGTCTTCACAGAAGAGATGACATTTGAGCTAGGATTCCAAAGGTCAAGGGAAAGATTGGGTGGAGGAGAGAAAGGAGTAAGGGCATGCCAGGCAGAGGAAAGTGCGTGTGTAGTGCTGAAGAGCACATGAGCCCACAGCGGGTCTGGGGACTGGACTATCGTCTGATGTTTTTGGAACATAGGCTGTGCAACACTGGGGCAGGGAGAGGAGGTAAATGTGGCCCGAATGCCAGCGGTTTTCTGTGTCAGCTTATAGAGTTTGGGTGCTAACTACAGGGAATAGGAGCCACTGGTGGGTTTTAAGTACAGAGTGATAGGGTTATACTTATATTTTGGGTAGTCCTCTGGGTTTCAGTACAGTGAATGTACAAAGGAAGGTGAGACTGAAAGCTGGGAGACCAGTTGAGAAGATCATCAATCGTGTCAAATGCTGAAAATGGTCAAAGAGGATGAGGACTGAGAAGGAGTTCATTGCATTTGGCAGCTGAAGGTCTTTGGTGACACCTAAAAGTAATTTCACTAGAATAATTTAAGCAGAAGCCATGTTGCTAACCCAGTGGTTCTCAAACTGTTGTCTCCAGACCAAAGGCAGCAGCATCACCTGGGAACTTGCTAGAAATGCAAACTACCCAGCCTCACCCCATACCCCACCATGAAGCTCTGGGAGTGGAGTACATCCTGGGTGATTCTGATGCACGCCAAAGTTTGAGAACTACTGGCCTGAACAAGTCTTTCTCCATCTCTTCTGTAAGCAGTCCTTATCAGGAACCAGCTCTTCCAAAACTGAGCTGATGTCCTAAATACTCATCAATATCATGGTTTCTCAGCTCTCTGCGTAAATTGTTTCCTCTGTCAATTGTATGCTCTTCCAACCTTCTCTCTCCATGTATAGATACATGTAGATAGTCTCTACCTGGCAATATTGAACTCATTGTTTAGTGTCTAACTCAAACGCCACTGAAATCTTTCTAATTTCTTCCAGGCAACCCTTCAATGGATCCTCTTGCACATATCCCTATTATGGCATTTATTTATTGTACTGTATTGTTTGGTTTACTGTCTTCCCCACTAGCTAGAAGCTCCTCAGGAGCAGGGACTGCCTGGTTCATCTCTATATCCCCATTGTTTTCACATAGTAGATGCTCAATAAATGTAGAAACAGAAAGCTGTAACGGGTTGAGGAAATAAGAACAGCCAGGGAGAAACTACTCTTTTAAGAGGTTTATGAGTGAAAGAGAAATTTGAAATTGAAAGAAATTTGAAAGAGAAATTTCTTTGAGTCTACAATAGACAGTAATTGTGTGTGGGCACATGTGTGCATTAAGGCTGGAAGAAAATTGTTGGCTGAGAGGATCAGATCTATAGAAGGGAAGAAATGCATGACAATGAGAGTGGGGGCAGTTGGATAATGAATGGCAAGATGGCTTCGGAAAAGGCAGGAGGGGATGAAATCAATGTCAATGCAGAAGGATTAACATTGGAATAAAGGAAAGACTTGTCTCTGAGATAGAAGGGCAGGAAGGAAGGGTAGGAACATAAGACCTAAGTTGTAAGGTTAAAGGAGAGAGGTTGGGGAGCTCTTTGTTGGTCTGCCAATTTAGAAACGGGGAAGGCTAGGGACAGTTTTACAGGGGAGGGGATATTTGAGCTAGGAGATGTCTTTATTGAAGTGGGAAGTGAGGCCTATTGCTGGGGAGGAAACAGGGAACAGAAAGAGGGAAAGAGGCCGGAGGAGAGTGGTAGAGGCCTGCACATGCCTTAGAGGTGAGGGTGGGGTAGTGAGGTTAGGGAGCAGCAGTGGGGGTAGGGGTATTCTTTGGTGCTGATCCATTATAGCTGCTGCAGGCCCCCCCCATTCACTCCACTATCTTTGGCAATGGGAGCAGTATGGGTGGACTGTCTTCAGGCACTGTCTCTGCAATACAATGGATGATTCTGGATACAGATCCAATACCAACACAGAAAGCATTCTAGCTCTACCTATCATCAATGCTGGAATATAACACAGACAATAACAATATTACATAGGACAACTATGTAGCAACACAGGAAAAGATTTAAGATATATGAATTAGAGCTTAGAAGCAGGATACAAACTATATGTATGTCATGATTACAGCTCTGAAAGGTGCATATGAAGCCACACCTGAATAAAATATACCAAAATGTTATTAGCAATGGTATTATAGGGGATTTTCCTTTAATTAGAAAAATATATATTTATTATTTTTTTATCATTTTTTAAAATTTATTTTCAGCGTAACAGTATTCATTGTTTTTTGTACCACACCCAGTGCTCCATGTAATCCATGCCCTCTCTAATACCCACCACCTGGTTCCCCCAAACTCCCACCCCCCGACCTCTTCAAACCCTTCAGATTGTTTTTCAGAGTCCATAGTCTCTCATTGTTCACCTCCCCTTCCAATTTCCCCCAACTCCCTTCTCCTAACTCCCCATGTCCTCCATGCTATTTGTTATGTTCCACAAATAAGTGAAACCATATGATAATTGACTCTCTCTGCTTGACTTATTTCACTCAGCATAATGAAAAATATATATTTAAATAAAAATATAGAAATAAATAGAATTGGTTCTTCCCCTACTGCCTTCGTCTTTTATTAGATATATTTAGAAGAGAATATTTAAAAATAAACAGTTGTAGTGTGGAACCAACCTGTAGAATTGTGTGAGCTTCTCTCATCGGAGTGGCAGAGGCAGGGACAGGAAATCCTTGAGTTGTTCCAGAGCCTGTGGCTGGCAAGCAAGAGACTGGGCATCATGCTGTAGGGGAGCACAAAGGAGGTATGTGATCAAGCCCTTGTTTCAATAAACTTGGGAAGCCAGGCTTACAATAAATGATTACTGGACAACTTATTCCGTGCTCAGCTGAGTAGTCCAAACAACAGGTGGGGTTGAATCTCTGCGGCAGAGACCTGAGGGCAGGTATACAGACTTTGCAGAAGTCACTTGTGTGCTACTGGAGGTAGTCAGATGAACCCGGGCTGTGCCTCTGACTAGCAGCTGTGTGCTCTTGGGCAACTTCTCAGGCTTCACTTTCTGCCTGTGACGTGGGAATCATCATACCTACTGATAAGTTGGCTGGAGCATTACAAACAGTAAAACAGATAAAGTGCTTAATACAGTGCCTAACTGACAGCGCTCCCTTAATATGTCCTGCCATTATCATTATTAATGTGATGAATGTTATTATTATCCATAAATATTTACGATAGAGGGAATGACTTTTACTTCTTTGGAGGGAATTCAGGGAGGTGTCCCCAGAGTGCTTCTCTCTCACCTCTAAGAGCAATGCTATGAGTTCACTCCAGGACTTCAGGAGGGAAGAGGGAAATATTCAAAGAGGAACTCCATGTTGGTTCTTCTTTTGCTTGTATTTGCTACTTCCCGCCCCTTCCCCCCCAAACAGGTGTGTATTACTCCAGAGCATGCTTTCCCCTTCCTCTCCACTCTTTTGTTTTTCTTCTTTTCAACTCTTCTTACTTCCCTTTCCTCCTCAAGACCCCAAGGAGTGGATAAGGAACTACACTATCTTGCATGTTCCGAGTTTGCTTTTTGAAACTTGAAGGCTGTCTCCTAGTTGCATCTTGTGGAGTTTACTTAAATCAGTCTGTGTGCCTGCTATTCGTTCTTCCCCTTAGAGAGGATCTATGCCCCCAACCACTGCCTTTAATAAATACTTTTAAATGATAGTCATCTGTAGACAGGCAAATCTTCCTGACCATAAAAGTCCAATTAAGGAAGGCTCTTTTGAGGTAACTATATCTTGCAAAAGAAACCAACAGAGGTGTGAACTGTCCACAGGGCCCTTCTATGCAATGAGGTGTATTTTCCTGGACTCAGATGTAGATCTTAACGTGGGAACCATTCTGTCTTGCTAGCATCTGTTCTTGTTTTCTTGCTTAGACATTGAATAAGTGGGATAAAAGGGGAAAAGTCAAAGTTTTGCAAGAAAAATGCTTAGACCAGTAGTCTGAGCAAGAGAGCAGAGTAGTCATATTACATTATTCTTAACAAATATCAAAATGATTAAAAACAAAAACAAGTTAGTATCCAGATCAGGTACAACCACCACTCACCTTCTGAATTTCAATTTTACATTCCTTCCCACATTCATGAGTAATAATGATGTACTTTCAGCTTTGTTGGAAACCCTATTTGTATATTTTACAAGGTCATTACCTTCAGCACCAGATACCTGCTCTGAGCCCAACAATTACCACCTCTGTCTTTGCACACATTAGCACACATACACACCACTGATTTGTACTTTCCTATAAAATTACTCTTTCCCTTTTTAATTAGAATGTTTTCAGAAGCAAACCCTATCGTTAAGGCCATGTACGCTTCCATTATAAATACCTGTTGCCAGCCATTAATTATCTCCTGATGAATTACTTTAGAAGATTTTTTAATGCTTACTTTAAAAAGTGAGATTTATTTTCCTTACTTGTGATGCCCCCCTTCATACTTAGTTAACCACTTTGAATTCCACATAATAAGAAAATGTTCCTTTTTCTTCTGCTTCAAGGGACTTAGATGTGATCTGTCCTCAGGATGAAGTTTTTTTTTCATACTTTAAGGTGGAAACTTTCTGTATGCTGGGACCTCACTGCTCAAGAATTTCTTGGCGAATTGTGAGAGAAGAATATAAGAATGTTGGGTAGAAACACCTGGATAGTCTCTGAGAACAAAACACCTTAACATTGCATAAATATCTACAGTTGCATAACCATTTTAGTGACTGAAGCACTGCGAGTCATCCAATAATATTGTGGTTTGATAATTACACAGTTGTGGATTTATGCTCCTTTTGAACTGGGGAGACGTCCTGGTGATACAACCAATCTTTTTTTGTGTCATTTTATATAAAATGTATATGTCGATTTAGTAATTGAATTGTAACACCTCCCAGCATAAAATACTTAGAAAATTTTAAGTTAGGTAGTATTAAAGTGAGGATTCCTATAGGTAAGCTTTCCTGCTTACCTCATGGATGGCAGAGAATTTTGGATTCTTTGTTAAGATACCATTCATCATGTAGTACACGCACATGAGGAACAGTTCATTATACAAGGACAATCTCAGATTTTCCTTTTCTTTTTTTTTTTAAAGATTTTATTTATTTATTTGACAGATAGAGATCACAAGTAGGCAGAGAGGCAGGCAGAGACAGAGAGGAGGAAGCAGGCTCCCTGCTGAGCAGAGAGCCCAATGTGGGGCTCCATCCCAGGACCCTGAGATCATGACCTGAGCCGAAGGCAGAAGCTTAACCCACTGAGCCACCCAGGCACCCCAGATTTTCCTGTTCTTGACATCAATTACATTGAAATAGTCACATTCCTAAAAGGGCAACAATATGTCAGGAAGCCCAAATTATAATTTCTTATATTATTTATACCCTTAATCAGAGCAGAGACAATTAGTTGAAGAGTTGATTGGCTCCTAATTCTCAGAACTAGTTTGAATCTTAAGATGAGCTCCTGTCTTCTGGAACTTGTCCTCTGTTTGACTGAACCTGGTGGACCTCTCAGAGTGTGGGTCTTTATTTTGCACTTACTCCATGCTCCATGCAAGACAAACAACCAACTACTGTGGGGTTTACAAACATGAATGAGAGACAGTTCCTGTGTTCCAATTGTTTATAGTCCAGTTTGTACAGGCCACCTCAGTTCATTCATATCTCGTAGGCTGGGGACAGGATGAAATGAAAGTAACCTTAGAATTAATCACAATGCTCTCTACTTTCCCACAGCCCCATGCTTTATCTCTGTTGTATCTATGTTATTTGTATATTGGCCTTCCAGAATGTACTCTAATCTCCAGAGAACAGGGGCTGGGTCTTGTTCTCAAGTCTATTCTCTCTATATGTCTGTATTGCCACAGAGTCAAGGATGTGCTTTGCAGAGGATAGGCTCTCAAAAAATGTATTTAAATCAAAGAATGTATTTGCTTGCTTGGACTTCCTAATTAGAGTGAGGCAGCTTGTTTTGTACCAGTATTGTGGACTTCACCAATATGGTGAAACTGGTGGACCTCTGCCCAGAGGTGCTCACACTAAAGATGGTCTTGGATGTGCTTCATTACTGTTGCAGGAAGAGACAGTAGAATGAGACTGAATAAGCAGTCAGAAACAGCAGGAGTTTTGTCTCAGCTGTCATTAATTACTTATTTGACCTTGGGCAGGGCACTTAAACTCTATCTCAGTCTCTTCATCTGTGAAATGGGGGATAGTAATGACTGGCTTGGCTGTTTCCCATGACTGCTTTGTGAATCAAATGAGATAATATTACTTAAAGTGTTCTGAAAAGCCTAAAGCACTGCAAGAGTACAAGGTATTATTTTGCAAAGAAGTCTTCCTTTCAATTCTTGCTTCCACAAACACTTTATCACACATCTCCAGGTTCCTGGGTTATGTGGTGAGATGTGTAGAGTAGTTCACCCTAAGCTGATACGTTCACCAGAATCTTCTCTTTTTTTTTTCGTTTTAAAGATTTTATTTATTTATTTGAGAGAGAGAGAGCCAGAGAGTGTGGGGTGAAGGGCAGAGGGAGAAGCAGACTCCCCGCTGAGCAGGGAGCCAGATGCGGGACTCGATCCTAGGACTCCAGGATCATGACCTGAGCCAAAGGCAGACACCTAACCAAGTGAGCCACCCAGGCACCCCACCAGAATCTTTTCTTCAACATCTGTAGCATTTAACTGATCCAGCCTAGGCTTCTCCAAAAGACCTAGACAATTATGCATCTTTCTCCAATTCATACATATATGTCCTTCATTCAGCATTTATTCAAAACATATTATGAGCACTTATGTGTACTACTGTGAGAGGAACTGAGGCAAAATGGACAACATAGGATCTCTGTTTTTGAGGGACTTGGAAGCCTATGGGATCTTAAAGAACAGACTTGAGAACAAGTAAGTGCTTAATTCTGCATTTGTTTTGAGAGGCAATTTTACCTGAGTTTTAATTAGTAAAGACATCTATGTATATTTTTAGTTTTGACTAAAATGAAAACTAGTGCTGGCCTTATTCATGTTTTTCTACTGCTAATGGTCTGTAGGTTTTAACTGGGCCCCAGAGACTGAGGTTTTTGTTTTGTTTTGTTTACTTCAGATGAAAGTTTGGGGTATCCCATTTTTCTTTGATTCAGTATTGTTATGAAACTTTAAGAAATAGCAATAGCTAATTAGTTATGGAATTACCTGAATAATTTCCTGCCAATTTTTCCTATAAAGTAAGAATTGCTTCGATTAGAGGCACTGTCCTGGGGAAGACCATTCCCAAGTCCAGTAGAGTAATTAAACTGAAGAGTGCATTTGGGGCTGACATTTCCAGGTAGATTCTGGCATTTCATATCCTTGGCTGCTACTCAAGCTTTGAGACACCACCACATGACCCCCTGGATCCTGACAGGGATTAGGAAACTAGTCACCTAACTGCACACAGTAGAATTTTGGCTTAGCTTTGGGGAGAGCTCAACAGGAGAAAGTATATTTCCATGCAATTCCATCCTGCTAATCAGTTAGGGTCCTAAAGTAATCAACAGCTGTGAGGTGCTCCACCTGAACATAACTCTTCCTCTTTCAGCTACATTGATCTCTTGCCATTTTTATCTCCTCTACCAAACTTCCTTTTCCTTCTCTTGTATTTCCTATATCTGAGAATAGCCCATGATGCTCCAAGATACTGAGGTCATTGCTGATTCCTTGACCTACATTTCCTCTCTCATCTAAGCAATTACTAGACTTAGGAGCCAATGCCCATCTTTTCTGCAACCCCACAGCTCCTGCCCAAGTTCCTATCTTGGGGGGACAGGCTCAGGTCTTTATTGTTTGCCTTCCTCTACTTGTTCCCTATGTCTGAAAAAGCCTTAGACGTCTAAACATGAGATATCTCTTCTCTACTGGATTAAACTTTTGGTTCTTTAATTCTTAGTCCATCTCTTGAGGTTTTCCCGGAAGCCTTCCCTGCCTGCTCCTAAGCTGGGACAGGACTCATAGTCCATCAGATGTGAACCCACAATATTCTACCTGTCATACTGGATTTTCATTGTTGGTCACTGGGTCATACTGGATTTTCATTGTTGGTCACTGGTCTGTCTTTATCCCTCAGCTACTCACACAGGATTTGACCCATGGTAATATTAACCAAAATGCTACATGATGAGTTGGACTGAGTTGTTCTCCTATCTTAGTCTTTGCCAACTCCAGTTTTTCCCTTGATTTTCAGCTCCCATTTTGTTTTGTTCTGACTCCTTTATATCCATAGCTTCCTTCAAAACATGTCTTTTAAAACACCTCTTTGGTCATAAACTTATCCTACTTTGATTCATAACATCTTATCTTTATTCCTCTTGTCCTTGTGGCAATGTATGTAAGTTTAAAATGGTAACAAATCCAGCAAAAGTTATATGTGAACATAATAGTTGTTTTTCTTAAAACAGTCACCTTGGGAAACTGCCCACCTATTTTAATTAGTCAAAGCCACAGTCATTTCTGGAGCCACTCTTTGGGGATGAATACCTTCACATTTTTCTGAATATATTTTAATAGTGACAAAGTTGGTCTTTGCAGGTGAGGTTTAAAATTTGTATAGAGCCAAGTCACCATGAACTATATTTAGTGAGTAAAGAGAATGCTCTAACTGGTAACTCTATGTGTCAACAACTAAAAAGTAATGTTATTATCTTTCTCTGAACATATTTGCACAAGGGAAATTCCAAAGCTATTTTGACTAATTATGTTATTTTTGAAAAGAGTTTCTAGCATCCCAAGGTAACTACTTTCAATAATAGTACTTGCTTTTTTATTGTAAAGTGCTTATTCAAATCCAGTTTGGAACTTCATAAGCCTCTAATACCTCTTCTCATGCTTGTGTAGTGTTGTTTTGTAGACACTGGGAATCAATAAAGCCATGATCTTTGCCCATAAGGACCTCCTAATTAGTTGAGAACACAGAAATACCAACAGTCTTGTGTAAAAAATAGGCATTTTAATAAGATAAAGAAGCAGTACAGTGGAGAGACTGTCTGTGAGGGGGAGGAATTTGTTACAGTGTCAGCAAAGCCTTCTCAGGACTGAAGGATTAATGATGATTAGAAGTTCACTAAAAGAAGGAGGGAAGGGGATGATAAGAGTCCTTCCGAACCAAGGGAACAGAAGGTACAGAGGCTGAAACAAGAAGATATGTTTGGGGAAATCTCAAGTAGTTCAATACTGTTATTGTGTAAAGTTCACAATGGGGGCAGAGAGGATGAGAGATAGGGCCCAGTGAAGTAAAGGCCTGTATTTGCTGCTTTTAAAAGTTTGGACTTTATCCTGTAAGAGGCAGGAAGAGTTTCTGTGTGTAGGATTTTCCTTCCCAGTAGGATTGTAAACTCTCACATCCAATTAGTCACATAGGTTTGCATCCCCCCACCCACTCACCCCTAGCCCCCAAGATTGTCTCAGATCCATTTTTTCCTTTCCATTCTGACATTTACCTCATTAGTTCAGGCCTTCATCTCCCCATGCCTGGAGTGTTTCACAAACTCCTGACTGGTCCCTGGGCTCCAGTTCACCTTCTGCTCCTGACAATCAATTTTACACAGGATTATCAGAGCAACTTTCCTTCCCATCAAGTCTCACTCCTGTTCAAAAGCCTTCAGTGGTTTTCTATGATCTGAGAGATAACTACACCTCCCCCTTCTCAGTTGGTCCTTCAAGATCTTACTAATCTGGTCCCAATCCTCCTTCCCTTCTTGACTCCTATCACTGCAAATAGTGCCAGAACTCATCTGCTTATTCCCTTATCTGTACCTTTGCTTTTATGGTGGCTGTCCCCTGGAATGTTACAACCACACAAACCTTTTTGCTTGTTCTGTTTTCAGCTGTTTTCTTTTACAAATTGTAAGCCCACATATACCCATGCTTGATCATATTCCCCACTCTCCTCCCTGGAAGTAACCACTATTCTGGTTATATTTTATTACTATATACTGCATGGTATGCATCCATAAATAATATATAGGATTGTTTTGAAAACATTTAAACATACATAAATGATACTCTTTATATCTCCTTTTGCATTGAGCTTTTCACTGTCATTTTATTCTTGAGTTATCCCTATTGAATATATGATTATAGTCTCATCTATTGCTGTATTTCATTTTATAAACATGCTATACATTATTCATGGGTGAGATTTAGGCTGTTTCCAATTGTTGGCTTTTACAGGGATTCAGGGTGTCATATATGTCAGTTGTTGGCTTTTATAAACAATGTTACAATGAGTATCTTTAGCAAAACAGGATTCTCCTCAAAAGTGGCTTGTGCATCCTCCGACTGTAGTATGATCCCATTGTGCTGAGGACACTGATACGCAAAGTAAGGCAGTTAAAGAAATACTTGCTAAATGAATGAATGAATGAATGAATGAATGGTGTAGAACACAACTGGGGTTGATGGCCGTGTTCCTTTTCAATGGGCTTGGCGCCTGAGCCCCCATTTCCTTCTTTGACAGCGCTGGTCCTTCTCTAGCGCACTCCTCCAGCTAGCCCGGGAGTGTGTGTAAGTGTGAGTGTGTGGGGGCGACACCTATCTCACGGGAAGGGGTCTCTCTCTCCCGGCAAGTTCACGGTCTCGGCAACCCTAGCGTCTGAAGTTCAGGGTCCTATCACCCACCTCCTTCGACAGAGGCCCAGCCCAGCGAGGCAGTCCAGCGCCGACTGAGTTAAGGCGCGTCGAGATCAGACGCGGGCTGGAGAAGGCTTGGAGGCGCAGTCGGAGGACTCGTAGTAGATCCCTCCGCGCGCAGCTCGGGCCGGCGCTTCTTCCTGCGGGAAACCCCTGGGTGCCGAAGGCGGCGGGGCCCGGCCGTGGCGACAGGGGGGCGGGGTTTGCGGTGGGAGGAGGCGGCCGAGGCGGAAGGACACACGAGGCTGCTTCGTTGCACAGCCGAGAAAGTTTCAGCCAAACTTCGGGCGGCGGCTGAGGCGGCGGCCCAGGAGCGGCAGACCTGGGGTGCGGGCAGTGGGGCCACTTACGCCTGAGCTTCGGAGCACAGCTCGAGGCCGTGAGCCGCAGAAGCAGGAGGAGGAAAGAAGAGAGTGGGGGACCCTCTGTGGGGACCCCCTCCTCATGTGGATCTGCGCAGGCGGAGGCGACGGAGGAGGCGACCGAGAAGATGCCCGCCCTGCGCCCCGCTCCGCTGTGGGCACTGCTGGCGCTCTGGCTGTGCCGCGCGGCCCCCGCGCGTGGTGAGTATCGGGCCGAGGAGTGCTGTCCCCTGTCCCGGGGCCCGCGCACCGCCACCCCGGCCCGACCGGCCACCTGGGGCGATCATCCCCCCCCGCCCCCCCGTCCTTCATTCTGCTAGGAGGCCGGGCTCTAGTGAGGCCACTCGGTTCCCCAAAGTTTGGACACCGTCAGGGCCTCCTCCCCCGCACTCCCCGCCGCCTCCTACGCCCCGCGGCCGGTGGCCCCACACACGCCTCCTCGGCTGAAGGTGGGGGGGGGCGGGCCGCGAGCCTCCGAAACTCGCTTTCCCAGGCGCTTGAGTTCGGGGAGTTGGGCTGTTTTGCCCTTTGATTCCGCGTTTCCTGGGGTCGAGGGAGAGAGCCGAGTGCCGGCTGCGCGAGACGAACCCTCGCCGGCCGGGGACCGCAGATGGGCTGAGACAAGGAATGCCAGATTCTGGCGTGGAGGGAGCGGGGGCAGGGCCTCCTCGCTCTCAACGGCTTGTACCTCCGCTGCCAGACTTCGCTCTGGCGGAGGGAGGCACGCAGTCCGGGTGGGTGGGTTTGGTTTGGATGGGGACAGGGTTTCGTGGTGCGCCAGAGTCCTGACACTCCGAATCCCTGCTCCCGATGAATCCGGTGTGTTTTGCTCGGGGACTTTGAAAGGTGGAGGCAGGAGCAGTAGGCAAACTGGTGTGGCTGCATGCTGAGCCACATGATTTAAAAATCTCGACTGCTGTTATTCTTTCCGAGGCGCTGAGCTCGGGCGCTGTTTCAGAGTCTGTGTCCAGCCCCAGGAATGTGGTGTGACGATCACCAACTCCTCCAACCTGGCAGCAGCATTTGCTGCTCTTTTGGCATGGTTGGGGGTGGGGCAGGGGCGGGTGAGGAAAAGTGGATACGTTAATTCAAAGTGCTTCCTTGGAAAGCCTCTTTATGGTTGGATATGAGCAGCAGTCTTTCCGAACACGGTTGGACCGAGGAAAGGGAAATCGAATCACGTCTTATCCATTCCACCCATAGTCTTAGATTCCGATTTTCTTCAGACTGTTTAGTAGAAACAGCTTGGGTTTTGGAGCTCTCTGTAATCCTGGGTTCAAATCCAGCTCTGCCACCAACTAAATGGGAATGAAATTACCCAACTAATAGGGTTAATTAAGAGAATGTATATTAAACCCATGGCATATAAGGTATTCAGAAAGTACTTTCAGGACAGGGCCGTGTTTTATTTTTAAGGAACTCTGCTTCCAGTGGGTTGGTAGCTTACGCATGTTTGTTAAACTGAGATTTCTTCTTTTCCTAGCCTAATCCGAGGAAAGTTTTTACCTTTACCAAAAAAAAAAAAAAAAAAACAAAACAAAACAAAACCAAAAAAAAAAAAAAAACTGGTACATGAGCTATGTCTTTTTGCAAAGAAAAGGTTAAAAAGATGATGAGCTTCAGAAAAATTTGCTCTGTTCATTGTTAACAGACAGTTGGCATGCCAATCACAGATGTTTAAAAGAGAACACATTTTTTGTTTGTTTGTTTTAATCTTTTTATCACAGTACTGTGTTGTTCATCACCAACCAGGTACTTCTTGGAAAGCTCTAATTCCATGCACCACTATGTCCCTAAGGATTTCAGAAGTGGACCAGGAGGCTGTGTAATGATGAACCAAAAATCATTGTTTCAGAAGCATTTAACGAAATAGGATGGTATTTTTGCCTTTCCTTTTTCTTTTGAGTAAAAGCTTGACTGTAAGTGTAGATTTATGATAAAAAGGACTATAAACAATGGGCTAGTCTGAGGATTACAATCCTTGGTTTCTAACATTAACTTGGTTTAGTAAATAACTTAATCTTCATGGTAGGTACTCTCCTCACTTATGAAAAGAACTGAAGAAATAATCTTAGAGAGTTGGAGGGAATAATAAATAAGACTGCAAAGCAATTTTCAAAATTAAGTGTTAAATGGTAAGATCGATGTCAGAAATTGGATAACTTTGACACAATAAGGCTTCTCTCATTCTAGGACCTCAGAACATAGAATGATATCCTCTTATATACTTTGGTACTGATGACGTAGTGCTATTACCAGCAAGCTTTAAGGTGGACAAGTTGAATGTTAGTTACTTCAAAGGACTAGATATGGATATGTTGATTTTTAGACAGGTGTTCTCCAGATGCTAAACTACTGCAATAAAATATTTTAAAAACCTGTTTTTTGGTATAAATCTTAAATCTTTTCAGAGTCTAGTAGTGAAGGCTTCTTGAATCTTCTTGATCTGTTATCATTGTGTTTTTGTCAAGGTACCAATTATAACACATACTTCCAATTTTTGAGTGTTCCTGTATTTGGGATTGTGGCCAGTTGTTAATTTAAATATCATTGAGTTCCTAAGGCAAGAAGCAATCAACCCATCTGTCTGATTGTCTAAACAGCTATCCAAGACCACCTCTTGCTCCTTGTTTTCTTTTGCTTTGTAATGGGAAGTGATTCCCTGGTTTTGAAGCCTGCTAGATAATTTCTCAGCTGAATTCTTCTCTTGCTTTTAAAAAAAGAAATCACAAAGAGCAATTTTTTTTTTCTTTCAGTTGAGGATGAAGTTTATCCTAACACTATTTTTCTTTTTTCTTTCTTTTGGTTCTTTCTATATTATTATTCTTTGGCAGGGACAGGGTGGGGGTGGTAGAGGTAGGAGGAAGGAGAGTGATTATCTCTTGTCTTTCTTTTCTTTTTCCTGATGTTTTGATTTTTAAAAATATTTACCCACATCTTCTTGTCATCCCACTGTGCTATTCCCACTCTACTGTCTCTTCCATGGGCTTCCGGTATAGAGGAGTAAACATTTCGTTTACCTGAATTGTATTTACTGACTTCAGGACCTTTATAAAATGTTGAAATTCAGTGGGATATGCTTGGATGCTTCAGAGCAGCCTTACAATACATTTTAAAAATATCACACCCGCAGAAATTCTATTTTGCCCACAAAATTTGCATTGATCTAGTTCCCACTCTGCTGCCATTCCTGGTAGTTCTTCTCCTTACCCCATCCCCTGTGATAGAAGGAGGCTCCATGTCCTGGCTGCATCAAAATCAGCTGATGATCAAAACCAGACTCAACACCCAGGGATTCTGATACAGCAGGTCTGAGAATCTGTGTTTTTCAAGGTTTACAGTAACTTGTTGGAACCCACTGATAGTTCATTATTCTGCCTTGAAGTGTATATAGTGTATATATGGGGGTCTTTCCTTCTTAATTTTAATAATTTCCAGAATTAATCTAACCTTAGCTATACCAGTGTTTTAACCCTCTATCAAAGATTTTTAAAATTGCTAACATAAAATCTGTTGAGTATAATGCCATTTCTTCTTGTTCATCTGGACACAATGGGTCTCCATTGTCTCTTTAGAAGGGCTTCATATATTTGAAAGATATATTATAAATCCTTTCCCAGATCCTTTTCTTTTCTGTTGTCCTTTTTTCTTCAAGTTTCACTCATATATATAATTTTGGACTCCCTTTATTTATCCTTAGTGCTTTTTTGAGTAAAAAATCCTAAGCCATGATTTGAATGAAAATATAGTAAGAGATTTTACATTTTCCTTATATTATGTTTCCATTTGTTATTTAAGTGCTTGCTTTCTTGACATTTGTCTGGATGCCACAAGTTGAATGTTTCATTTTCCTCTTCTTTCCCTTTTTTGCAGATGACTTGAAACCAAAAGGTTTTATTTTCTTCTACTCTGCTGTTTTTATTGGTCTACCATATGTATAATATTTTGGAAAGATCACTGGACTAGGAGCCAGAAGATCAGTGTTCTCCTCCAGGTCTATATTTAATTAGTATTGTAATCTTGTGAGAGGGATTTTGGTCCTCCATTTGTTCAGGTATGTTGTCCATAGTCACTGAGCCAGTTAGAGTTGAGACTAGAATCTCTCCTTTGGTCCTCAGTCCAGTGCTTCCTCCACTCTCCACACCACTTCTATCTTTTGTACAAATGAGCTCATGTACACGAAAACACTTAGAACATCCTCAAGTGCTTATTGTTAGTGTGTACTTCTTGAGGAAGAGAATTGTGTTTTTTCACTTATGCATTTTTTTCCTAATGCCCTTTCCCTGTACCTGGCACAGTGCCTTGGCATCTAATAGACATTCAATAAATGTTCATTCAATTGACCAATTATTTATAGTCATTTTCTTATTCTAGATTACTATGGTAATCCAAGACAGGTTTTTTTTTTTTTTTTTTAATAGTATTTTCAAGAGTCATTGCTTACCTTGCATTTGGGGAAAAACCAAATTTTTCCCTTCCCCAGATGTTTTATTTAAACTTGCCATTTTGAAATTCAGTGTGTGTGTGTGTGTATGTGTATGTATATGTGTGTGTGGTTTCTTCTCTTTTTTTTCTGATCACTTCTGCAAATCATAAAGGTCACTTTGACTTTGGAATTTAACCTCAAAGGCGCTGTCATCCACCCCCTGCCTCTCACTTGAGCTGTTTCTACTGTTTCCTGTATTACTATATTACTAGATCAGCAATTTCTGTTATTTTGTTTAGAGTTGCCACACTTTATTGTAATTTGGTCATTTGGGGGATTATTGGAATGGTATTTTTAAAATTAGAGTTAACTAAGTTTATGTTTGTTTTGACGATTTTTTGAGGTTTTAAAAAATTTTCATTATGAGCTTGATATCACAAACTAGTATTAGACTAAGAGGATATATACGTTTAGTAAAGTTTTTTTTTCCTACCAAGAGAGTTCCCTAAAAGCCACTACCACAAACAAAACTCTAAAGATGAGATGTGATAAGTAAAACCTTGAGAGAACCATATAGTGCTTGAGCTATCTCTGCAACAAGGTTTACTCCTTGAGGGGAGGTACTACATCACACACATCCCTTCTCTGGTTGATAAAACTTGTTTGGCATATGCCCAGCATGTAGAGTCATCCAAGCAACAGGTCGGCTTTGTTATAGCACCTGTGACTCCCGCTCTGTCCTCCCCACATTTGGGACATTCTAGAGGAGAGGCCCATGGTGAGTCAGGGTGTGTCTTTATGCTTCTTTCTCCTTTGAAAAGAAAAGATCAGTTGGAAAGATGACCCCACCTATAGACTTTTATACTATCTCTTTATTAATTAATGGGTAGCTGAAATTTTCCCCTTTGTTGACTTATGTGTTGGCAGAAACTTTAAAATCCATCTAGTCCTTCTATCCTTTCCATGCTAGATCTGCTCCTCTTACAACATCCTTGTCAAGAGGTGGCCTACCTCTTGTGGTGGTAGCTTCCTGCCTTTGGAGGCAGCTTAGTTCATCTCTGGACAACTCTGATT
This sequence comes from Enhydra lutris kenyoni, assembly GCF_002288905.1. NCBI lineage: Eukaryota > Metazoa > Chordata > Mammalia > Carnivora > Mustelidae > Enhydra > Enhydra lutris. Next base: position 83,055,576 of record NW_019154093.1, on the reverse strand, counting down.
TTTAGAAAGATTTTCTTATATTCAGTTGCAGTCTGTCTCCATATGACTTGTGCCCCTTGGCATCTTCTCAGGAATTTGCCTTATAGAGTCCTGAGTCCTGTGTGAGCAACAAGGATCCAAAGGAGTACTCTTCACTGAATTGATACCTACCCCTCCATAAAAAGAGTTAGACCTAGTGAGGGGCATGAAGATGATTCCATCTGGGGTGTTTTCCTGGAGATTCTGATTCAGTGGGTCTGAAATAATGTCTGGGAATTTGTATATTTAAGAAATAGCCAGTTAATTTATATATTAGGGAAGTTTGGAATCATTGCAGAGTGAATGCAGAGAAACCAAGGATTTTTTTGGTTTATTTTTGTTTGTTTGTTTGTTTGTTCTTTAATAGTACTAGAGATAGGTTGCTTTGCCTGGGTCTTGTAGTCATTTTCTACTCTTGAAAATGCTTGCTTCTTGCTAACTGCCTAGTTTGCTGGCGAAGTTGCTCTGGTATCCCCAGAAGGCCAGTAAAGTTGTTTTGTCTTAAAAAAATAATCTACAGACTATTCAGAATCTTAGAGCTGCTGTGTATGTGTTGTATATGAATTTGGTGAAAGCCTTCTTATTCCTTCATAAGAATGTTAGCAGAGATGGCAGAATACATAGGTGTTCATTGGTTTTTTTGGTGTCCACTATGGAATTCTGTCCTACTCCTTGTGATGACACTGCCTTTGAAGAGGTCTCCTTTTTCACCTGTGAACACATACCTGGTATCAGGGATTTCCCTCAAATGTGTTAGTGCAAAGAGATAAAGCCCACTCATTTCATGCAGTCCTGCCTTTTAGGCTGTCTGGGCTGCTGTGGCAAATGGAATAAGGAAGGGAGAATAAAGAAGGAATCACGGGTCTCTTGAGCAGAACAGAGCATTCTGTAAGAAGGGGCCCAGGAGTGCTCCTCTGACAAAGACACTTAATGTTGCTGTCCTTTATAAGATCTAGAAAGTGACTTCAGATCTGAAACGATAGACTCAGGGCCTGTGGATGGACAAACTGCAGTTTTCATTTGTAGTGGTAGGTTTGCTGTAGATCTGTGCTTTCGTCCTTTCCTTTTTGAGACAGATACTAGTTGTGTGGCAGAAAATATGTTGTGACCTTAAAAAGAAGAGTAAAGCCAAGAAGAGTAGATGATAAAAGCCGGAGCTTGGAGTGTGAGAAGTGAGATAATTATTGCATTTATTTATATGTGTAAATATGTAAGCTTCCATATAAGACTCTGGTAGGAGCCCTAGCTGTTGGCTCTGAGATTTATTATCTTTGTAGCTCTTCTGTCCCAGTGATGTGTCAGGGAGGATTGTGGTGTGTGTTATCCTTAATTTGTGTGTTTCTTCATGTGGTAGGGAGTACAGGGTATTCTGCTTTTGTAGATGTGTGGGAATCTTTTGACCAAGCAGAAGATAGGGCCCTGCCCTCAAGGAGCTGACATCATTGTGGAGATAAAGCAGATGAGCACACAATTAGGAATATGAAATACAAGTCATTTAAGTCACTTATCTACAGTCTCAGAAAGCAGTTTCCTGCAGTTGGGGTGACTAAGAGCTGTAGGGTCTAGGGGAGTAAGTTGTAAGTGTTCTAGGGAATAGTGACTACTGGCATACTCTTGCTAGGCTTGTCTGCTATTCGCCCCTTCCTCTTGTAATTTATAAGTATCAAAACTTAACTTGGGGAACAGATAAAGGCCTGTTTGTCTGGTGGGGGTCTGAATGTAAATTTGGCGTATGTTGTGATATCTATTATGTCTGTCAGTAGGTTTGTGGCAAGAGAGAGGGCTGGTCTTAGTCCTGGATGCCAGGCCTGATCTAGAACAAATTAAGGTGGAGATATCTTCTTTGGAAGATCTAGTTCTCAGTGGCAGTAACTGAAGGAACTTCTTGTCATGGCCAGGCAATGACTGAGGTACAGTATGGACACACCCAGAGCTGCTGCCTCAGGTGGCATTGATTAATCATACTAACATCTCCCTCACCCACTGTGCTTGTCTTGGCAAAACCCTGTTCTACCAGCTCCTCAAAGTTTGTGTTTTACTAGATATGATTGAGCAAAGTCTTGGGGGGTCATTTTACTGTCCTTTGCCACTCTTGAGCTGCGATCAGTTACATTGGTCCAACTCTGGTGCCTTTGGACTTTGGCCATTAAGTGAGAGGCCTTGGTCTTTCTTCCCATTGGACTGAAGCACCTTCCCCAGAGGCCTGCCTGTGGCAGTTTCTAGTCTTCAAGTCAGTTCCTTTCAGAATATTGGCACCTGGGCAGTGACTCTGATTCTTTGAATACGTCAGCCAAACTTCATGCCAAAATGGACTCAAAGCTTCACAAAGACAGGTTGGATCTATGGGTGTTGCAGAACCTGTTTCTGGGTTAAGAGTAGCTCCCCACCCTTATATATATTTAATCATATGAAGAAAGCATGTGTGTCTTTTATGAAGTAAGGAAAACATGACGATAATATTTTGATTGGAGTTGGATATCGTCTCCTCAATAATATGTTGTCTTTTAACAAATAGCATTGCTTTAAAATACAATTTTGCTTGCTGAATAAAATGTTGTACAAGAAGATGTGGTTACATTCTGAAGTATACTGCCTTGTTCAGAGGCAGGTACATTTTTAAATTGTTTGCTTCTTTTTCATATCTTTTTACTCTCATCTGTCTTGTGAGGAGATTCTGGAAAGTTTTTAAGCCTTGAAGATTAAATAGTGTATTTTAACTGACCCTAGGAGGTATAGGTTGCTATGCTGGCATATATATCCAACATTTAAATTAGAATAATTGAATAGTGTTTACTCACTAATATTTTCTGTTGAGTCTCTGAATATGAATGGTCAGAAAACTAGACAGTGCTAATGTGTTAACTTCTCTAAATGGTAATTGTAGTGAGCTGCAAAGAAACTTGTTTAATTCTCTGCTTTCACATGCTTTTGTCCAGAAAGTGTTGAGACTTGTTGAAGTTTGAGGATGTGTATATTTTATGATTTTTATTATGTTTTTGTTTGCCGTGAACATGCCTTTATTTATTTGCTAGATCTTCTTTAATTGGAAATGTTAAGGACAATTTACTTTATTACAACATTTGAAACACTTTCTAATCTTTATGAGGATTATTAGAGGAAGGACATATCTTGTGAATCATTCAAGTCCTTGGTCCTGTGTTACTATTTAAAGTAAGTGACAATGTTTCATGACTCCTGTGACATATACTTCCTAAGAGATTTAAGGAAAATGGTTGTACCTAAAAACATTGTAATATTTTAAGGTAGGTTTACATAGTAATAATTATTCCTCATGTTTATACATAATTAACTTATATTTATATTTTTTTAATTTTCTCTGGCACCTTTACAAGATTTTTTTGGAGGAGGAGTTTACTTAAAAAGTAGTTAAGGATGTTGAAAAATCTAAAAAAGTGTGAGAAAAATAGTCACAATCATCCCACTCAATATTTTGGTGTACATCTTTTTTTTTTCTACCTGTAGTTTTAAAATGTTTTGATTCATAATATATATATACACAATTTTCTGTGCTGCCTTTCTATGATGGTTATAAATATTTCTCATATTTTTAAGCATTTTTTCATAAATTGAATTTTATTGGCTAAGTACTATTCTTTTAAAAATATTCTTATTTTTTTAAAAGACTTTTGTTAAGATTTATTTTAGAGAAGAGCGGAGGGGTAGAGGGAAAGGGAAAGAGAGAGTCTTAAGCAGACTCTGGGCTGAGTGTGGAGCCTGGTGCAGGGCTCAGTTGCATGACCCTGAGATCATGACCTGAGCTGAAGCCAAGAGTCGGATGCTTAACTGACTGGGCCACCCAGATGTCCCAATAATATTCTTATTAATTGGGTTACTATGTTTTGACCATTCCTTGGTTTGGTTGCATATTTAGTTGGTTCCATTTTTTTTCCTATATAAATGATACTCATCTTTATACAGAAATAGATTTGCAGAAGAAAAATTGCTATGCCAAAGAGAGTGACTTAAAGGAATTGGGAAACAGAATTTAAAAACAAACAGGAAAACATAGGAGAAAATGAAAATCTCTAATAATTCCATCACCTCCAGCCAAAACCCACAGTTAATATATTGGTACATTGTAGACAGGTTTTTTTTTTTCCCCTCTGTCTATTATTGCAATTGGGAGATTAGCATATATATAGTTTTATCATCTGCTTCTGTGCTACTTAAAATACTGTGAATGTTTTCCTATATATGTATTTTTTTTCTTTAATGATATTAAAGGCTGCATACTGTTCTATCTTAAGGATCATATATATATATATATATATATATATACATATATAATTTAAACTGAAATTAATTCTTAGTTTGTAATGTTTTCATAATTATAAATAATGCTATAATGAAATTCTTACATATAAATCTTGGGAGGAATATTTATTAACACTAAGCTCTCAGAAGTCAACTTATTGTATCAAAGAGTATGGACCTTTTTGTGTCTTTGATACACACTGCCAAATTCCCTTCCATATAGTTTGACCAAGCTATAGTTCCATTAGCAGAATATGAAACTGCCATTGTTGCCAGCTATGTTCAACACTGATTTTTGTTTTTAAAACTTAACTAATTTGATAAGTGGTAGATGCTTCCTCACCTTAATTTGCCTCCCTGATTACACAGTGATATTGAATGGTTTTTCATATGGTCAGTGGCCACTTATTTACTTACTTTGGTAAACTGTGTCTTTTACCCCTCGAGATACTCATTTTTTTGTTTCTGATTTATATTAAGGATATGAGTCCTTTGTCTTAAATGTATTGCAACATTTCAGATTGCTACTAATATATTATTTTTTTCTTCCAAATGTTTATTTAAGTTCGAGTTAGTTAACATATAGTGTAATATTGGTTTCAGGAGTGGAATTTATTTTTTATTTTTTATTTTTTTTTAAAGATTTTATTTATTTATTTGACAGACAGAGATCACAAGTAGACAGAGAGGCAGGCAGAGAGAGAGAGGGAAGCAGGCTCCCTGCTGAGCAGAGAGCCCGATGTGGGACTCGATCCCAGGACCCTGAGATCATGACCTGAGCTGAAGGCAGTGGCTTAACCCACTGAGCCACCCAGGCGCCCTCAGGAGTGGAATTTAGTGATTCATCACTTACATTTATAACACCCAGTGCTCATCATAACAAATGCCCTCTTTTTTTTTTTTTAAGATTTTATTTATTTATTTGATAGACAGAGACCACAAGTAGGCAGAGGCAGGCAGAGAGAGAGGAGGAAGCAGGCTCCCTGCTGAGCAGAGAACCCGATGTGGGGCTCGATCCCAGGACCCCGGGATCATGACCTGAGCCGAAGGCAGAGGCTTTAACCCACTGAGCCGCCCAGGTGCCCCAAATGCCCTCCTTAATACCCATTGCTACCAATACTGATATTGAAAACTGTTTATTTTTTATTTTTATTTTTTATTTATTTTATTTATATTTTTTATAATATTTTATTTATTTTTAATTTATATTTTATTTTTATTTTTTAATCCTTTGACTTGTAATGAGCTTGGTCAGTTTTCTTTGTATTTGTTAACTGGTATTTTCTTTAGCTAATTTAAAGTTCTTTTTTTTTTAATTTTATTTTTTATAAACATATAATATATTTTTTATCCCCAGGGGTACAGGTCTGTGAATCGCCAGGTTTACACACTTCACAGCACTCACCATAGCACATACCCTCCCCAATGTCCATAACCCCACCCCTCCTCTCCCAACCCCCCTCCCCCCATCAACCCTCAGTTTGTTTTGTGAGATTAAGAGTCACTTATGGTTTGTCTCCCTCCCAATCCCATCTTGTTTCATTTACTCTTCTCCTACCCCCTTAACCCCCCATGTTGCATCTCCTCTCCCTCATATCAGGGAGATCATATGATAGTTGTCTTTCTCCGATTGACTTATTTCGCTAAGCATGATACCCTCTAGTTCCATCCACGTCGTCGCAAATGGCAAGATTTCATTTCTTTTGATGGCTGCATAGTATTCCATTGTGTATATATACCACATCTTCTTTATCCATTCGTCTGTTGATGGACATCTAGGTTCTTTCCATAGTTTGGCTATTATAGACATTGCTGCTATAAACATTCGGGTGCACGTGCCCCTTTGGATCACTTAATTTAAAGTTCTAATCTGTATCCTAAAACAATAAGCTGTCTGTTGTATGTGCTCAGGAAATGCACATTTAACCTTTTATAAAAAAAAATACTGGAGGAAAACAGTATTTTCTGGAGGTAAATATGTGATTTTTGGTGCGTTGAGGGTAATCTGCTTATGTCCTGTCTTCCTGGATAGCCAAGATTTTTGAAGTATGTTACATCCCTAAAAGACAGGACTTGTGCACTGCTAAATCTGACAGTTTGACCTAATTGATAATTGTACTGTGGTCTAGCCAGTCAGTTTGGTCAGACAACAGGATGACTAAGATTCCCTCCCCTCTCTCCTAACCAAATTGATTAGTTGTGGGACAGAACTGACTGAATCAACCTGTTGTTTTGGCACCCCATGGACACCACCTGTTTCTTCAATTTCTCCCTCCAGCTTCCCACTGCCCTACTGCCGTGCTGTGTGCACTGTGGGTAGGAGATCAGTGTTGTTGCTGAAGAATGTTGCAATAAAGAAGAGTAGACTGCCTGTTTTTCAAGCTTGTATGTTCTTAAGGTACCCTGCTGCTTTTGACATTAAGAGCTCCAGCCGAACTGTTGTATGTGGAAGCCCTGCAGGTCTTAAGTGTTTGATTCAGAGTAATTTCAGGCAATATGAATGCTTTCTTAAGTATCATTGGAATTTACTGGGCTGGTCGTTTGCCAGCTCTTGCCATATTTAGTATGAAAAGACCTGGGGAACAAGGACCTTTCTGACCAACCAAAGAAGGAAAGCTTTCTGAAGAGGATTGTGACTCTTTTTGTTTTGTTTTTTAGGTGTGGTTAAGAAAATGCCAGTTAAGAGATTCAATTTGTGTCCACTGGTCTTTGTTTCTATGCCCCATCTAGTTCCTACCCATAAAATTAGTTTATGGGTAGGAAGAGAGATTTGATAGTGAAGCTCTTTCTTACCCTGAAGTCTACTGTTTCTGGGAGGAAATTCGAGAATTCTTATGCCTAGACTGTGCATTGAGAGGCTTAATCAGTAGGTGAAGCTGCTGACCAAAAACAGGTTGATGGGTGCTTATTCTCATCTCTTCTTGAAGGCTTATTCATTTTCTGCTCTGTCATGATCTGAATTTATTTTGGCCCAGTCCTTTACTCCATCCTTCTTTTGGAACCATCAGCCTTCCCTCTATGGCTTAAAATTTCTCTGCCTGTTTTTCCATTTTAAAGATGAAGATAGTATTTGGAAGGATCAGTCAATATAACTAACACAAAACTTATTTGCTTAAAGTAAAACAACCCCAACATTTACATAGCTATGTAGAGTTTACAGAACCCTCTTATGTAAATCCCTCCTTTATTCTTCACGAAACCTTGGTGGAAACTGAGCCTCAGAGGAGTTACTGGCTTGTATACCATTGTTTAGCTCTAGATAATAAGTGACAGAGCTGGGACTAAAACTTGTGGTTTGACTTTTTAAACCTCAGCTTTTTTTTTTTTTTTTTTTAACATTTTGTTGAATTCTTACTATGTGTCTGTCATTTTGCTAAGGCTTTACATATATTTCCTCATTTAATTCATGTGGCTGTCCTTTAGGGTAGACAGTATATAACTGTTCTACAGATAAGGAAATTGGAACTTGGATTCATAGCTTTGGGTGTTGGGGTGAATAATGTGGTTAATGAAGAATGGAGCCGGGATTCAAACCTCTGGCTCCAGAGCCTCTTCAGTCAACCATGGTGCTGTATGCACCTTCCTACAGTTATACCTCACAACTGCTCTACGAAATGGGGAGTAGATTAAGTGGGGAAACTGAGGCTTATAACATGTCCAGGATAATGCAGCTAATTAAGTGGCAGAGTTGGGATTTAAAGCTATGTCTGTCTGTCTCAGCAGTCCTTACTCATTCCAGTGTACTAAGATGCATGTTTTTATGATATGAATTCATTAGACTGGCAGTTCTTTGAATATAGAGGTCAGCTATTAGGAATCCTTTGTAGCTTCTGAATAAAAAAGAAATGGATAGACATTAGTTGACTGATGGCCCTTGTTCCTTAGTTGATTTCAATCACCAGGACAAACAGATTGAATTTGGGCTGAGAGGAGGGAGTTTTCATTAAGGATGAGTCTTTAAGCCAAAATGGGGCGCGCTGTGAGATCTTCAGAGAGCTCCTGTCAGGAGCAATGGCCTGACTTCCAAGGGCTCTGCCTGGGGACATTCCTAGATATGTTTCTGGAGACTTCCTTGAGAGGGAATTGTCCCCTTATGGGGAGGGAAGGTGGGCATATGTTTAAGTCTGGCTCTGAACATACTAGCCCCGTGTTCTTGGGCAAGTTTCTTAAGCACTCTATGCCTCAAATTCATTATTAATAAAATGAAGATTATAGCAGCATGTAATTATTAGGGTTGTTACGAGGATTAAATAAATTAATAATTGTATAATGTGATAATAATTCATAGTACAATCCTGGCAAATAGTATAGTAAATAGTAGTTATTGTTAGTGGTGTTATTTTATGTTACAATATGGACTTTTTGTTGGTTTCACTTTAATTAAAATTGGATGAGTGATTTGGACCCTTGGTGAGGAATAGGAGCTTCTTCAGCTTTGCAGCATGTATTATTCACTGGTTTTCAGTGACCCCATAAATGTTTAAGGGTATTGTATTTGGGTCTCTTTCTTTAATGGGGTGTACTTGCAACTTGGAGAAATTTTGTCTATTACACAAATTTCACTGATAGATGTTAATTCATTTCCCCATTATTTATTAATCAGGCATTTGTGGTTGGATGTTATGCTTACTACAGAAATGGTTATTTTTCTGAGTTGTATCTTTAAGGAAAATATCAGATCCAACTCAACTGTTCCCCAATTTCATACAATATGGCAAACATTATCACATGCCATTCTGTGTCACCATGTGGAATACTAGTCTAAACCCAAAATATTTAATGTTTTAATTAGCCTTATAGCACTTAATGGACTATCTCTTTTGGGCATTTTGAAATAATAAAAATATCCTATGGTCTGTTATTTCGCTTTTAGAGGCTCCTGGAGATTTGGGGATCTCAGGTGGAGGGTTACCCATCTAGTCCATCCTTGTTTTACAGATGCAGAAACAAAAGCCCAAAGAAGTTACTGGCCAAAGAACCCAGAGCTAGGTCGAGGTTGGGGCCCAATCCAAGCTCTTGTTTTCTAGTGCTCTTTCCTCTGCATTCATTACTCAGATGATCTGTCAGTATGTCAACCATCTTTTTTTCTTTTCTTTTAGATCCTAAAAGGAGTGGAAGAGTGGGGGAGGGGAGAGGTGTGCATATTGAAAATGTCAGTGACAGCAGAGAAAATATTTGACTGTGAGCCCTGCCTGTCCCCCTTTGTATTTCTCTGTAGTGGTTAAGACAAGCCAGCGGGGCTGGTGTCGTTAGTGATTCAGTATTGAATTAGCCAGGACTGGTGGAGTTACTTTCTCAGAAAAGGGTTTCGTATTTTAACATTTGTTTCCCATGACAGTTTGCTTATTCTCAAGTTTTGGCAGCCTTGAGCAAATGGTTGTCAGGTTTTTGTTTTGTTTTGTTTTAAGACAAAACTCCAATTTTATTTTGCTGATTTAGTAAACTGTCTTCTACCTACCACTCCCTTTTGCTCCCTCTATAATTATTTCTAAGACTTTGTTTTTCAATTGTGGGAGTACTATAAAGGGTTTTCTTTTATAGTCTGAGATATTTATAATTATGTGTAAGCACACTGTTTACAGAAAATGTAAGTGGTGCATATGGTAACTCAAATACTCTTAAAACACTTAAAATATTTTCCAATAATTTAAATCTTTCCAAAAAAGCAGCTGAAACCACTTATGGTAAAAGAGAGGAGGTGTATACTAAGGATAGCAGCATTTGGATGTAATTAATATCAGATAAAAGTGAATGTCACTTTAGAGGAACTGGGAGTATATGAATGAAAGCAGACCGAGGCATGCTTCCTTATTAATAAAGTGAACAAAACAAAACAAAAATTTCCGTCCTTGTGGAGCTTATATGCAGTAACCATAGCTTTCCTATACCGAGGGCTTATTATGTGACAGATGCTTGACTGTACTTGGTAAAAGTACTTCACCTGTTTCCTTTGGTCCTTACAGTAGGTATTTGATTCCTATTTACTGAAAGATTAAAGAGTGGTTGTCTAGGCCACTCAGCTGACCATTGGTATAGGCCAGCAATTGGAACCCTTCTTGCCCAACTCTAGAGCTTACACACTTACCCATTATAAATAATGCTCTTGTCCGTTTGGTGGAATCCTGTAGTTACAGATAATGTAACTTTGGATTTAATAATATTTTGTATACCAAACTGACTTAAGTTTTCCACTTCTTAACACCTTACCTCTGATGAACATGTGCACAATATGGGAATTACTTAAATTCAAAATTCTATTTCAAGGATTTGCAGTCCTTTCCAAATCTTTTTGAAAGTGGGAAGAATGGATTTATGTTTGTCATAATCCAAGGAAAGTTGTTTAGCATTTCTTTCCCTTTTATATCTTGATCCTAAAAGAAATTCTTTAGTAGATTAAGATCAGGAATGAATGGGTAGCTTTTTTTTTCCTAATAAAAAACAATTTGAAAGATTGAAAATGGCCATCCTGAGTCATATTTGTGCCAGCCTTTTTAGTTATGGATAGCGCTTTTTTGTTTTTCCGATAGCTTTTTCTTGACTGTGCGTATGTACATATATTCTCATTATTTAATTTTGAAAGGGATGTAAGAAACCACATAAAACAATTAGAATCCCTAAGCATGTGAGTAATGAACATAGCCAGTTACTGAAACTACCCAGTACTAACCTATCTTGGCCTGGGAAGTGCAGCATTTCTACATATATCATTATAGAAAAAGTACACTCTTTTCTGTGAATGTTCTCCTTATTATATTATCTCCTTTGTTACTGACAATCAATAGTCATCTGTACTGATAGATGAGAGAATGTGTCTGTCACCAACAGATAATCCCAGATAATCCCATCGGTTTTATTATTTTTTTATTTTTTATTTTTTTTAAAGATTTTATTTATTTATTTGACAGACAGAGATCATAAGTAGGCAGAGCAGCAGGCAGAGAGAGAGGAGGAAGCAGGCTCCCCACGAGAAGAGAGCCCAATGTGGGACTCGATCCTAGGACCCCGAGACCATGACCCGAGCCAAAGGCAGACGCCTAATGACTGAGCCACCCAGACGCGCTGGTCCCATCTGTTTTATTTATTTATTTATTTATTATTTTTTTTTCTTTAAATTTAATTTTATTTTTTCAGTGTTCCAAGATTCATTGTTTATGCACCACACCCAGTGGTCCATGCAACACAGACCCTCCTTAATACCCACCACTAGGTTCAATATTCTTGGCTTCCATTCTCTGACTGTCATCCACAATAGGACTCACCTGACAGGAAGGTGTCCTTGTGGAAGTCTGAATCACTTCCCTGAACAGCAGAGGATAGGGTCTACAGCTCTGTCCTCAGCTGAGACAGCAGGAAGAAGTGAAGCATTGGCTCCCAGCCAGAATTAGGACTCAGAACAGACAAGAAGCATGGCCTTTCACATCCAAGGTTGCACAGGATGATGGACCTGAGACAAAGTGATATTTACACCTCCCTGTGTCTGCTCATTAGGCACATTTCCCTCTTATTACTCCAGTCTCTACGTACATGATTCCCATGAGGAAAAGTTACTTTGGACTGAAAGGATGTTTTACTAATGAATCTTGGTTGCCAAAAGACTAAGTTAGAAGTCATGTGAATCCAGCTTCTGGTTTTCTTTCTTTTTTTTATTTTATTTTATTTTATTTTATTTATTTGACAGAGAGAGATCACGAGTAGACAGAGAGGCAGGCAGAGAGAGAGAGGGAAGCAGGCTCCCCGCTGAGCAGAGAGCCCGATGCGGGACTCGATCCCAGGACCCTGAGATCATGACCCGAGCCGAAGGCAGCGGCTTAACCCACTGAGCCACCCAGGCGCCCTGGTTTTCTTTTTTTTAATCCATTTTCCTTGAACTTTTTCCCATCTTGCTGTGTGAATCTCTGAGCATCTTACCTCAGCTTGAAGCTATAAAATAGAGCCTTACACATACGTGCTCACACATGTGGGTCTTTCAAACATACTGGACTCTACTTAAGGTTTAGTTGTGTTAGATGCCCATTGAATGGTGAAGGGGAGAATGCTCAGGGATATTAAGGAAATGAAAGAGATAAATGACAGTAGAGCTTGATTGTTTGTTTTTAATTACTCTTGGCTTGACTTAGGTACCTTTTCCCACTACATTTTGATTTTTGCTTTAGCATAGCTGGTGAGTTTTGGAACAGCTAGACCTGGCTCTGATTCTTAGTTAAGAATATTGGGCAAGCCACTTAACTTCTCTAAGTCTCAGTTCTCTTATCTCTGTAGCAGGGATAATAGTAGTACCTAACTTGCAGGATTATTTGCAGATATTAGAAACAACATTTTAACTGCATGGTTCTAGGCACAAAATAGACATTCAAGTTGAGGGGAGGACACCCACAATTTAAAACTTCATTAACCTCATGATAATTCCTCCCTTTAGAAGATAGTCTGGAAATACTTGTCTCTTACCCTTCTCGTTTCAGTTTCTTTCAAGGATTCCCTTCAGACTCTGCTTCATTGCCAAGGCAAGAGCAGACTAAAGCACTATTATCTGGTAATTTCAAATTTGTGTGTGAATTAAAAAAGCCTTTCTAGGGGTGCCTGGGTGGCTCAGTGGGTTAAAGCCTCTGCCTTCGGCTCAGGTCATGATTCCAGGGTACTGGGATCGAGCCCCGCATCGGGCTCTCTGCTCGGTGAGGAGCCTGCTTCCCCTTCTTTCTCTGCCTGCCTCTCTGCCTACTTGTGATATCTGTCTGTGATATAAATAACTAAAATCTTTAAAAAAAAAAAAAAAGCCTTTCTAACCTTTTGTCTGCTCAAGTTGGCAGCATCTTGCACCTGTCACCTCAGAAATAGCTGATTCATAGAAAAAAGTTATTTAGTATTTCAAATTAAAGCCAGAGATCTCTTTTAATAAGAGGATCTACTTGGTTGGTTTACTTGTTTCCATCTTTTACCCCTGAGTCTTAATGGAAATCAGGTTTGAAATGTTAGAAGCAGTTGGTTTTCAGCATTGGGAAAGCTTATCTAATCAGGCATGTGAAGTGGCCTATGTTGGATTTCTGTGCCAGTAAGGCTAGTGGAGGTTGAGGAGATTATCGCTCTTGCTTATAATTCCTGAGCATTGTCGAGACACTGGGAGAGCAGTAGGGATATTAAAAAAAGAGGTTGAACTTGGTTATACCAGTCTAACATACATCCCACTCTCATTTGGGCTGGTCTCATAACATAGGTAGGTATATGTAAACTAATTTGAATCATGTAATAGTTTGTCATTTCAGGTCTAGATGATGAGGATTTCCTGTTTCACAGAATTTTGGATTGGGAATTTTACATTAAATAATGCTTTCTGGTGTATAGTCACTTTTGTAACATGATCTCACTTTAGCTGCAAATAAACTCTACTAAGGAGGGAAGGTTGGTGACATTAATTTAGTTTTACACATGAGAATAATAAGTCTCAAATAGCTCAAAGGAATTCCTTTAGATCACATGGTGAGTGTACAGCAAAGCTGGGGTTAGAACTCAGGTTCTGATTTCTATGGCAGTTCTTGTTTCATTATACCACACTGCTTCCTGCATAATGTACCTAAATCTGAATTCTGTTCCCCAGGATAGGAAAGGATTCTCTTCCTTTCTGTTTGATTAGCTATGTCAGAGTATGACAGCAGTGAAGCAGAAGTTGAGGATTCTCTCCCCAGATGACCAATTAGCTTTTCCTAAAGCTATTCTGTGGCTGCAATCACTAGTTGTTACTGTTTTTTTTGTTTTTTTGTTTTTTTGTTTTTAAAGATTTTAGTTATTTGACAGAGGAGAGAGAGAGAGAGAGAGAGAGAGATCACAAGCAGGCAGACAGGCAAGCGGAGAGAAAGGGGGAAGCAGGCTCCCCGCAGAGCAGAGAGCCTGCCGAAGGCAGAGGCTTAACCCACTGAGCCACCCAGGCGCCCCTAGTTGTTATTGTTTTACCTGGACAGGATGTTGATCCAAAGTGAAATAGACAGGAGAGTGGGGCTCACTCAGCTTAGCCCATCACAGCTTCTGTGTGTTCTGCCAGTGGCTCTGTAATGTCATGTTCATTTACATGTATTTCATGTACTCTGATGTCTATTTCTTAGTATTTTTCTCAGCTGTTTTTAATGTCGCAAGCCTTAGTTCTTCCTGAATGGCCTGAAGTGACTTTCCTGTCCCTTAAAGTTTCCCTAAAATCTCTCAAGAGTGTGCAGCATGGGCTTCTCCTCAATGTAATTTTATTTCATTGCTCTTGGCAGTTCTCTCCTTAACTTAAGCAGAATATAAATTGTGAATGCAGATGGGTGTGTCAACATTGCACTGTCATGTATATAAGTGCACTTTAGCTTTTCTTCTTTCCTTTTAACCAAAATGAGGAAATAGAGAATGTTTTGTTATGGTAGTTTTACACATACACCAACGAGGAAATGCGTAGTTAGCTTCTGTGGGAAATGTAACTGATACATTTCAGGGAACAAAGTGCATGATGGCTAAAATTTTAAGTCTGCCAAATGTTCACAAGGAAAGAAAGAAAAATGATCAAGCTCTCATACTGCACTTCAGTTTAGCTTATTAATTCTAAGGTTAATAATTTATAGGAGCCTCTGCCTTATTTACACCTGTTATATATGAAAGTATGCTTGCCTTTCCACAGAATCCATTTCACAAGTTGTGCATTTCATTCAAGGGAGCCATCTCAACAAATGTTCCTCCAAGGGGAACAGTGCAGGAGCTTTCCACCCAAGTGGCCAACTGGTTGAAGGTTTGATACCTCAGTATCAACAAAATGTCAAATGGACCATTTTGACTCCTTCAGCAATCCAGGTAGACATTTGGCCATGCCCTGTGGTCAGCTGAGAGCTTC
Source organism: Enhydra lutris kenyoni (assembly GCF_002288905.1). Lineage (NCBI taxonomy): Eukaryota > Metazoa > Chordata > Mammalia > Carnivora > Mustelidae > Enhydra > Enhydra lutris. The sequence goes on along the minus strand of NW_019154093.1, from coordinate 83,040,434 downwards.
CTTGATGAAGGCCACTGTCATCTAGCCACATCAGGGCCATGAACCTTTCTCACTAGGAAGTCTTTGGCAGTTGTCTGTCCTGAGACCTGGGATACCCCATTCTCCATCATTCCATTATTCCTGAGGAGAGCTTTGATAGTGCTGATAGCAGTGTTGCTCCTGAGATACATAGCTTATTCTAAATGCATATAATTTGTTCATAGAAAGTTGGGAATTGATTACAGTTTTTCTTCATGGCAGGTTTAAATTGACAGACTTATAACATTCACTGAAGTAAAAGAATATTCATGGTTTTGGTAAAGTGTTAAATTTTCAAATTTCATAATTTGGAATTTGAATTAAACAAACATCCCTACTTTAACTGTGTGTGTGTCTGTCTTTGTCTGTCTTTTGGGAGGAGGAATAGATCTTGGAACTATTAAAAAATTTTTTTTTATAATAGTGCCCATTCTCAGTTGGCAGGGAATAGCTATCCAAATGTTGCTCAGGTCTAGCGAAAAGATTTAGGGAAGTTGTAATGAGTTTAATAACCATTTGTGGAGTGACATAGATCGACACACCCAATTACACAAGACCTGAGTCTGAGAACTGTTGATGTGCAATCATCCCATCAGCATCTGCTCGTCATTATCAACAACAATAATGGCTCAACTGTTTCTTTGGGGCCACATGAAAAGACAGTATACCCATAGCAAAGGGTAAGTCAGATCTGACAAAAGCAAAGCCCTCCCTAATGCTTTGTTCCCAAACTTCTCTTTAAACATATCCTTTTGTGAGGTTTTGAAATATCTCATGTTATTTCTCATTTGTCATTCATTTTCCTCCTTAAATATCATATCTTTCTAGCAAAAATTTTTGCCAAAAACATGAAGGGCCAGTGTATCTGGGTCATTTTTCTAATCCATTTCTTTGTCATTTGAAAGCCTTCATGTCTCTGGCTTCATGCTGTTTTATGTGTACAGAGACATTCAGTATCTTTACTAGTTTACATTTTTTTTACAACTGCTGTCAAACCACTTATGAGTGCTTTCTAATATAAATCATTTTGGTCACTGTAAGTGGGAGGGAAGGAATTGGTTCACAGGAATACATTTGCATGTTGGGAAGATAATATCTAATATGTTTCTAAGCACTTTCAAGTGCATTATATCTTTTATAAGACCATGTGTTCATTTCTGGAGACTGCGACGGAGACCCTCTGGGACCTATTTGAAAGTCACGCTGTCAAGTACCAGGGCTGGCTGGAGAATCAAGGCCAGGTCTTCTTTCTGTTCTTTGGTTTATAACTGGATCATTATTTTATTGGCAGAGTTACGGAACTTTTCGATTTTTAAAAGGTACTCACTTGCCTTTGGAAGGTATGTTAGCACTCCCTTCCAGAGTGGGAAGAAGATAGTTATATTTTCCAGCCTTTTGATAGGAAATCATTGTGTTATCTCTAAATCTTAGTGTTCCTGAGTCTGATGGCACTGCAGGGCTTCTAAGGTACCTTTGGGAAAATTAAGGTTTTATAGAAATTAGGGAGCTTATCCATGACTTTCTGAAGGAACAGATTCAATTTAGTGGTACAGATGTGTTATTTGATTTACTAACACATTATAAACTTTAATTTTGGAGTTTTCATATTTGATTACCTTCTTTCTGAAGCATGTGTTTGTGCACAAAATGGATGCTTAACTAGCGCTCATTGATTTCGGCAAGCGGCCAAATGCAAGATGAGTGTTGGTAGAACAGTACCGTACAACTTCGGTGCCAGAGTTGCTCTGCAGACTGGCTTTACCTTTTGAGAACAAATGTACATTTTTCAGAAATCGTCCTGAGCCTGTGGTCCAGTATAAGCCCAGGGAATGTGCTTAGGGGTAAGAGAACATGTAAGGAATAGGTTTTGTATGCCTTCTAAGAATTAGGCTTTGTGCTGAATGTTAAAGTAGTTGTTTCAAAGTTTTTGTTTTGTTTTGTTTTGTCTAGTTTAGGCTCCTGGTGGTGAGCTGAGGAGAAGCAAAAGAGGAGAAGCCATTCTTGGGGATTTCCTTGGAGGTTGTAGCTGGTTCTAAAGAGTTCTGGTTGAACTAGATGAGTAACTCGTTCCTATGACTAATGAACTTTGCAGGAGTCCCTTTGGTTGCACATGTAGCTCTCTGGGATTGCTATAAGGTTCCAAGTTATCACAGTTTGAAATAGTGGTTTTCAAAGTTGAGTGAGTATTTGGAAGGTTTATTAGAACACAGATTCCTGGGCTCAGGGCCTACCCCTCGAGTTTCTGATTCTGTAGGCCTTCAGTGGGACCTGATAATTTGCATTTCTGACAAGTTCCCAGATGCTGCTGCTGCCGCTGTTTTGGGAATTGTACTTTGAGAACCATTGGCTTAGAGGAACATCAGGTTTTTGACTTTTGGGGCAAAGAGAGCTATGCAAGCTTAGCTGGGATCTTTTCAGATCTTTTCACCAGTGCACAGAGGTGAGCTTCCAGATGTATTAATTAATTCATCCAGCAAATTTGTGAGTGTCTGCTATGTGCCAGCCACTGTTATAGTTGTTAGGGGATATTCTGAAAAAAGCACACAAAAATCCCTTTGTGGAACTTCAGTGAGCATAGGCTGGGATTTACTTAATATCAGTCCTGCTGTTTACTGATGCTTGCAGGTGAGCCTGTTCCTTTTCTTAGCTCCCTTCTACTTATTTTACTTTCTTTTGGAATCTTTGAATTTAATAATAATGACATCAATATTACTAATCATCACCAGAACTTTTTATTGAGTACTTGTTCTATGTTAGAAACAGTGTAGTTAAGTGCTTTACATTTATTATCCCATTTAATTTTTACAACAACCCTGGTGTTCCCATCTCATTTTAAAAGATGAATTTTGAAAGGGTTGGTAACTCACCCAAGATTATACAGCTAGGTGATCTGTCTGATTGCAAGGCCATACTCTTTATTACCATGCCACAGTTTAAGGTTTTTAAACTGCAAATTGTGACCACTAGTGGGGCATGAAACCAATTTGGTAAGTCTCAGCACTTTGGGGGGGAAATTGGAACTGAATAGAAAATATCACATGGGATAAGCATTGCTTCTTAAGATTTTCATTTTTTTCTGTGTATGTATATGTGTGAATATTGAGTTCAGACTTAAAATGTATTTCTTACTTTAGATCACAGTAAAAAAATGTTTACAAACTAATGCTTCATTGGCTGTCAGACCATAGGTCATCATTTTAAAAAAAAGATTAGAAAATTTAAGCCTTAGGAAAATAATCTTTCAAAGGCACAGAATAGTCAGCGGCAATACAAGACAAGATGTTTGAGTTTTTAGCCCCTGATTCACTGCTTCCTTTCTCACATCATGCTGCTTCCTTAAAAGTGCACTGTATTGCCTGGGAATTGAGTCTTATCTTTTCACGTGATGGAAATATGCCATGGAACCTTTAGAGATGTTGACAAAACCTAAAAAGGGAAGTTGAATATCTGTCTGTTCTGGGTAGGTAAAAATTCTGCCCTGAAACCCCCAAAGCCTGCAGATGAAGATGTAACATTTCTCCTGTTAGTTCTAGTATACTTGGTGGAATGAGGGTAATGATATTAACTAATAATACCAGACTCTAAGTGTGTTTCATATGTTAACTTGCATAATTACTAATTATTTTGGCAGGGTGGCTGTGGCTGGGACATGAACTCAGCGGTTTGGAGTGAGAGGGGGCATCCTACCAGCATGAGTTAACACTTCTCTATGCTGTCCGCAGTTCCTCATTTTGTTCTTGTCGAGTTCAGGGCTACTTTCCTTATAGCCTGGCTTACCTAGGCATGGTTTCAGCTAGCTTGCTTGCTTGCTTGCTTGCTTTTCTTCCTTCCTCCCTCCCTCCCTTCCTCCCTCCCTCCCTCCCTTTCTTCCTTCCTTCCTTCCTTCCTTTTCTTCCTTTTCCCTAGACTATATACCTTCATTATGCGGATAATTTAGGTTCCTAATACTTTTCCCCTTACATCAGTACGTTGCTGATTTGCATCAGAGGCAGGGCTGTGGATTGTCAGCATGATCTGGTGATGACATATGTCGGTCCTTCTAGAGAATGCTGCCCCAACAATTTATACCAAGGGGCTTACAGTCTCTCCAGAAGTAATAGAAGACACTTGGAAATAACGTGAGAATGCTTACAAATCCTTCCAGCAAGTGCTCTTTAGTATCATACTAGTGGTCCATAGAAGCTGAGGAAATGCAAAGTCAGGGCCTCATCAGGAGGGAGGCAGGGATGGACATTGGTGGGGAGGAGAGGCTAATACATTCTTGTTAAAAGAATGACATGTAGAAGTAAATAAGGATGGGATGAAAACCTTAACTTGTGAATCATAAAATTCAAGTGAGAAGGAGCCTGAAAGGCCTGGAGGTATGAGGTGCTTGGCCTTTGGTCAGATGGCTAGATGAGAGGAAGCAGGCAGGATACTTAGGTTATCATTCTGTGGCCCCTTTCATTCTAAGACATGTTCACCAGTGTTGTCTTCTGAAGCACCTGTTCACAGGAAAGAGTGACTGTCACTTACCCTATTGGGAATGAAATAGAGGCACCAGGAACATGTACCTGGTTTATCTGTGCATTTTCTCCAGGTTCTTTGCATTTTTCCTCAAATGCTATATACCCTCAGGGCTATGTGTGTCCTAGTTTGTGAAATGCAGGAGTAAAGCAAGAACCTCCAAACTTTTAATAAAATGTATGCCCCAAGAGAAGCAGTTTTTTTGAACATGGACTCCCTCCTCCCACTAGGTAAATATTTTCAAATTTTCAAAAAACATGTATATATGTACAGCTATTAAACCATACGTGCATATATTAACTCTTAGTAAAGCTTAATTATGTATTTTTTAGACAGTCTTAAAGTGCTTCTGGTGCCCCATGGAATAGTCTCGCACCCCTCTGCTTCTGGGATACACACATCTCATTTTGTAGACCACTGGTCCAGAAATTGAAGAGTTTAATGTCAAAGATGTTGGTTCTTCCATTATATAGATTTTTTACTCTCAATATTTTTAATGTCCCTCTACAAAATAGTTTTTGAATGTAAATTTTTTTTTTTTTTAAGATTTTATTTATTTGACAGACAGAGATCACAAGTAGGCAGAGAGGCAGGCAAGGGGTGGGGTGGGAAGCAGGCTCCCTGCTGAGCAGAGAGCCCGATGTGGGGCTCGATCCCAAGACCCTGGGATCATGACCTGAGCTGAAGGCAGAGGCTTTAACCCACTGAGCCACTCAGGTGCCCCTGGGTTTTTTTTTTTGTTGTTGTTGTTGTTGTTGTTTTTTAAAGATTTTATTTATTTATTTGACAAAGAGAGAGAGGTCACAACTAGGCAGAGAGGCAGGCAGGCAGAGAGAGAGAGAGGGGAGGAAGCAGGCTCCCCGCCAAGCAGAGCGCCCACTGTGGGACTCAATCCCGGGACCCTGAGATCATGACCTGCGCAGAAGGCAGAGGCTTAACCCATTGAGCCACCCAGGTGCCCCACTGAATGTAAATTTTGAATTAAAAGGCTATCTTTAAGTGATGGAAATTAAGGAGGACATGTAATGTGATGAGCACTGGGTGTTACATGCAACTGATAAATTATTGAACAGTACATCTGAAACTAATGATGTACTATAAGTTGGCTAATTGAATTGAAAAAAAAGGGGGCTATCTTTCCAGAGTGGATTATGTGAGAATGAAGGATGTACATTAGTGAAGTTGAATCTCTCCTGGAGAAAGAATGATGGTTTTGATCTAAGGAAAATAAATACACACCTTCCCCCCCCTTTTTTTTTTTCCAATTAAAATTTTTGTTTTTGTTTTTTAAAGTAAACTCTATTCCTGGCATGGGGCTCAAACTCATGACTTGTAGTTGAAGAGCTTATGCTCCATGGATGGAACCTGCTAGGCACCCCACAACTTTCCCTTTCTTGGTCTCTGTTGGTACAAAAACCTTGTTTGATGTCATTAAGACGGAATTCCCTCCCCACCATCATAGTGATAAACCTCATACTCCAGATTAGGGCTTAGGAAATATTTGCTGATTTTTAAAAAAATTCCTTCCATTGTAACTGGAGAGCATGCTAGACATGACAGAGCAGTAGAATGGACAGTGTGCTGCACTTTGCTATAGAGCTGCTGGTGAGTGTACTGGTGCCGTGCTGTGGTTGTTGGTTTGCTGTAGGCCTTCTACAGTGTCACCCAAAGCTGAGCAGGACTTGTAATCAGAAGTAAAGGAAATAAATTAGTTCATTTCATTTCAGAATTTGGAAGCCAAGGACTGTGGGGATTAGCTAAGACAAAGATACACTGAGTAAATGCAGTGAAAGATTATTTTGGTAATTAGAAGAAATTCCATTTTTGTAATGAAGTAAAAAGGAGTAACGCTGGCCATCATTTGTGGAGAGACTGCAGAGGAAATTAGAGAGCGGGATCAAACTCCTTTTGGCTACACAGGAGAGCAAGACAAGACAAACTCCGGGACATGTATTCTATAGATATAGATGTTCCCAAATATTTTTTTGGTTGTGAGGATGCAAATCATTACAATAATAGAGCAGCTTGGTTCATTACTGTTACTGGAAAAACAAGTTAAACCAAGCACATGTCCTACTGAGGGTGAGTCAACAGTGTCATTTTAACATAAGGAGGGACAGTACATTAAGTGAGTTATTCCAAGTCCTGTGGTTTTCCTCCAGCTGAGCAAAGACAGCTCTTGTTTCAGAAGTAGGGCTTATATGCAAAAAAAAAGAAGTTGACCATTTCCTTTCTTTCTCAATTATAGCTGGTTTTCTTTTTGCCCGCATTTTTCAAAAATCCATTTTTCTCCTTAGATTTGTATCATTAGATTTTCTGAATTTTGATGGAGTATTTATTTATGGGAAGTATATTATTTATTATAGACCAATTGTATATTAAAGTTTTATTTCAAATTCATCTACCAATTCATGGACGAGGGTTGGTATATGGTGTCAGATATCCTTTAAAAAAAGTCATAAGAGAAACAGAAAAATAATTTATTTTAACATGTCATTATTTTTCTAAGTTTTTTAGTGGTATGGGCATGAAGTAGGGTGGTATTTTATGGAACATTATACCAAACTGTAATGATGAAATTTATCCTTCTGACTTTTTGGAAGCCAAGAGTCTGGTGTTCTGAGACTTGTGGAAAAATAGTGGTGTGCACTGTTTGAGGTTTCCTCAAATAGGATCCAATGTGATTACCGGTATGTGTCTGGATAGTTTATTTGTTGGTTTGGGAAGGTGAGTTTTTGTCTTTTTTCCTCTCTCAGTTGATTTCCTTTAATTGGGAGAGGAGCAGACCAGTTGAAGAAAATATTCTGTCTCTTATGGCATTCTTGGTTTACCACATTAGTTATTACATGCCTTCTCTGACTAGCAGGCCACACTTTTTCTGTTTAGAAGTTCCCTTTTCACTAACTTAATTGCAGATGTGTTGTTGTTTGGAGGAATTTATTTCCGATCAGTTGATTTATGGGTAGCTTGATCAAATTATGATGGGTTGCCTACTTTTAATAGGGTCACTGTTCTTAAGAGTAAAATTTTGTCAACATAAGGTTTGATCCTTCTTATGACCTGGTTCATAATTTCCTTTTGCTTCTTGATGCTACTGTGGTATCTAATTATAATTTTTCAAATGAAGAACTCTGTATAGTTGTACCCATTCTTTTACCTCATAGGATAGTTTGTTTTTGTGTTTTTCCTGAGAAATAGTACATAGCAGTATATTGCATCCTAGAGTTGGCAAATTTTCAAAAGTGAGGTTCTTTTGTTGTGGAGGTAGGAGTGATACTATTGAATGTACTTGTTAGAGCATGTACATGAAGAGTGGTTCTGAAATACATCATTGGTGGCCCCTCTTATCCTAGGAACTTAGTGTTGTTTTGATTTTTGGCAAGCATGTGGCCATTAGCTGGTCTTTGGCATAAATGCTTTTTATGTACATAGCTGGTATGTGGGTGCTTATCTGCATGAGAATATTCTGTTATGGAGGTTTACAGGTTTGGTTGGACATCGGGTTTTTCTGACTGCATTTCAGCAGATGTGAGTGGAAGGAGGCTGGACTGGTAGATAAAAGACTTGTGTTCTGGGGCAGGTTTGGCCATCTTGATTTGAATGATTTGGGGCAAGTTCCTTATTTCTTTGAGTTGCAGTTTCCTCTGTTGTAAATGGTGCTAATACCAATTTGCATGCCTTACAGGGTTGTTGTGAGGATCAAATAAAATCATTTGTATGAAAATGTTTTATAAACTATGAAGGTATTTTTCTTGTAGCATTGCCTTTGGTCAGACTTCTCAGGGGTGAGAAAAGTGAGAGTTGGGAGCTGAGGTTCTGATTTGTTTGGCCAGTGTTCACATTGGTCTTAGAATACTTGTAGGTTTTGGTGGGGCAGCATAGATGGAAATCAGCTAGAAATCCCTGCCCATTAGAAGCTGAGACGTTAATCCTAAATACATGTTGCCAAGTCAATACCAACTCCATCTTTACGCAGAGCGGGTGCTTGTTACTCTCATTGCAGTGGAAGGACACTGACCAGCCAACTGGCCTAGGATGTGACTGACTGCTTTCTGAAGGCACATCATTAGTTACTCCCTGAGGGTAAGATATTGTATGGTAGGGAAGGTTGCTGATTTGGGGTTATTTTCAGTGGAGTTGGAAGAGCACATACAGAAGCCCACTGTGTGCGTATTTATAAACTTTTTCTACTTAACTCAAAAACCAGATCACATGAGGATGAGGATACTTGATTCATTTCACATTTTTAATATGAAACTTAAAGTATTTGAGACTTTCTATGATAACTTCTATTTAGGCTCATAGCCAAAGTGATTACAATGCCTTAGTTTTCATATTTTTGATGAGGTAATGTGTGCTTTGGTGGGGAGGAGGAGAAATGTTATTTAATCACCAGCACTACACTAATAACCACGTTAGCTAAATCCTTTGTCCCTATGCTTGAACTCAGGGTTACTTACTTTAATACTGATTTTCCAAAGGACTTAATCCTGTTAATGTGATGAGGTGATGGTGGGAAGGACATTCCCACTGGGCCTGGAGTGGTGTAACTGGTAAAACTCCCTTTCTAAATCCGTCTTATTCTACATGAGTATCACTCCCATGTCCCCAAAGTGGAATGAATTTTTACTGAAGAGAGTATTTTAAGAGTGATAAACAAAAGAGATGAAAATATCTGCTCTGCCAGGTCTTTGTGACCTTAGAAATCTAGAATAAACTATCATTTTGCAGATTTTATTTTTGTCTTCTTTTATGGGAAATTAGGAACTTGTTTATGTTCTCTTGGAGGGAGATAGAAAACTGGCTTGATCCTTCAACAGTCTGGCTTTGAAAACATTTCCCAAACATTTACCATATGCCTAGCATTACATAGCTAGGTTGAATCTAGGTAGAACAGACATGGTATTGGTGTTACTGAGTCCAAAATCTGTCTTTACTGGAACCCACTTGGACTGCCAGGCAGGAGGAGTTGACAGCAAGGTAGATAAAATTGGTGGTAGTTTAGGGCATCTGCTTTCTTTTTTTTTTTTTTTTTTAATTCCTCTAGGAATTTATGACTCATTTTTGGGGAGTTGGGGAAGACTGGGCTCAAGAAAGCCAATACCCCTTCTAGGATCCCACCCCCATTTTAATTTAATATATTGAGGTTTAGATTATTTTTGTAGCTTTTTCTGAGAACTCTGGACTGAAGCTCTAGGCCTCTCTGGATTTGCCAAATTGGGTATTACTGCAAATGGAGAAACCTAGATTTCCTTCCTGTTTCAAAAAACACAAACATGGAAAGCTCAAACTCTGATATGGTCATGGATGAGCAAGGACGGCAAGGATTGCCTGTTTGCAAATGAGTTTGTGGCTGTCAGTGTGTGGGGCTGTTTGTTTGTTTGTTTTAAAATGACTGTTACAACTCCATAGAAATCTGAGTAGTCTTAGAGGAAAAGAGTTTTAAAGAGGACTTGAGTAAACATTGAAATTATCAGCTATTCGTCAAATATCTTGTAGTGTACATTATTACTTTTTTCTGTTGACCCTGGGACCCACGTTCTGTTGATGTGAGTTAGCACTGTCTGTGTTTGAAGAAACAAGTGAGAAGAAGGGAGCAATTGAAAACAAAACTAAATAAAAATGAAAGTTTGGAGCTATATTACATGTTTTCTTCCCTCAGTAGTTAATAAAGATTTGATATTTTCCTAGTGTCTACCTTCTATTCCAGGGTTGTTGTCCCAGACATGTTCTCTGGAAATGGGAACAATATGCATTTACCATTTCCAGATTTAGACATTTTCCTCACTATGCTGGTTTCTTTGTTTATCCAGAGTATTCTGGGTTATAAGCCCAGGGTTTAGGGCCTTTTGAGCTCTTGAGTTTAAATAGTTCTCAGTGGAACATGATAAAAAATAAATAATTAAAAAAAAAAACCCAGCTCTCAGTGATGTGAGTTTTGTATTGAGTATTTTCTACAGGTGAATAGGGTTTGGTTTTGGCTGAAGGTATAGAACCTCTGTCACCCAGATAATACAGAAATAACCCAAGTGTTAGGACCTTAGTTTCTGTAAGCCCTGTCTTCAGAAGTGTTAGATATAATGGAATGGTATGCTGGACTCAGATTTTTTTGTCATACAATAACATTTTGTGGGGTTCAGGTGACCTGATTCTTGAGACTAGCCTTCATTGCTACAACCATAGTTTTTGAAAAAAAAAAGGACGTGGGGAAGGATACTCATAGAGAAATCTGGGGCTGTTCTCTGGATTTTTCCTCAGTTGGTTTTGGGAAGTCTCCTTGATTTTACTTTTTTTTATTTATTATTTTTTTAAGATTTGATTTTATTTAAATTCAATTAGTTAACATATAGTGTATTTTTGGTTTCAGAGGTAGAGTTCAGTGATACATCAGTTGCCCATAACACCCAGAGCCCGTTATATTATATGCCCTCCGTAATTCCTTGATTTTTATATAATGTAACAATTTTAGGTTTTTTCCATTTTTATTTTTAACATAATTTTGTCCCTTATTCTTTTGGGGGTTTACCTCTAGATAAATAATAGAAATTGTCTACTCCATTTAAAAAGTTTTCTGAACAATTTAAGCTAAAAGAACACTTTGTTTTCTTTGGGTGAGTAGCAAGAAGATTATATATATTTATAAAATTCTTTTCCAGCAAGGGTACTTAAAAGCATGTATTTAAAATTAAGAGCTTTTAAAAAAATGAAGCTTTACTTAACAAAATTGTCTTTAAAAAGCTTTAAAAAGGGAGCATTTACTAAAAGCACAGGAAATTGGTGACAGAATTTGTTTCTGATAACAGAACAGATGTAGATCATAAAGGAGATAATAGAAGGTAGAAGACAATAGAGTATCACCTCAGATTGGCCTTTTTTGACCACTATACATAGGGAATAATTTGACTTCTTCATAGAGAATAATTTAACTTCTAGATCCGATATAGCTTCTTCCATCTTGGGTTTTGTTATACTGAGATCTTGAACCTTTTGGATGTCAAAGATCTTGAACCTTTTGGATGTCAAAGTGTTGTAATTTTTTTTGGTCAGTGTCATGTTACAAAATATTATATACTTAATAGTGAAGAAGTACATTGGGGCTACTTTGGATCAGTTTGGCGCTTTTTTTTTTTGGTGCATATTTTTTGATGGATGTGTGTCAGTGAATCTACTCATGGGGAAAATGGTAATATATAATGGAAACATATGATCTTAGCTTACCATTCACTTGAAATTTTTATTACTGTATTTTCTGCATTTTCCATTTAGATATAAATTATTTTGGCTTCTGTTTAACCCATCTAAATCAATTCCTAACCATAATACCACGGCTTAAGATTCATGGGGAAGAGTGGGGGAGTGTATATCTTTATGCAAATTTTAAGGCAGGAATTTCCAAATATGTTTCAGTTTTGTGAAGATTAGAAAAGTATAGTTCCACTTTCTCAACTTCTCATCCCCATTAAAGGGCAGGAAATTTGCACCATTTTTTCCTTCTTATTTTACTTTTCTAATGCTTATATAAAATGAAATCAGAATTGTTAGACACAGTCACATTTGGGTATCACTGTGCTTATTAAAATTGAAGCCTTAGAAAATTCTAAACACATAAAATGGTTGTTGACTTTGTCTATACATTTTTGTGTTAAAGACATTCATTGAATATCTTATGAGTATAGACTATACCTGCTATGGTCCAGGCGCTGTGCTAGGTCCTGGGTATACAAAGATGAGCCAATCATGGTCATCATCTTTAGAGAATTTGCGCAGAGGTTGGGGAGAGAGATAGGAGAGCCAGCACTTTTATTAAATCTGCCTAGGATGTAATGAGAATAATACCTAAATGAGGAACACCTAAATCAGACTGGAGGGTGTCTGAGGGCTTCTTAAGGAAGGTAATGTTTTATCTATGATTTGAAATGTAGGTAGGAGTAAACGAGATGGATAAGGAAGAAAGGGAGGGAAAGTATTTTCCAAGTGAAAGAATGTCATATATGTAGAGATGATTATTGACAGATTTGCCACGTCTGATTGATTTTTAAAGAATTTATTTATTTGAGAGAGAGAGAGCTTGAGAGGGGGAAGGTCAGAGGGAGAAGTAGACTCCCTGCTGAGCAGGGAGCCAGATGTGAGACTCAGTCCCAGGACTCAGGGATCATGACCTAAGCCAAAGGCAGTCTCTTAACCAACTGAGCCACCCAGGTGCCCACCACATCCGATTCATAAATATGTTTTTATAACTTTTCATTTTATTTAAGTCAAAATTTTTCTGCAGTCTGTAAGACAGAAAAATGAAGGAAATAACACAGTGTATAGTATATGTCAGTAGAGCACAGCAAATATTGGTGAATTTTGCTCTTTGTAATAAATAAATCCAGTAGTATAAAATAGAAAATTGGAATTTTTTAAATCAAAGATTATTACAGACTCATCAACTCACTAGGACAAATATCTTTATAAAATAAAAATTCTAGTAATGTCAAAAACACCCTTATGTTATATATAACTTCATTTTTTGTTGGTTATATTTTCTTTAGTCAAGGTATACCTGTTTTTGAAAAGTAGTAATACTATGAACTCTGTAGCCTAAGCCTTAATCTCTGTGGGTCTGATATCAGCATCTCTTAAGTAGGAAACACATTTTCTATTAAATGATGTCTGTAAAGGACAGAGAAATCCTTGTAACGCTGTCAGGAAAGTAAAATTGGTATCTCCATTGTTGCATTTATTTGCTTTTTAATCAAGACAAATTTCAAGGAGGAAGACAGATGTTTCTCTACTTTGTTTTTATTTAAATATACCACTTGGGATTTGAAGCTTCTGCACTTCTGTTTGTTTGGATTTTTTTGTTTTATGGCTTGATTCCAAAAAATGGAATAAAAAATTTAGTGGAAGTTTGTTGCTTGAAATCACAGGGTGCTATGAGAATTATTGCAAATCCCTAATGTCTCTCTGTCTGCCCTCAATTTTCTTACTTTTGGTAATAATGCAGGCAGTCATTTTAAAAAACTTTGCTTTGTTCATTTTACTGAGCTTCTTCCAGACACCATGTGCCTGAAGCAACAGCAGCCAGCTGTAGCCAAGGTCCTAGGGCATAAACTCAGGCTTCTTCTCTCTCAAATGCTGCTACTCGAAATTTGCATAAACGTTGAAGAGAAAATTAAAAGGGCCCTGTATGCCAGCTCTTCATATATTTTAGGAACCCCACCCCTTGAAGATATTAAAATGTCTTTTGAGTGAGCAGTGCATATGAACACAGATATCACACTGCAGACCAACAGAACAGGATATGGGAAAAAAAAAATCATGTGAGATAGACAACAGACAGAGGCTTATTTGAAGAGGCTACAAAGCAACAAGTAATGCCACTTTACACCGATTACATGTTAATGCAACAAATGAAACACATTGAAGGCTGCTCAGATTACAGCTGGCTGGGGTGCAGACTTAATTACTCACGTTAGAGATTTCTAAAACAAAGGGAGGCTTTTAAACCAATGATATGTAGCTGGCATGATACTGAAAAGCCCTGGAAAACCTAGGCAAATGCCTTGACGAAATTTTAAGGAAGATTCCATCCTGTCAGGATATTGGGCCAGTTCCTAAATGGCTAATTCCTGAGGCACTAGAAATGGTTAAAATCAATGACAGCTTATTCTGTTGTTTGCAGTATTTATAGACAAATGAGGCCAATAAACTTGAGTAAATACCAGGACCTTGTCTATACTGAGCTACACAGTGCTAAACACAAGGGTTTGGGTTGTATTTCTTAGAGGTTCTTTCTGGAGTGGTCCTGAAATTGACATTTAGAGGGTTTGCTAAAGGTATTTAATAAAAGCAGTTTTTATTTTGTCTGTATTTGTCTTGGATTCATTTGGGTAAATCACATTCTCTTTGCCCCTGCCCCTAACTTCCCCCCATTTCACTGTATGGACTGTAAGGATAGGAATTGTTTTACTTCTGTTTGATTTCCATTCAATGCCTAGTGGAGGGCCATGCTCACTGTAAGTTCTTCAACAAATATAGAACCATATTAAATTGAAAGACATTTTTGCTCATATATATGTTTATTTTACCTTTACTATGTCACTTCTCCTAATTCCTGCAGTGCTACACCTTTTTTTAAAGGCAGTGACTGCTGACTTATTATTATTATTTACAAAAATTTTTTGGTAGTAGTAGTAGTTCAGTATTTCTTTTATTAGACTGTTAGTGATGGCAACTGGGAAGAATTTATTCCACTTACTGATAGTACATCTTAAATTGCCTAGGGCTCTTCTATTTTCCCAGATTTGTCTGCTCAAACTGGGTTTGATTGATTTAACAAGTTTCCCTAGAGGTATCATTTATCATGCATTCACTTACCAAAGAATTTAAGTACCTACTGTGTGAGCTAGGCTTTTTTTGAGTTCTTACTATGAATCAGGCATTTGAGGTTGTTTAAATGTATTGATTCAGTTAGTTCCTACCAGGGCTCTAAGAGATGATTTTACAGGTGAAGAGACTAAAACAGAAAGAGGATACAGATATAGATAGTAAATGGTGGAGCTAGAATCCAAACTCAGATCCTGGCGTTGGTGGTATAGAGGTTAGCATAGCTGCCTTCCAAACTCAGATCCTGATTTTAGCATCTGTGCATGAAACGATATTGCCTCAAATATACAGAAAATAAGTATTTTTCTATCGTCTAGGAACTTAAACATGGAGGAATAGAGAAAGAAGACAACATAGAATTAAGTGCTAAACTGTGAGTGAGTTTTGAATATTTTAAGTCAGGGGTCCTGAGGGTGAGGTGGAAGGTAGGCTGGGCCTCGGCGGAATGAATAGAGTGTCCTTGATGGTGGAGGGAAAGTGGCAGCTGAGGAAGCTGAGATGTGGATAGACATGGACCTGAGTGCAGTGGTGATCCATTCTAACAAGAGACTGCATTTGTTATGGTGGGAGGGTCCCAGGAGGGTAAGGTGGACTGTGTTCTTGAGGGCGAACCTGAGGGTTTAGACTGGAAGAAGTAAGAAATGGCTTGTTCCTGGAAGAAGTACCATCCGTGCCATTGTGTGAAGGTACTGCGTAGACCTCTCAGCTGGTTCTTCTGAAGCCAAACTGAGAGTAAGTTCTGAGAATTAAGAACTGAAAGCCAATGCAGATTAGAGAGTGCTGTACCAACACTTTGTAAGTGGGGCTTCTCGGAGGTTGGATGAGATTAGAATAAAAGCCTTACCACTTTTGGGGAGCTGAGAAAATAGATGTCTTCAACTTAGGCTAAAAAGTGATGACTTGAATAAGCTTATATAAAAAGAATAAAAGCCTTCACTTACTGGAACATTTTACAGTTGTGACTGTTTTCTATCTTTATTTTTTTTTGCTTTCAAAGATTTATTTATTTCAGTGAGAGAGAGAGCAAGCGCAGCAGGGAAGAGCAGAGGGGAGGGAGAAAGAATCTCAAGCAGATTCTGTGCTGAGTGTGGAGCCTGATGTGGAGCTTGATCTCAAGACCCTGTGATCAGACCTGAGCTGAGCCCAAGAGTCAGATGCTGAACTGACTGCACAACCCAGGGGCCCCTACAATTGTGACTGTTTCCAAACACAAATCTAATTGTGTCATTTTCCTTGCTTAAAGCTGAACAGTATTTACCCTCACACTTAGATCAGAAGCCAGGGTCTAACCCCTGCCTTCCTCCTTTTACTCCCCCTCCTTGCTTAATAGTCCCCAACTACATGAACTTAGAATACCAGTCTCATTCCCATCTCAAAGCCTTGATACTTGCTCTTTCTTCAGTTTGGGATTGCTCTTTCCCACATCTTCATGATTCTTGTTCATTTAAATATTAGCTCAAAGATAGCTTCTGAGAGAGGCCTTTCCCAGTTGTCCTATCTAAAGGTGGTCCCTATACCTCCAGCCTTTGTGATTACTCTGTCTCCCATATCTGGGTTCTATTTCCAACAGAATCTATCACTTACCCTTCTCTAAAATGTTATTTATTCATGTATTCTCTATCTTTCGCTAATAGAAAGAAGGTTCATGGGGACAGAGACTTTATTCTGATAACTATGGAATCCCTGACATTAGGGCCTACACCTCATGGAGTAGATGCTTTATAAGTATGTTCTGAATATTAGAAGGTTAGCCCCCAAAACACTGGACAGAAAATGTGTGAAAATTAGAAATTCATCTCTAAATTTTGTGTCACATTGCCAGGTTGATGGAGTGATAAAATTGAAATCTCCTGCTTTGCTTTGTTTTTGCCCCTTTTTTGGGGAGGGGGGAGCATGCACACAGACACAGACACACAGACACACACAGAGTATATGAAATTGATTCTAGTCAACGGTATTTATTGAGTGATCACTATGGCTTAAGGTGAAAATTTGGGAAAAAGTCACTTTTTTGGTGAGTGACTCATTTCTCTGAGTCTACTAAAACATCAGTTAAGCATCTGTTCTCTAATGAGATATGATTGGGCATTTCGTTTTTTACTCTACAAATATAAAGGGGTGCTTTCAGTTTCACTGTTAAATATAAGTGTTTTACATTGGAAAAAGCACATTGAATTTTGAAATGAAATTCTTTTCCGGTTTCACTGCAATTTTTTTGAGTTATCAAAGTTTTTAATTTCTCTTTGAATGGCAGATAATTACAGTATTCATTTAGAAATACCCCTGAGCAAAGTCATGAGTCTCAGATTTTACTTTATTTTTCTTTTGTCTATTCAGGGAATAAATTACTGTCTAGATTACCCTAAACCTCCAGTGGATTCTATAGTCTTAGGGGATTCCATAACTTGGACACTCATGCCTTAGTTGTTCTCAAAGTATGGTTCCTCAGACTTCTGGCATCAGCATCACCTGGGAGCTTGTTAGGAATGCAAATGCCCAGGCCCCCTTTAGACCTCCTCAACCAGAAACTGTGGGGGTGGTGTCTGGCAAGTCCTCTAGTTGATTCTGATACACATTTTGAGCACCATGGCTTAGTAAATGTTAAAGGGTCAAGGTAGCGTGATCCTACAGATTAGCCAAATGGCATTAATTATTAGCCCTGTAAGCCCACCTCCTTTTTGGTCACTGAATTTGATTGGTTCACTAAGGCTAGGCTGTAAAGTTACTTGCTTGATGGATTGCCACATATTGACTTTGGGTTGTTTGTATTTCTCTGAACCTGTAACTGTAATGATTTGCCAGGACATTTAATAGGAACAGGCTGTAATTTTTTTGCACCCATGGCTTTCTGAGTCATGGGTGGCTAGGCCCTTAATGTCCTTCTGCATAGATTTCTCCAGGTACCAGGCATGCCATTCACATACTTTTAATGAGGGAGGTGTCACTGTTGGATCACAGAAGACCTTCACGAACATTTAGTTCACCCAAGTTTAGTTTACCAGTAGGGAAATTGAGCCCCCATGAGGTTGTGCTTTACTTGCAGTAGTACAGCTAGTTAGTGGTAGAGACAGGATTTCAGGTTTCTGGATTCTACTGAGCCAGGATTCCTGCAGGGGGAGGACAAAGCTGCAGTTTAGCTTGCTCTGTGCCTGCAGGACATTCCTTTCCTACTGACAGGTTTTCTTTTTTATTTAAAGAGAAAAAGCAAATAGAAAAAAGTCAGGAAGTTCTCATTGAAACTAATAAAAGTGTCTAAAGAGAATGAAAAAAGCAGTTTGAGAACTTTGGTATGGAGGAAATAACCTGACATTAACTGTTTTAATTATAGTTGTTGCATTGGCCTTATCAGTGTGGGAAGAGGGAGCATTTGAGCCCTACAGGGAAGTGGGATATGGACAACAAGATGACCCTCTTCCTGAATCTGCCTGTTCAGATTGAAGCTTAGTGACTGTGTGATCCCAGCAGCTGTCAGAGATGGGGCTGGACTTGGGAAGAGACCTGGGTCTCAGGCCTAACACGCCACAGCTGGTGGTGTGATGTTCCATGAGGAGGTACCTAACCTCATTGGCCCTCACTTTCTAGTAAATGGGTCTAACAATACCTATCCTGCCCATCTGAGAAGAAAAATGTCGGATAGTGGGAAGCAGTGTATCACTGTAGTTAGGACCACAGACTTCCCAGGTTCCAGACTCACTAAGGTTCAAATTCTGGCTCTTTTGGCAGTAGTAGGTCACTTCGCCTTTTTGTGGAACACATTTAATGAAATTAACTGCTTCACAGTGTTGTAGGGAACATTGAATTAGTCTATGTGAAGTGCATAAAATAGTATCTGGGATTGAGTAAGTGCAATGTCTTAGCTGCTGTGGTTATTACTATTTTAAAAATATTATTTTAAGAGATGAGATTTCTATAAACATGTTCTCAAATGCTTCTATCACTTGGTAACGGTACTGGGCAAATAGAGGGTTCTTATGCAGTAATTTTTTTTTAAAAAGGAAATCCCTTTATTTTTTAAAAGATTTTATTTATTTATTTGAGAGTGAGTGAGAGAGCACACGCACATGTTCATGAAAGGGAGCATAAGCAGGGGGAGGAGCAGAAGGAGAGGAAGAAGCAGACTTTCTACTGAGCAGGGAGCCAGATGTGGGACTTGATCCCAGGTCCCTGGGATCATGACCTGAGCCGTAGGCAGATGCTTAACTGACTGAGCCACCCAGGCACCCATCTTATGCAGTAAATGTTAATGGAGGAGTTGTTCTAGCATCCAGTTTGTGCCTGGGCCCTCCCTATGAAAAGAAGCTGATTTTGATACCCTAGAATGTCAGGCCTAGAGCCTGTGATATTGAGCAGTTTATTCATAGAGTGGTATGGCTAGAGAAAACTCAAAGGTAGAAACTTCTCAGTTTTGCTTTCAGGTATTTGTATACAAACTGTCTAGCAGATGGACATCTTAAGATCTTACAGAAAAAGTTAATTGACTTTAATGTTGGTTTTTGTTGTTTGACTAGGTTTCTTTCTGTCTTGCCTTTCCAGCTGTTATTAGGATTCTTGATAAGGAGTTTGATGATGAAAATTCTAACTCTAAAAGCTAAATAATCAAGTTACCTAGCAAGTGAGGGGTAGACTTTAGGAGCCTTTCTCCTCTTGTGGCCAAAATCAATGAAAATTTCTACTGTTGCTCTTTATTTCTGAGTAGCCTGTTTTGGGGAGGGATTGTGGTAGTGAGGTACCTTGTAAGAGGACTGGAGTTTAAGAATTTGAGAGTTATTGTTTTGTCTGCATATATAAAATTAACTTTTTATTTTCTTTACTTTGACCCCCCCTACCTACAATATGTATTTGTGGTCTACTCCCCCATCTTTGTGTGAGTCCCTTAAGGCTAGAGATTACATTGTATTCATTTCTTACATATTCCATTTCCTCTTTTCCTCTGGATACTAATGTTGTGCCTAGTATATGCTAGGCTCTCAATTACAGTTTGTTCAATGAATGTTGTTGATGTTTCTGAATAGTTATTAAAGTGGCCTGTTCTGAAACCTCACTTGAAGGCTTATGTAATTCATTAGTATTGTGGTGACCTAGTATTTACCCAAGTCTTCCTAAATATTCATTGATGAATCCTTACATTGCTTATCTGAAGTATTCAAATTTCAAGACGCTTGTGCATGTCATGGATGTTAAGAGCTTTACTTTTCTTTAGTATCATTGGGAGATAGCGATGCAACAGCTGGGAAGATAGAGGCACAGAGAATTAAGAGCATCATTCAATACTGTAAAGTAGTTATTGTAGGCAGAGACTCCTAGGATGAACTTCCATGCTTCTATGGCCCCAGGAGCCAAAGGACAAATACAAAACAAAAGAAACAAACAAAAAACCTGATGAAAGCTCTAAAGGGAGACCCAGATCAGGTTGGATATGGGAACGAATATTGACCTGGATTGGGTAACATTTCTTTGCTGTCTGAGGGTTATGATTAGGACTTATTTCTAATGTGCATTTGTTTTTATTTTTAGCATTGCAGTGTCGGGATGGCTATGAGCCCTGTGTAAATGAAGGAGTGTGTGTTACCTACCACAATGGCACAGGATATTGCAAGTAAGTTTTTCTCTCTCTCTTGTTTTTTCTTTCCTTTTTATATATTTTATTTTTCCTCAGTATAACCCTGGACAAGATTTGGTTCTACTAATTCTATTTTCAGTACTTCTGTGAAATGTTACTGGTTCTCTTACTTTTCTGATGTATTCTTTGTGAAGGATGAGGATGGAACAATGTAGATGTCAGATAAATGGTTAACAAGAACTTCTTCCTATCTTATCACTATCTTTTTCATTATGAAAAAGACTTTTCAGTGAGTGGCTAGTTAATGTATATTGAATACATTTCAATCCTAAGAATCACTCCTCAACATGTTAGTTATGATCTTGTTTTTAAGTCAAACCACAATAGATACTAACTTTAATTCTGCCTAGTGTAAGCGAGTATTACAACATGAAACTATTTTTCTGGTGTAAAAACGTCCAGCTCCTAAAAAGAGACCGTTAGATAGATGTATATGCACCAGTAGGGATGGGATGGGGAGCAGGTACTGTGGTGAAGGTCATTTTATGGGCTTACAAGAATAACGGTATGGAACAGGACCAGGTAGTAGAGGCTGGTTCTCAAGAGCAGTTTTTCTTTTTCTCCCACACCTAGTTTAGCTATACTTTTTGTTTCTTTGAGGAGGCCTGTGAGATTATCTCATAAATAGCTCCTCTTTGTGTCCTACAGACTGTATTTTTTTTCCTTCTGGCTCTGGCTCAATTGAAATTTTATTTTTTTAGAGATTTCATTTCTTTATTTGTCAGATGGAGAGTGCCAGTGCACAAGCAGAGGGAGCAGCAAGTAGAGGGAGAAGCAGTCTCCCTGTTGAGCAGGGAGCCCAATGCAGGACTGGATCCCAGGACGCTGGGATCATGACCTGAGACAAATCCAGACACTTAACCGACTGAGCCACTCAGCCGTCCTTCAGTTGAAAAATTTTTTTTTTTTAAAGATTTTATTTATTTGACAGAGAGAGAGAGATCACAAGTAGGCAGAGAGGCAGGCAGAGAGAGAGGGGGAAGCAAGCTCCCTGCTGAGCAGAGAGCCCGATGTGGGGCTCGATCCCAGGACTCTGAGAACATGACCCGAGTTGAAGGCAGAGGCTTTAACCCACTGAGCCACCCAGGCGCCCCCAGTTGAAAATTTTTGACAGGAACATGTATTCATTATATTTAGATCATGTGAAATAAGATTGATAATGTAACTTTTCTTTAACACTTGCATGGGGTACACTTGTCCTCTGCTTCAGTAGCAATACTTGGCTTGATAAGCATTTTAAATGAGTTTATCCAACATGTTTTAATTTCTTTTCTGGGTATTTAATTGAATAACATAAATATAATATGACATTGGTTCCAGTCAAGTCCATTTTGACACCAGGATCTAAGTTCCCTGTCTTTTTTTTTTTAAAAAAGATTTATTTATTTATTTGTGAGAGCGGGGGTGGGGAAAGAGAGTGTATGAGTGCGCACTAGCAGGGGGAGCAGCAGGCAGATGGAGAAACAGATTCCCCACTGAGCAGGACCCTGAGATCATGACCTGACCTGAAGGCAGATGCTTAACCGACTGAGCCACCCAGGCATCCCAGGATCTAATTTCCTTAATGCCATCGGTGAGGATTTTTATAAGTGAAGGAAGATGCTCTTGGGCAGAGTGACAATATTTTAAACTATGATGACAGTAAAGTTGTTTTTTTAATTTAAGATTTTATTTATTTATCTGAGAGAGAGAATGAGAGAGTATGAGCAGAGGGAGCAGCAGGCAGAGGCAAAGGGAGAAGCAGGAGCAGGGAGCTGGGCACGGGGACACGGGGGAGGCAATGGACACAGGGGACACAATGTGGGACTCGATCCCAGGACCCTGAGCCACCCAGGCACTCCAGATGACGGTAAAGTTTAACCGTACGTTGCTTGCATTGGAATAAAGGTAATACTGGGAATGAAAAAATTTTTTTTATTTTTTAACTGATAATGAGCTGCTCACATAGTTTTTCTAGCTGGAAAACAAAAAACAAAAATGTGATGTAGTCTTCTTTCAGAATGGTAATACAGTTGGAGATAATAAAGGGGAGGAACTTTTATTTTAATGCCTTAGAACTTGCTACCAAAATCTTCAGTCCCTTTTTGGCACCCAGTGTCATAGTTACTTGTTTTATTCTGCTATCCAGCTCTCTTGTGGTAGTTAACCCATTAAATTATGATCATTTGTGGATGTATTTGTTTCTCCTACTGGATTTCGAGGTCCTTGTCCTATATATTTTTGTATATAGGACATGATGATATGTAGCTAGAGCTTAACAGTGTGTTTCTTGAACCAAAAGGTGCTCAATAGAGTTCATCATTCATATGTTCTTTTAATCTGTGTCTTAAATAAGAAGATACTGACCTCTCCTCTGAGAATTTTATTTGCTTCACACAGCCTTTAGTATGGTGGTACTATACGGAGAGGTACTTTAGTTCTATCTGAACATAATTCAATGTGGTGACTTATGTAGGGGAATTTCAAATAGGTTCTAAGTGTTGGCCTATGTATTTGTGGTCTGCTGTAGGAAGAGAGACTAGTCTCTGAGCATTTTACCAGGAGAGGACACTAAGGGTCACTTTTGGGCGAAAGGAGTTTTGTGGGCCATTAGTCTCAAATTCTCCAAAGTGAGAGAGACAGAGTTACCCCTGGTCTCTGGAAGAAGCACTGGTAGGGAACAGGGAACACACTTTATGGTTAACAAAAATGGAGCTGCCCAAAATCTGTCTGTGGATGCTTGTTATTGTTGATGGGATAGGTTGCTTATGGATATAGTTCTGGGTGAGTCCCTCAGATGTCCTCCAGCCCTGTGTGAGGGAAACAAGCCCCTGAGAAGGAAGAGTAAGGAAAAAAAAAATGGGCCAGACTGTCCTTTTGGGAGACCAATATGAGCAATAAAACTTGTAAAAAGAGAATATTTCTCTACATTGGTAAAAGCAACATTAGCGTCAACATAAAGTGGATACAGGAAAAGCACGAACAATATCAAGGAGGCCAACTCAGTCATCCTGACAATGCCATAGGATATTGAGCAAAATTTTAAGCAAAAATAACATCTACTTAGCAGAACTTTCAGTGTATCTTCACCAACTTTGCTCTTTTCCTTAGGGAAAGAAGGTAATCCAGCTTGTTCAGTAAATATTATTTTTATATATTTTTATATTATTTTAATGGTAAATGGATATTAGAACATAAGTTCTATAAAAATTACATTAGACATGCAGGGCATATGATTATCTTTTTGTTCATGAGATTGCTTAGTGGATTAGGAAAAGAAAGTTGAAGCCAAATTCTTTTTTACAGGGGGTGGGAAGGCAGGAATTAATGGAAAATGTTTTAGAGTGGAAGGTATCTGACTATCTGTTTAAAGAGCATAATGCTACTGATTTAGCTAAAATATAATAGTTGTTTATAGAAATTATAGAAATCCTTGATAAGATCACATTGACAGATGAGGATAAGTACTTTAAAAGGTTAGTTTTGTATATAGCTCAGCTGTTTTTTCTGTTAGGAGCCTAAGTATTCTATAAGTCTGTGATTAGATTGGGATGCCAGACAAGGAGAACCTGTATAATCTTGCATAAAACTCAGTTATTGCTCCTAAATAGTTGTTGTCAGATCTTAATAAAGCCCTCTCACTACAGAGAGATAAGACATATTATTCCCTCCCTTGTCCTTCTGGGAGGTGTAAATATATAATTAAGTTTGGCTGTCATTAATCACTTTAAAGTTGTTTGTCTCAGGCTTTCAAAGATAAACCATTCCAAATCCCAATTTGATTGAAAATCATGGGTAACTCAAGTTCACTAGAATGTTGGGGGAGGGTTAGTTTTTGATTTGTAAAGTTCACAATATATGCATTTTTAAGGACATATTTATCATAGTTATGTGAAGTCCTATCTGTCAGTTCTTAACATCTGGGTTGTCTTTGGGTATGTTTGTATTAACAGCTCTTTCTGTTGACTCTGGGTATAGTTTCCCTTTACTTCTCATTTATGGTAGTTTTTGTTATTTACTGGACATTGTGAGTGATGCATTTTAGTGTTTACCTTCTGCTAAAGAATGGTGAGTTTTGTTCTAACAGGCTGTTACATCACTGGAAGATCACCTTGATCCTATGAAGGCATGATTTTAGGCTTTTCTCTGGCAGGTCTGTTTTGCCTTTAGTCTGACAGTATTTAAGTCTTAGTCCTGGGATGTGGTCCTTACTCTCAAGGTATGACCCCTTGGGGGATCAGTGGGAATTGTGAGGTGCTTGTCAAGCCCTGTGTTCCCCAAACCCTTCTAATTTAGTAGGACTTGAATTCAAACTTCTAACTCCCCAGAACCATGCTCAGTTTTTCAGCCTTCCACTTCCAACTCTTGCTTTCCTTTGGGTTCCTAAATACCTTGTTCATGCACAGCCAGGAAGCATTTAAGGATTTTAGTGGAGTCATATACATATTTTAGAGCTACCTACTCTGTGGCTCTGTTTTTTCCAGGGGGATTTCTCCTCCTCCAAATTCTAGCTGCTTTGACAGTTCCAGATACTTGATTCCTCAGCTCAGTAAGACTCCCATTTTCTGCTTGTATTCCCTCAGTGCTGCATGGACCAAGGACTACCTTCAGGGAAAAAACTATGTAAATGTACATTTCATATGGTTTGGTTTTCTTTTTTTGAGGCTCATATCCCAGTTTCTGCCTGGTTTGATTACTCTTTGGTACCTTTAATCTTTGTCCACAGTGTCTAATTATTATAAGCAAGAGAGTTGATCTAATTACTCTGCCATTATTTTTAATGATAAAAGTTATCATTATAAAGGACTCTTTCAAAAAATTCTACATGCTGCTTAGGTAACTAGCACAGTGTTTATTGAACACTGGAAAGTCACCATGAGTTACTTAGGTTCCTGTGAATGAGTGATTGCGTTTGAGAATCTCTATTTTTTGCCAAAGTATCTAAATAGAAACTATGTTTTAAAGTAATCACTATCAAAATAAATTATTTTTACTTTACATTATCAGAGTAAACAAAGTAAATCATTATAAATATAAAATGTTATAAAGTATAACTTTGTTTCACAATTAACCTAAAATTTGTCTACTAACTGTAAGAAATAGTAAACATTAACAACTAAACTTTCCTTGCCAGGATTAGGAGTAATAATGGTGGTCCAGGCCTCCTAAAGCCTTTCAAGAAAACTAGAGCTATTGCCTTCTTTGTCCTCTTGGTACGTTTCTATATAGTCAGGAGAGAATAGAGACACTTGGAATCTTCCAGAGCTTAGAATAGAGGAGGCTCTATCAATATATGTGTTGTTGTGGTGCTCTCCTAGAAAGGCATTTTCAAAAGTCATGGCTGACTCAGCATCTTCCCTTTTACTCACCTTGTTAGTGCATTCAGTGCTGTTCGGGAAAATATCAGATCAAAGAGGTACATTGGGAAAAATGTCAGCTGTTGAATCACTTTCTCTTCTTCTGTCCTGAAACTGGTTCCCCCAAGAAGAGTCCTTTGAGTAGCGTGCCCTATTCAGCAGAACATCGTATATAGAGTTTTTCTGGGAGATGCTAGCAGAAGCCTGGCCACTTTCCCATAGTTCTTTTATCTTTACCATAAAATGAAGAATACTGTCTTCTGCTCACTAAATAGCTTTCACAGAGTAATCTTTTTTTTTAATGTGATACTTAAGAAGCTATTAATTCAGAAATTATTTTATGCTCTTTATGTATACCGCATATAACAGATAACTGAAGTCTGTGGTAGTAGTTGCAAATAATTGATAGTGTTATCACATTATTTCACACTCTGGGAAGTCATAAAATAATTATCGATTCATTCACTTGGACTTTTTTTTTTTTTTTAAGATTTTATTTATTTATTTGACAGAGGGAGAGATCACAAGTAGGCAGAGAGCCCGATGTGGGGCTTGATCCCAGGACTCTGGGATCATGACCTGAGCCGAAGGCAGAGGCTTAACCCACTGAGCCACCCAGGCGCCCCATCACCTGGACTTTTTAAAGAGGTTCAGAATGAGTCTTACTAGACTAATGCAAAGTGAATTGTGAAGTGACTGTAATGTAGAGCAGAAACTGTTGGTGACTGGTAGGGCTGGGACCAGGGTGAGGTGAGTGAGGCTTTTCATCTCAGGTGTAAAATTTTAGAGGGTGTCAGAAAACCCAGTTACCAAGGCATATAGTATTTTTAAGAGTCTCATGCTCTTATCTACTGACTGAACTAGCCGGGCAGTTATAGTTTAGTGTAGTAGTTCAGAATATCAAAATTAATGCAAAAAAACTGTTATAAAAATATCCAAATTAAAATTTATCTAAAGATAAAGAGATCAGTATTACTGACTTTTCCTTTGCCTCAGACTTCAGTGTGGTTTACTGTGGTACTGCTGTGTGGACTAAGGCATCTGAAAGAGCCCTGCCTGGTAACATGGAGAGGACATAGGTTTTTATGCCAGGTGGACTAGAGTTTGAACCCTGATTCTTGTTAGCAATCAGACCTTTGGCAAGTTAAAGAATATTATGCTAGCTAGTGTTTATTGAGCACTTATTATATGCCAGGCTCTGTGATTAATTAACCTTTTTATATATTCCTGTTTTACTGATGAGTATATATAGGAACTCAAAGAAGTTAAATAATTTTCCCAAAATCACATACTTTCATTTTTTTGAAGGTTTTTTTTTTTCAAAGATTTTTTATTTATTTATTTGACAGACAGAGACCACAAGTAGGCAGAGAGGCAGGCAGAGAGAGAGAGAGGAGGAAGCAGGCTTCCCGCTGAGCAGAGAGCCCTATGTGGGGCTCGATCCCATGACCCTGGGATGGGGACCTGAGCCAAAGGCAGAGACTTTAACCCACTGAGCCACCCAGGTGCCCCACATACTTTTATTTATTTATTTTTAAAGTTAACATACAGTGTTATATTCGCTTCGGGTGTACAGTATAGTGATGCAACACTTTCATATGTCAGTCACCCTGTACTCAACATGACAGGTACACTTCTTAATCCCCATTATCTATTGAACCAATCTCCCCTCTGGTAACCATCAGACTGTTCTCTACAATTAAGAGTCTGTTTCTTTAAAAAAAAAAAAAAGAAGAAGTCTATTTCTTGATTTCTCTTTTTTCCTTTGCTCATTTGTTTTTTTCTTAAGTTCCACATATGAGTAAAATCAATATGGTATTTATCTTTCTCTGACTGACTCATTTCACTTCGCATTATATTCTCTGGCTTCATCCAAGTCATTGCAAGTGGCAAAATTTCCTTCTTTCTTATAGCTGAATAATATTCCATTGTATGTAATACCACGCCTTTATGTATTCATCAGTTGATGGGACACTTGGACTGCTTCCATATCATGGCTATTGTAATTAATGCTGTTATAAACATAGAGGTGCATGTATCCCTTTGAATTAGTGTTTTTGAATTCTTTGGGTAAATACCCAAGAGTGCGATTGCTGGATCATAAAGTAGTTCTATTTTTAACTTTTTGAGGAACCTCCATATTGTTTTCCACAGTGTCTGCACCAGTTTGCATTCCCACTGATAGTGCAAGAGGATTCCCTTTTCTCCACATTCTTACAACACCTGTTGTTTCTTGTGTTGATTTTAGCCATTCTGAAAGGTGTGAGATAATGTCTCATAGTAGCTTTGATTTGCATTTTCCTGATGGTAGTGATAATGAGCATCTTTTCATGTGTCTGTTGGCCATCTGTATGTCTTCTTTGGAGAAATATCTTTTCATTTCTCTATATTTTAATGGATTATTTATTTTGGGGTGTTGAGTTGTTTTGTTTTTTTTTTTTTAAGATTTTATTTATTTATTTGACAGAGAGCACAAGAGACAGAGCAGCAGGCAGAGGGAGAGGGAGAAGCAGGGTCTCTGCTGAGCAGTGAGGCCGACGCAGGGCTTGATTCCAGGACCCTGGGATCATGATCTGAACTGAAGGCAGCTGGCCAATCAACTGAGCCACCCAGGCGCCCCAGATGTTGAGTTTTATAAGTTCTTTATGTATTTCGGATACTAAGCTTTTTGAATATGTCATTTGCAAACATCTTCTCCCATTTTGTAAGTTGCTTTTAGCTTTGTTGATTTTTTTCTTCTGTGTGCAGAAGATATTTATTTGATACAAGTCCCAGTATTTATTTTTGCTTTTGTTTCTCTTGTCTTGGGAGACATATCTAGAAAAAATGTGCATATGACTGATGTCCAGTGTCAAAGAGGTTACTCCCTGTGTTCTCTTCTAGGATTTTTATGGTTTCAAGTCTCACATTTAAATTTTTAGTACATTTTAAATTTACTTTTGAGTATGGTAAGAAAGTGGTCCAGTTTTCCCAGCACCGTTTGTTGAAGAGACTGTCTTTTTCCCATTGGATGTTCTTTTTTTTTGGTCAAAGATTAATTGACCATATAGTCATGGGTTCATTTCTGGGCTTTCTGTTCTCCCCCGTTGATCTATGTGTCTATTTTTGTGCCAGTACCATACTGTTTTGATTACTCAAATCAGTAATATAACTTTGTAATATAACTTGAAGTCTGAAATTGTGATGCCTCCAGTTTTGTTTTTCTTTTTTCTATTTTATTTTATTTTATTTGTGAGAGAGAGCATAAGCAGGGAGAGGGAGAAGCAGATTCCCTGCTGAGCAGGGAGCCTGACATGGGCTCGATTCCAGGAGAATTGGATTAAATGTATAGCTTGCTTTGGGTAGTATAGACATTTTAACGATATTTGTTTCCAATCCATGAGCATAGAATGGCTTTCCATTTCTTTGTGTCATCTTTAGTTTCTTAAATCAGTGTTTTATAGTTTTTAGAGTAGAGATCTTTCACTTCTTTGGTATGGTTTATTCCCAAGTATTTTATTATATTTGGTGCAATTGTAAATGGGATTGTTTTCTTAATTTCTCTTTCTGCTCATTATTGGTATTTGAAATACAACAGATTTCTGTACATTGATTTAATATCCTGTGACTTTACTGAATTTATCAGTTCTAGCAGTTTTTTGGTGGAGTCTTTCAGGTTTTCTATATATATAGTATCATGTCATCAGCAGATAATGAAAGTTTTACTTCTTCCTTATTGATTTGGATGTCTTTTATTTCCTTGTGTTGTCTGATTGCTGTGGCTAGGACTTCCAGTACTATGTTGAATAACAGTAGTGAGAGTTGACACCCTTGTCTTGTTCCTGACCTTAGAGGAAATGTTCTCAGTTTTTCCCCTTTAAGGATGATGTCAGCTGTGGATTTTTCATATATGGCCTTTATTATATTGAGGTATGTTCCCTCTAAACCTACTTTGTTGAGGGTTTTTATCATGAATGGAGGTTGTACTTTGTCAGGTGCTTTTTGTGCATCTATTGAAATGATCATATGGTTCTTACCCTTTCTCTTATTGATATGATGTATCACATTGATTGATTTGCAGATATTGACCCACCCTTGCAACCAAGGAAAAAATTCCCAGTTGGTTGTGGTAAATGATTTTTTTAATGTATCGTTAGATTCGGTTTCCTAGTATTTTGTTGAGAATTTTTGCATCTGTGCTCATTAGGAATATTGGTCTATATGATCACATATCTTTTAAGTAGCTGACCTGACACACACTCTGGGAAAATGGGCTGTCAGTCTGAGTCTCAGTTTGCCTATCAGTAAAATGGGGCAAAATTACCTATTTCATTTTATTATTTTTTTTAAGTATTTATTTATTTATTTGTCAGGGAGAGAGCGAGCAAGTGCGCAAGTAGCGGGAGAGGCAGGCAGAGGGAGTAGCAGGCTCCCTATCAAGCAGGGAGCCCGATGTGGGACTTGATCCCAGGATTCTGGGATCATGATCTGAGCCGAAGGCAGACGCTTAACTAACTGAACTACCCAGGCTTTCCAAAAACTTTCTGTTTTAAAATGGGTAATTCAAACATGACTTTCTGAAAAGGAAATATGGGACATTTAAAAGACTTGAAGTGACTCTTTAGGTCAGGGATGTGATTATAACTCTACATAGTTTCTGATTTTAAACAGAGACAGTATCATTAGGTAGACCTGGGCAGCTGACATAATATTTGAGTATTGAACCTGCTTGTAGCTCTGTGAGTGTACCTGGGCCCGGCTTGGGTAATGCTGCATTTCTGAGAAGTGGCCTTTGATGTGAAAGCTCAGTGCAATTATTGCAGATGAAATACAAGAAGGCAATGAAGGTGGGGAGAGAGGATTCTATCTATTAAAATGGTCTTTGGTAGAGAAAATTAAATGGAAAAACTTGAAACTTCTCAGGGGCGCCTGAGTGGCTCAGTGGGTTAAAGCCTCTGCCTTCGGCTCAGGTCATGATCCCAGGGTCCTGGGATCGAGCCCCGCATCGGGCTCTCTGCTCCACAGGGAGCCTGCTTCCTCTCTCTGCTTGCCTCTCTGCCTACGTGTGATCTCTGTCTGTCAAATAAATAAATTAATTAAAAAAAAAAACAAAACTTGAAACTTCTCTCTTCTTTTTCCTAATGGAAAATGAACAAGTCCAGACAGATTTTATGCAGCTGTGAAATTGGACTGGTCAAATTCAACAACTTCTGATAAATTTTGCTGCCAGGTCAAAAGTCACACATTGTTAAACATAGTGCCTTACATTTGCATAGTGAGTTAACAGATGTACAGATATATGTCCCAGGAGGCTTTCCTTATTTAGGACACGAGATCTGGACACTTTAACAGTACCATTCCGAAGTGATTCTTATTAACCACTATGTGTTTGAAAAATCCTTTAACAAATACATTAGGTGTCCCTGAGGAGTTTTTTTATAAAGTAAGTCTTGATTATCAGGTTCTTATAA
Organism: Enhydra lutris kenyoni; assembly: GCF_002288905.1. Taxonomy (NCBI): domain Eukaryota; kingdom Metazoa; phylum Chordata; class Mammalia; order Carnivora; family Mustelidae; genus Enhydra; species Enhydra lutris. The sequence goes on along the minus strand of NW_019154093.1, from coordinate 83,009,133 downwards.
TATAGAACAATGGGATTCCTATACTCTTTTCAATTAATCTTTATTTTTCAGGTTTGAACCTTTATAAACTTAAGTGTTAGGTAAAGAAGTAGGAGAAGGTGATTCTTAGACTCTGCCTGTATCCTTTTGCCTCTCTTGGATAATTGCCAATAAGTTAAATCAAATAATTTTGGCCTGCAAACCTGGCATGAATAGATGTGAGTTTAACTAGGCTTCTTTCAACACAGTCCTCAAGTTAACCGTAATCCTCTGTAAAGTTTCTTTCTTATTGTTCCATTGTGGCATGTCAGCACCATTAATTTCATGTAGGAATTCTTTTCTCCCTTTTTTTCTTGTGACTAAACAGGATGAGAAATATTTTTCTTTCAGGATCTGGAGTAGCTTAATTAAGTACTTCATTTTAAATTTTGACTGTCTATCTTTCATCAAGGCTAGCAAGATTGAATACAGAGGAGTGGGGATATCAGAATGTGATAAAAATGTAATTATCTAAAAATTTCCAAATGCTTTCTTTTTCATTAAGCTAACATAATGTGTGGACGTTGAAGGAGATTTTCTTTAAGTGCTCTTCTAAACGTACTATATGTATGTATGTAGCTAGGAATAAAATTTGGTGTCTCCTCCATCCCTACAGTCTCTTTTCTCTCTTTCTCTGTGTGTGTGTTATGTGAGTTTTTTGTTTTTGTATTTGTCTTAGTTGTTTTACTTTATGTTTTGATGTAAGGTAAATTACAATTTATCTGGGGCTTCCCAAAGTTTTCTATATTCTGTTTATCTGTTGTCAATAATCTTTGCTGGCACTTCATGCTCCATGTTCAAAAATGTCTTACTGATTTTTATATGCTGTCCTCAGGCTTCCCTTATTAATGCAGTTATCTTCTGTTTAAAATGGTCCTCTCCTAAACAAACTATTACTTGAATCTTTATCAAAGGAGTTTTATGCAAGAAAAGTCAAAGCAAAGACTAATTAATAAGGGCATTAGTTCAGTGACAGGCGGTATTACTTAGTGAACCCATCCAACTGGAACATCATATCCAATTTTTTTCTTCACATAAGTATGAGGAGAACATAGATATTAATGAGAAAATAACCTGATTAAGACTTATGTAGCATAGTGGCTTTAGGGTAATGAATCTCTGTAGGTTCAGGCCATTTTCCTTTACTTGCTCTGTCTATAATCCTGTATCCCGAACACTGAAGGTCAGATAGACTGAAGCACTGTAGGATTCTTACTCTTTGTCTTAACCAGCTTAGGCTACTCTAATAAACTACCACAGACTGGGTGGCTTAAACAACAGGTATTTATTTCTCATAGTTCTGGAGCCTGAGAAATCTAAGATCAAGGCACTGGCAGATTCAGTTCCCTGTGAGGACCTTCTTCCTGGTGAGATGGACACCTTCTCACTATATATATTTTCACATAGTAGGGAGAGAAAGCTGTGGTCCCCTCTTCTCCTTATATGGGCACTAATCCCATTACGAGGACACTACCTCGTGATTTTACCTACCTAATTACCTCCAAAGGCCCCATCTCCAACTATCATTATATTAGGGATTATTGTTTCATCATATGAATTGGGGGGGGGAGGGATGCAAACATTCAGTCCATAGCACTCTTCAAAGAAAAGTTTAATTTTCATCAATCTAGTATTTGTTGAGCTGGCTACATTGACTGGGCACCGTGCTAGGTATTGTGAATAGACACAAAGGCCCAAGAGGCTTGTGTTCTCTGACTTACTTATTTGTGAGTCTGAAATACCTTGGGAGTGTCTGCTAACGAATGTCATGTTTCTCTCATGTAAAACATGGTGGCAGTCCTCTGACATCTTGCCATCTTGTTAGGGAGATGAGGCATAAATTTTGTATAAAATACAGTGTTCTGTAACTACCCGATGTGTCAGCACAGATGATAAAAACTGTGGAGAGTCAGACAAGGGAGCAACTACTACAGGACAGAAGATTAAAATCAGACGGTCTTTAGTGGATCACTTAGCTTATAAATCTGAGAATATGATGGAGATGGGTAGTAGAAGGATGGAATTAGAGAGAGACTAAGGGGACCAGAAGTGCCGTTGTTTCCTGGAATAATCATTACCAATATCTTTATCATTTTGTTCTTAATGACATAGTTTTTTTTTTAAAGATTTTATTTATTTATTTGATAGAGATCACAAGTAGGCAGAGAGGCAAGCAGAGAGAGAGGGGGAAGCAGGCTCCCCGCTGAGCAGAGAGCCTGATGCGGGGCTCGATCCCAGGACCCTGGGATCATGACCTGAGCCGAAGGCAGAGGCTTTAACCCACTGAGCCACCCAGTCGCCCCCTTAATGACATAGTTTTAAAACTTTTCTACATCTTGTTGCTCTCTTCTGAGGTTTTACTAAACCAGTGTGTGGATTCATCTGGTTTCATGGTGATAGATAACTGATTTAAAAAAAATCATTCCTTTAATACATGTTGGCTTGAATGCTTAAAGATAAAATGTCTAGTGTGAGGGGTAGGAGGAAGACCATAGGAGACAGGAAGGGAGGGCAACTGGGAGCAGTCACCTCTCCTACTCCTAGAACTTTTTGATTTTGACTTGATTTTTATGCTGCTTTCAGAAGTAGCCAGGTAAGCTTGTGGACACCATTTACAAGGGAATTCAGAATCCAAGAATCTTTGAGGCAAGAAAAAGAATGGGTTAAGATAGGAGAAAGATGGAAAAACAGACACTAAGAATAGGATCATTTGTCATATATGGCATAGTTCATTCTCCTAGTTGAGAATGCAGGTATCCTGTCCTCTGACCTCTTCTGTCCAGCATATCATTGGCCTGATCTAGTTCATTTCAGGGATCCAGAGTAAGCAAGCATCTGTTAGCCAAGTCTTTGGTTAGCCCAAATTAGCTCATGTCCTTTACTGCTTGTTTCCTCTGATTATATAGTACATATCCAAACCCTCAATTATCCAGAATAAACCAGGGCTGCCTGTTCTGTGTGGAAAACATTTGACAATGGTTATGAGTCTCTTGGCAAGACCATGGCAGGGCCTTAGCCATTTAATTGCCTGTTCCTTTAAGATTTTGAAGTGCCCCTTCTTGTGTAAGCCAGACACATTTCCTTGATGAATTATTTTAGTGGGCTCCTTCTGAAACTTCAGTCATCCTGAAAAATACCTCAGGAACCTCTTTGACTTTAATTTTCTGTCTTAGTCCTATTTGTATATAATATCTGTGGTATCTGATTCTCTGGCTCATATTGCTAAAACTCACGGTCTTGCATTTCTGGGTCACTCTTAAAAAATGGAGAGAACTTGATTACTAATGAAAAGTTGACTCATTTCCTTCCAGGCAAGGCTGACACTGAGTATCAGGAGTTCATAATTAGTCTCCACAGAAGCAATCTCTTTGATTATAGGACATCACTTATTCTTTCTTAAATTTTATGAGAATTAATGAGAGCATCAAGAGTGGAAAAAATGATAGGCATTTATGCTGTGTTGAGAAGATATATAAAAATGGTATCTGGAAAAAGGTCCTACATGAATTTAAGTGGTTTATTCCCTGCAAGTTTAAATTTGGGACAGATCTTCCCAGACCATTATTTTATACATGTATCAGTCATTTTTAGCCTTGTGAGATTTATCAGCAGGTCCAATTCCATAAAGAGTCTTGCGGTATCTACCAACATTCTGGTCTGACAAAAAAAGGCTCTCATGTTTTGGCCACCTGTTTTGGAGAAGATGATAAGGTCTTTCTTTCCCTTTAAGTTCAGGATTCTTATTTATTCTCCATATCTTGTTTAAATATATTACTCTTTACCTCTTTATGCTTCCTGTGAGGGGTTAGCTGGAAGTGTGAGTTGTGCAGGAGTTCATTTACACTGATGAGCACTGAATGTGTCTGTGCATTTGGAACGGTGACAGGTAGGCATCGTGGAGGATGGAAGAGGACAAGGCACAAATTTTGTGCCAGGAGCCCCGTCTTAGAGTGGATCAGTGGTGAAGACACACACAAGCACTGACTCTAAGCATTAACATCCTTGGACAGTGTTGCTGAGGAGATTCAAAGCCAAAATTGTAGAGTTATCATACTTAGGAGGTTAAAAGGACTTTGACAAGCACTTTGCTTACTCATTTTGTTTTATATATGAGGAGCCCAGGGCTTAGTATGGCCAAGTGACCTCCCCTGGATTACATAACTGATTAGAATGTAGACTGGGACTAAAAATCGTTCCTTACACTCCTCTAGAGGATCTAAAGATTCAGCACTATTTCCTTTCATTCTTGGTACGAACCCCCAAGGAACTAATGTGAGTGAACATGTATATATATGTGTGTATAGATGTATCTATGTCTCTAAATAGAGCTATGTATGTATCTATCTAATTATCTAGAGAGAGATAAAAGGAGAATTAAAAAAAAAAACTTAGTGCTTTTATGAGGCAGTTTTAAAGACCAAGAATTTTAACTCTAGCTATACATTTTGTTTTTTAACATTCCATGAGACAAAACAGTGTGGAAATTCTTTTTGAGTTCCTCATAAGGGAGGTCTATCCCATATGAATATCCAAGGGGCCATGGAACATACAAAATGGAATCATACAATTTTAGAGCTAAGGGAATATTAGAGTTTTTTGTCCTAGCATGTTTTATTATTTTTTAAAAATTTATTTATTTATTTGACAGAGAGGGATCACAAGTAGGCAGAGAGTCAGGCAGAGAGAGAGGGGGAAGCAGGCTCCCCATTGAGCAGAGAGCCTGATGTGGGGCTCCATCCCAGGACCCTGAGATCATGACCCGAGCTGAAGGCAGAGGCTTAACCCACTGAGCCTCCCAGGCGCCCCTGTCCTAGCATGTTTTAATACATGAGGAGGCTGAAGCTCAGAGAAGTTAAAGTGGGCTGGTACAAGGTTAATATCTAGTAGCAGAACTAGAGCTGGCTTAGAAGTTTGTGGGGCCACTCTATCAAAAAAGATCTGGGAACATGCTGAAGTCTTAAGTAAGAGATTTGTAAAACAATATCCTAGTTACATTTTTATTCTTATTGAGATAAAAAAAACCCATGACTTTATATGTATATATGTAATACATATATTAAAAAATATATTTGTTCAAATATGTCCTAAATACATCTCACCTGCCACCAGGCAAGGGTTTTCTAAAGCGGAATGATTCAGGAGAATGGAGCCACATCAGGTATGGCTTTGCCTTGACCCAGTTTAGTAAGTAAAGTGCCTCCCCAGAGTTAGTGTGAAAATGTGGATTGGGCTGTGATTTATATTATGGTGTCTACCATCATGCTGTTTTGGTTTAGATTTGGGAGATTTTATTTAGCTTCAACTTGGTTGCTAAGTACAGGTCCAGCCTGGGCCATTTCAGGTTTCACAGTGTCTGTTTTGCTTATTACTCCGTCTTTTTGGGGTAATGCATTTATGTCCACTTTGAATAAACTTGAATGTACACTTTCAGGATGCTTGTTTGATAGTTTCTCTGGTTTGGAAGGCTATAAGTCATTGTAATATCTAAGTTTTTTTTTTTTTTTTTTTTTTTGATCCCTTGGGCCATGGTCCTTTTAAGGTAAGTAGTGCTTTTTGTCATGAGTCAGGGTATCAGGGTTATACACCATAATTTTTTCCCATGATGTCCATTATTTTTATTATCTTTGGTTCTAATTATGCAGAGCTGTGGGAGGTGACAGTGATGTTCTTTTGACCATTCAGTTGCCTTTCTGAAATTGCCTATCTGAAACATACTTCATTACAGGTGTTTCTAGAGTGGCCTGACTTCTGGTAAACAGAAAGTTACCTAAATTTCAAGCACGTGTTTTGAAAGTGTTTTTGCCTACGTATACTTTAATTCCTGTCATGACCTTAGAGCAGGGATCAGTAAACTTTTTCTCTAAGTTCCAGATAGTAAATGTTTTAGGCTTTACTGGCCAAGAGGCAAATTGAGGATATTATACAGGTACTAGTATATCCCTTTAAAATGTAACCATTTAAAAAATGTAAAAGCCAGTTCCCGGGGTGGAGATCCAAAACCATCTGGTATTCATCCAGGGCAATATTTGCCGACCTTTACCTTAGAGCCTAATAGTCACTTGAAGCATCTTCCAAGCGCATGTGATATAAACTGGAAGAGCCTTTCTTTGTGGTCAGTTGGTTGTTTTTTTTTGTTTGTTTTTTAAGCATACAAAAGAAGTTCTTGAGCCAGATGTTGCTGAAGTTAGAACAAAGAATTACATCTGAATCCTCCTGTGTCAGTTTTTGGTTGATGCTGCTTTTCTAGTTGAGATGGTCAATACTGGAGGTCTACACAAAAGTAAGATCCTGTTAAATTAATGAGTGGTATTAATAAAATAATGAAAACATTACATTTTTTTGGACAATAACTGTTCTCTTACTGTCATAAAAGTAATAAATGCTGATGGCATTAACTTCACGAAAGTTACCCTTTGTGTGGAAAGATTTTTGGGGTGTTATGGTGATGGTGATGGTTTTAATAATTGCTCTCAAAAGCTTATAATCTAGAAGAAAACATAAACAGACCAAATCCAATCTCAGCAGAATAGGTAGTGTAAAGTATGCTTCCAAGTATAGGCACCAGTAGGCTAAGAGCTGTGCGCTGCTAGTGTCTTCCATATGATGTGGGTTTGTGGGCTTTGCTGTTGTTTTTTTTTCTTAAAAGATGCAAGAATATGTAAAATAATGATAGTGTTGTATTTTTAAAAGAAATAATTTGTATGGTATCTAGATGTATGTCAGATAAACTTTTTTTAAAATTTTTTTATTGTGTTATGTTAGTCACCATATAGTACATCATTAGTTTTTGATATAGTGTTCCATGATGCATTGTTTGCATATAACACCCCATGCTCCATGCAATCCGTGCCGTCCTTAATACCCATCACCAGGCTCACCTATCCCCCCTCCCCCATCCCTTCTAAAACTCTCCGTTTGTTTTCCGGAGTTCATAGTCTCTCATGGTTCATCTCCCACTCCGATTTCTCCCCCTTCATTTTTCCCTTCTCCTAATATACTCCATGCTACTCCTTATGTTGCACAGATAAGTGAAACCTTATGATAATTGACTTTCTCTCTTTGACTTATTTCACTTAGCATAATCTCCAGTCCCATCCAAATTGATGGAGAAATGGTATTCATCCTTTCTGATGGCTGAGTAATGTTCCATTGTGTATATGGACCACATCTTCTTTATCCATTCGTCTGTTGAAGGGCCTCTTGGCTCTTTCCACATTTTGGCTATTGTGGACTTTGGTGCTATGAACAGTGGGGTGCATATGGCCCTTCTTTTCCCTATATCTGAATCTTTGGAGTAAACACCCAGTAGTGCAATTGCTGGGTCATAGGGTAGCTCTATTTTTAATTTTTTGAGGAACCTCCACACTGTTTTCTAAAGTGGCTGCACCAATTTGCATTCCCAGCAACAGTGTGGGGCCACTCTATCAAAAAAGATCTGGGAACATGCTGAAGTCTTAAGTAAGAGATTTGTAAAACAATATCCTGGTTACATTTTTATTCTTATTGAGATAAAAAAAACTCATGACTTTATATGTATATATGTAATACATATATTAAAAAATATATTTGTTCAAATATGTCCTAAATACATCTCACCTGCCACCAGGCAAGGGTTTTCTCCACAACTTCTTCAACATTTGTTGTGTCTTGCCTTGTCGATTTTTGCCATTCTAATTGATGTAAGGTGGTATCTCAGTGTGGTTTTGATTTGAATCTCCCTGATGGCTAGTGATGATGTGTCTGTTAGCCATTTGTATGTCTTCTTTGGAGAAGTGTCTGCTCATGTCTTCTGCCCATTTTTTGACTTGTCTGTTTTTTGGGTGTTGAGTTTGAGAAGTTCTTTATAGATCTTTGGATATCAGCCCTTTGTCTTAGTGTCATTTGCAAATATCTTCTCCCATTTCATGAGTTGCCTCTTTGATTTGTTGACTGTTTCCTTTGGTCTATAGAAGCTTTTTATCTTGATGAAGTCCCAAAAGTTCATTTTCACTTTTGTTTCCCTTGCCTTTGGAGACATGTTTTCAAAGATTCCTATGGCCGATGCTGAAGAGGTTACTGCCTATGTTCTCCTCTAGGATTTTGATGGATTCCTGTCTCACGTTGAGGCCATTCATCCATTTAGAGTTTATCTTTGTGTATGGTGTATGAGAATGGTCCAGTTTCATTCTTCTGTATATAGCTGTCCAGTTTTCCCAGCACCACTTATTGAAGGGGCTTTTTTCCATTGGATATTTTTTCCTGCTTTATTGAAGGTTATTTGACCATAGAGTTGAGAGTCCGTATCTGGGCTCTTTACTCTGTTCCATTAGTCTGTGTGTCTGCTTTTGTGCTAGTACCATGCTATCTTGGTGATCACAGCTTTGTAATATAGCTTGAAATCTGGCAACGTGATGCCCCCAGCTATGGTTTTTTTTTTTTTTTCAAGATTTTATTTATCTATTTGACACAGAGAGGTTATAACTAGGCAGAGAGGCAGGCAGAGAGGGGTGGGGGGGAAGCAGGCTCCCTGCTGAGCAGAGAGCCTGATGCAGGCCTCAGTCCCAGGACCCTGAGATCATGACCTGAGCCGAAAGCAGAGGCTTAACCCACTGAGCCACCCAGGTGCCCTGTTTTTCTTTTTCAACACTTCCTTGGCAATTCGAGATCTTTTCTGGTTCCATACAAATTTTAGGATCGTTTGTTCCAGCATTTTGAAAAAATGCCATTTGTATTTTGATTGAGATGGTATTGAAAGTATAGATTGCAGCATGGTCATTTTAATGATGTTTATTCTTCCGATCTATGAGCATGGAATGCTTTTCCATCTTTTTGTGTCTTCTTCAATTTCTTTCATGAGTGTTTTGTAGTTCCTAGAGTATAGATCCTTAATCTCTTTGGTTAGATCCAAAACCTATGGGATACAGCAAAAGCGGTTCTAAGGGGGAAATATATAGCTATCCAAGCCTCACTCAAAAAAATAGGAAAGTCCTGAATACACAAACTATCTTTACACCTTAAAAATCTGGAGAATCAACAACAAATTAAACCTAACCCATGCATGAGAAGGGAAATAATTAAGATTAGAGCAGAGATCAATGAATTAGAAACCAGAAATACAGTAGAACACATTAATGAAACTTGAAGCTTATTCTTTGAAAGAATTAGTAAGATCAATAAACCACAGATAAACTTTCTCAGACCCTAGTTTTGTAGGATTTTCATTTTGTTCCTATAGAGCCATAGACTTTGATTTTATATAGCAGATCAGATACAGATGAAGGAATTTCCAAAGTCGAGGAACACTTTATTTTTAAGACAGTTGAATTTGAATACACAGTTGACTCTTGAACAACACAGGCCTTTGGGGTGCTGAGTCCTGCACAGTTGAAAATCCACAAAACTTTTGATTACGTGGAAACTATGATTGCCTATTATTAACCAGAAGCCTTACTAATAACATAAATAATCGATTAATACATATTTTGTATGATATATGTATTTTATACTGTATTCTTAGAGTAAAGTAAGTTGGAGAAGAGAATATGTTATTAAAAAGTCATAAGAGAAAATACATTTATGGTACTCTACTGTATTGAAAGAAATCTGCTTATATGTAAATGGACCTGCCAAATTCAAACTCATTTCATTCAAGGATCAATTGTGTACTAATAGAGGCATCATTTGTGGGAAACTTTTCTATTCCGTTCAACATTTATAAGAATTATGAAGTGCCAGATAATCGGCTAGGAATTACTTTATTTGTATATGCTATCTTGGTGTTTTTCAGTCTTTTTATCATTATCACGCTTTGCCCCAAAGAAGCCTTTTTAGGCTTTTTGGTCTTAATTCCTCCTCACCCCCCAAAGCAGTTTTAATACCACAGATATACTGCATATTTGTTTATCTACTGTGGCTCTTTGGAAGGCATAAACCATTGTAATACCTAAGAATGACCCCCAAGAACCAATTTTTTACCTCTTGGGCCATGATCTTATCTTAAGGGAAGTTTTTGTCTTAAAGTAGGGTTAGACATTGTTTATTTCTTATCCTATGATGTCCATTATTTTTATTATCTGTGGTTCTAATTAAGGATATTTAAGTGGGGTTTTGTAGTGTTTCAGAGCATTTTGATATTATATATTTAATTTCCAATTATCCATGGAACAATTTTGCATACCTACATGTGTGAGTCTCCCCTCCCCCCTTTTTTGGGGAGAATGATTTATTTAGAACCTACAAAGGAATATTTTTAATCCTCTTCAAGTTTAAAGAAATGCAGATTTTTCTCCAGCCTTCTCTTACATTCAGGTTTGGTTTGAAGGATTTGAGTACAATAATAATAATAATAATAATTATAATTATTATTATTATTTTTTAGAGTGGGGAAGGAGAGAGAGAATCTCAAGCAGATTCCACACCCATTTGGAGCCCAGTGCAGGGACCAAACCCACAACCCTGAGATCATGACCTGAGAGGAAATCAAGAGTTGGATGCTTAACCAACTGAGCCACCCAGTCACCCCTGGGTACAATTATTTTTCAACTAGGAATCTTTTCAGACCAAACCATAAGCTTTTGGAACTGTTTTACTTTTAGACATTTCTTTTGAACTTTAGAACTTTTAAGGCAGTCATCCACTCATGCTGGGGAACAGAAAGCAGGCACCCATACTCATTTTTCTTCTCTGATATCTTGTTTAATTTTTACTGCTCATTCTCTTAAGAACGAGTTCATGCTTCTGAGGCTACTTAGTAGGGTGTTATGTTCCTCAGGACTCCAGGCTTCTGGTGGTTCATATAACCAGTATTTTATCAAGGAATAATAAAACTACAAGAGAAAAGATGACCGTGTGTTTGTGTTTGTGTGTGTGCGCACATGTGTGTATACATACATGTGTGTTTTAGTTAACTTCACATTTTGGGGGAATATATGATTGAAAAAATCTCCATACGGGGTTGGCTAGTCCATTTTGAATGAATTAGGGGTGAGTGGGGGTTAAGAAGCCCTCCCCATATCAGGAATCTTAATAGGTTTGATAATCCTTTGGATAAATAGTTCAACCTGATGGTTCCCAAACTTTGAGTGTCATTAGAGAGCCTTTTTAGGATTCCATGGACCCTTGCATTTTTCTTCTCACTTCCATTGAGAATGTGAACACTGCATAGTTGAAAGCCTTCTGTATACCAATTACGGTGTTAGTGTGGTGATGAACAATTCTTAGTGTGTTGGGAAGACAAATAAAGGATAATGAGTGATATGATCTATTAGAGTTATGGGAGTATGCAGTGGGAGATTCAAGCCTGTTTCTCAGAGGAAGAACATTTAAGCGGAAGTCTGAAGGAGTTTTAGGGCTTAGTTCTGAGAAGTGGGTCAGGAAAAGTGTTTTGGCCTGAGTGACCAGCATGTACAAAGGTCTGGAGGTGAGAAGTGGTGCACTTTAGCATGTTCTGGGAGCTGAAAGAGAGAAATGCATAAAGGAGAGATAATTTTGAATTGAAACCATTTTTTTAAATTTCTTGTTTGAAATGCAATGCATAGTACCAAAATCCACCAAAAAAATCAGTAGCCACTATATAATACCTTTATATTTTAATAATCATAACAGTATCTGCAGTCCATTTAAATATGGACACAGGACATTCTTTAGTAGTCTAGAGAGTGCTCTGTGTTTGCAGATTCCTTGCAATGACTATACAGTGCATAGCTTGGCAACAACTGGCTTAACTCGTTCATTTTTGCCTATTACTGTGGAGGGTGCTTTTTGTTAACTCAAATGTTTAGAGTATGTTTGCCATGTTGTAATTAGAAGTAGACATTTTCTGAGTCCAGTGCAGTAGAATATGGCAGGGCACTGAATAGCGCTAGAAGACAGAGGGAAGACCACCTTCTGTTATAGCAGCAACGCAAGTCTTTCAACACTGTTTGTGTGCCCTTGCCCAATCTTTCAAGTGATGATTGAAGAGCCTGGGTGCTTGGTTCAGCTTTTGAGTTCTGATAAATGAGCCCTGACTGTAAACTGGAAGATAAGGGTGTTTGCGAATTCTTGTGTAAATAAAGCATGGTTTCGCATTGCAGTGGTTACTGATTTCATAGTCTCTGATGAAGATGAATGATGCCATGAATTTACAGCTTTAAAACTAGTACCAGTGCAGCTTCTTTTTTGGTTTGGATTTATTAAAATACATGTGTGTTTATTGCTTTATTTGAATGGGGAAGGGGTGAAAAACCTGAACACACAGAAACCAAGTGAGGTGGAGTTTCAGAAGATAATTCCCAGCCTCACAATTCCCTGTAAAATTCTTTTCCTGTGGGAAACTTTTAATTTGGAAGCATTCAGCCTAATGTGGGAACCAAGATTAACATTTTCTGAAATACTGCTACAAGAAAAGCAGAAATGTACTGTTCAGGAAGCTGAATTTACATAGTAGAAAAATGGGCTGTCCTGCAGTATTTGGTAGTCTTTGTTTATTAGTTGTGGTAAAAAGTTTGTGTGTGTGTGTGTGTGTGTGTGTGTGTGTGTGTGTGTGTGTGTGAGAAAGAGAGAGAGAGAGAGAGAGAGAGACTGATTGTATATTTGTCTTTGTTTCCTTTACATCAAACCAGCAAAGCCCTAGAAAGTGTGTTTCACCACAAACCAGCCCAGTACTGGGCCCTAACTATACACAAATACTTTTTTTTTTAAAGCTCTTTTTGTTTTCTCTTCTTGCTGAGTAAGCTGTAGTGTTTCCTTTTCTTTCTTTCTTTCTTTCTTTCTTTCTTTCTTTCTTTCTTTCTTTCTTTCTTTCTTTCTTTCCTTTCTTCTTTGGGGGAGGGGAGTAAGTGTGGGAGTAGGAACAGCAAGAAGTCAACATCACAGAGCTTCTTCCTTTTTCTTCCCCTCCTTACCAGGAGGTTAACTAGGAGTCTGCATGTGTTGTTTTTTAATACCAAGTCAGTAATTAGCATAACCCAGTTATCTTTACACAGAGTTACAGAATTAAGACGTTGACAGTCTGATGAGATATCAAACTGGAGGCATGGGAGGAGGGGGACAATGAGGTTAGACTACTGGGATGGTCTTGAATGCCACCCTCAGAGTGTATGTAGACTTGATTCTGTAGGCTCTGGGGCATCTAGAAGTTTGTAGCTGGAACCTCGGGAATTAAATGCTATGGAGGAACTTTCACTGGTTACAGTTAGCCTTGGCTGTTAGCAATTATTTTTATCTACTTTAACATGGGGAACCGGGGGAGGGGGCAGGAAACTAAGCTGGCATTATGGTCACAGGAAAGAACAGACTGATTTGGGGCCTTTTCAAACTGCAGACCTTTGTTACTGACCAATGCTTAATTTGGTTTCTGGGTTTTGTTATTTTTTTTCTCCTGCCTTTACCTCATTTACCTTAACGACAGCTCCCCCCTCTAGAGCTCAGCTAGGGCAGGCTGCCACTGCGGACTGGGGGGCCGAGAGGTCCAGAGCAAGAAGAAAGTGGGTTGAAAGCAGAGTTCTGTTTAAAGAATTTTCTGCTGGAAACTAGCCCAGAGGGAGTAAAGAGGCGCTTTAATGAGGAGCAGCTGCGGGGCCGACGCAACCCACATGAGACATTTTTTTCCCCTCCGTTCCACATTCTGTATAGTTTTTTAAAAAATCATGATTTTGAAATAGCTGTTTTGTGAAGCACGCCTCTCTTTTTCTTCTTCTTGTATGTGGTGGGGTTTTTCTTTGTTGTTTTATTTTCTTAATGACCAAATCCTCACTAAAAAAAGCTAAAGGCAGGGCTGCAGCAAAGCCCTGGATACAATTTGGGCTCACCCTGCTGATAGAGAACATTCGGTGGAGAAAACAAGGAGAGAGAACACTGGCTTTTATTTGGAAAAGGGGGCTTATTTCCTGCTCAGACTTCAGTCTTCTTGGAGCTGACACAAGCTGCTACAGTGTTTTAAGCTTTTCTCTAGATGAGTGGCTATTCACTTAGGAAACTTGAAAGAACAAAATTTTCTGTCCTGTATTACTAGGGAGACTGATGCTGCACTGCAGCCATTGCCAGATAGATTGGAATTGCTATTCAAATCCCAGCTTCGTTGAAATCTGTAAAGTGGCCACATGTAAACGCATCCAAGCTGCTGGTGACATGTGAGAGTTGGGGTCTGTTTCTCATCTGTTTTATTGAGGGGGCACAGTGTGGGCGTCCTTCTAGTTGGAATGCTTTCTAGTTCCACGAGGAGGAATCCCTTGTTTTTCTCCCTCTTTCCTTCCCTTCTTCCCTACCCCCACTCCATTCCCCATGTGTGTTTGAGCAGTAACAATGAAAGAGTGGACTTCTTTATGTCAGAAATGGCAGACTTTTTCAGAAGAAAGGTGTGTATATATCTGTATGGGCCTGATAAATATTCAGATTAATTCATGGAATTATTTTACAGGGAAAAGCCTCCCAAAACTTTTTCTATATTTCCAACCTCCTCTGTTAACTGTATTCTTTCAGAGTTCCAAAGCTAGAGAAGGGGGATAAAACAGGAGGAAGTCACTGAGAGAACTGCTAAAATAAGTGATAAATTCCCTTCAGAAGGGAGGCCTTCAGACAGTTTTGGGAACAAAAGGAGATTTACTTATTTATTTATTTAAAGAAATTTTTTAACATACACCTCTAGTTCAAGATACAGGCTAGTGGCTGGGTGATGGACATTGGGGAGGGTATGTGCTATGGTGAGTGCTGTGAAATGTGTAAGCCTGATGATTCACAGACCTGTACCCCTGGGGCAAATAATACATTATATATATATATAGATATATAGATATATTTTTTTTAAGATTTTATTTATTCATTTGACAGACAGAGATCACAAATAGGCAGAGAAGCAGGCAGAGAGAGAGAGAGAGAGAGAGAGAGGAGGAAGTAGGCTCCCTGCTGAGCAGAGAGCCGGATGCGGGGCTCCGCTCGATCCCAGGACCCTGGGATCATGACCCAAGCCGAAAGCAGAGGCTTTAACCCACTGAGCCACCCAGGTGCCCCTACATTATATATTAATTAAAAAAAAGATATAGGCTATTTTCCAAAAATTATACTGCAGTAATAGCTTAATAGAACTACAGATTTCTGAGAGAATTTGGATGATTAGCCCATGTTTCCGGCCTCTAACCAAACCCAACTTGAGCCATCTCAAGAAGGGAGCTATTGTAGTTCTTATTTTCAGGCAGTCTTAATTTCCACTCAGACTAACAGGGTATATGGTATACCTGTATTACAGTTGAACAGGGATTTGCAAATTCAAAAGGTCTCCTGCCTTAGGAAATAGGGGTCCTTTATTTCTGTCTCTCTCATTTACCCATTTACCTGCTTTCTTCCCATGTCCATAATTCCCCTTAGCCTCCTAGAGCATGAGGGATAATCTTGTACCTCAGGATGATTCTTAGGGTTGATTTAGCCCGTGTTCTGCCAGACAGAACACAGTGTGGGTTCAGTAGGGGATTTGGGAACATATTTGGATTGAGAGACCGATTTTATCCATCACATGATACTTAACCTTTTTTGTGAGCCAGTTGCTTAGTGGTATATAGGTGCTTATGGTATTCAAGGTACCTGTACCAAGTGTCTCAAGACATGCCCTCCCCTACAAGAAGAGATCAAATGGGAGTTCGAGAGAAGCTCAGGAAATACATAACATAACAATGGCTCAAACAAAGTAGTACCGTACTGACAGAAATAATGGAGTGCATAACATGACACTGCATCTGCTGTTGGGAGGATCAGAGATGGATGAGATGGTTTGGAAGGCGCTTAATGGAAGACACAGATTTTGAGCAGACCTTTGAAGCAAGGATGGAAGAAAGGAGCATAAATTAGAGACATAGCAGATGCGAAAGTTTTAGAAGATTTTTATATAGGGAACGGTAGACAAGAGAGAGTATGGACATTATCTGGAGTGTTCTACTTAGGAGTAAGGGATTGGATGATAGGAGCACAGCAGACGAGTAGGCCATAGACTCTAAGAAACTCGGATTTGAAGGGCTGGATGCTAATGCTGGTTTCTGAGCAGAGAAGTAACGTGATCAAAATTATGCTTGAAAAGGATTATTCTGTAAGTAGTATGCTTAGGTTTAGTGAGGGATTTCCTGGCTATCTTCATGGAGAGATGTGAATAGGATGCTGACGCAGCTAAGATGATAGGGCTGACTGAATAGATGCCGTGTTGGGGCAAGACCTAGTAGAATACATTCAGTTAAGTGCTGTTTGATGTTTCAATAAAAGATTTAGGTAAAGATAGAAATATAGTTGTAGATGGTGCAAAAGTGCAGGAAATTGCTAGATTCACAGATAGCAAATTTGGGGCAGGCCATTTAGCTTTGGTGTTCTTATCAGTAAAATAGGGGTTCAGACCAATTGATTTCTGAAGTACAGTGCAGTGCTGAAATTCTGTGATTATAGAAATAAAGTGTAAAAGTTATCTCAAAGAAACTTGGGGTAAAGATTCAGCATGGTGACAGGTCCAATTATTGCATTCAAAACTGTGTTGTACAAGTATAGGATGCAAGAAATACAGCATGAGTAGTTTGTGTGAAAGAAAGATCTGGCATTTTAACTGTATGTTCAGTAGCTCATAATAGTACTTTGTGTCTTCTAAAAAAGTGAACACAGCTTTATGCTGCAGTAGTAAAAATATAGTGTCCAGATTGTCCCAAGTTCTTTGCTGTGCTGGTAAGATCACATGTGTTATTCTTTCCACCCCCTCATTTGGGGCACTGTGTTTGTTGTTTGTTTGTTTGTTTTTAAGATTTTATTTATTTATGAGAGAGAGAGAGAAAACATGAGTTGGGGGGAGCAGAGGGAGAGGGAGAAACAGGGTTCCCACTGAGCAGGGGTCCCTGAGATCCTGAGCTGAGCAGAAGGCAGACGCTTAACCGACTAAGTCACCTAGGTGCCCCTGGGGCCCTGTGTTTTAAAGAGGTTTTTGATAAACTAGAATCATCTAGTAGGAGGAGGCAGGATGGCCCAGTGTTTGGGGTACATGGGCTTTGGAGTCATATGTGGGTTTGAACCCTGCCTTTGCCATCTCCTAGCTGTGAAATCTTAATCCTAAGCTTCAAGGTCCTCAGATGCGAATGTGGATCATAATTTATCAGTACTGTTACAGGGAATAATAAAAGACATAATAGCTGTAAAATGCATGGCAAATACATAATATACAGTAAGTGCTTTAAAAATATCGGTCACTGTTATTACTATTTTAAGCAGAGAAGAGCCACTGAAATGGTGAGGAGGTCTGGAAATAATTTTATACTAAAGCATAGTCCAAAGTACTGAATCCTGTAAAAGAGAAACCAAAGGGTCAACATAACTATCTTTAAGTTCTTGAAGGGCTACATGTTAAAGAAGCAGAAGGCTTACTTTTTATTCTAGAGGATGGTAATTGCCACTAAGTGAAAATTTTAGGGAGGCAAAAAATTTTTAAAATGAGATATAATTCACATAGTATTAAACTTACCCTTTTAAAGTGTACAATTCAGTGGTGTTTAGTATATTCACAGATATGTGTAACCATCAACAGTATCTAGTTTCAAAACATTTTTATTATCCCCACTCTGAAGAAGCTCTCTGTTCCTTAGTGGTTTCTCGATTTTCCCTTCCTCCTAGCCCCTGGCAACAATAATCTCTTTTATGTCTCTATGAATTTGCCTATTCTGGATGTTTCCTAAAAATGAAATTGTATACTATGTGGCCTTTTGTGTCTAGCTTCTTTCAGTTAGCATGATGTTTTCAAGGTTCATCCATGTCATAGCATGTATCAGATCTTCATTCCTTTTCATGACCAAATAATATTTTATTGTATGGATATATCATTTATCCATTTATTTTTTAATTTATCCATTTATCAGCTTATGGATATTTGGGTTGTTTCTGCTTTTGCTATTATGAATAATACTACTATGAATTTTTTTTTTAATTATTTGACAGAGATCACAAGTAGGCAGAGAGGCAGGCAGAGAGAAAGGGAGAAGCAGGCTCCCTGCTGAACAGAGAGCCCATTGTGGGGCTTGTCCCTGTAAAGGGACAGGTAAGAACTAGATGGAAGAGAAAGGGAAACTATCTGTGAAATTAGGCCACAGTTACAGAAGTTTGGTTGTGAATTTGGAAAGAAAATTAGGGCTTAATGAAAAATATTCACTAAAACATTTCAAAAGAGATTTGTTAATTTAAAAGAGATTTGTTAGGTTAAGAGATCTGTACATGTTTTAAGGTAAAGAAATAGGCTGATTGATGTCTAGCCCTCTGGAACATCTTAAATAAGAAATTAAGTATTATTTTATTAAGTTTCACATAAAAATAAGATGTAGTTCTATATATGGACTTCAGGAGAGTGAGTCATGTGTACATTATATTATCTTCGTGGTGGTCTACAGACCCCTCCTGATCTGCCTAACAGTATGGCTCTCATCCGTTTAGCTGGTACTTGTTTCCTTAATACCTTTGGGAGAGCCACAGAGGTCTCTTTGCTATTCCTCAAACATGCCAGGACAATTTTCTATTTTAGGTCCATTGTATTTGCTGTTCCCTCTGCCTTGAACACACTCCTCCCCCTCGATACCTGCTTGGCTAGTCCCTCACATCATTTAGGTGTTGACTGAAATGTACCTTCTCAATGAGGCCTTCTCTGATTTTCCTATTTAAAACCAAAATATTTCATTTTATCTGGACCCTACTATTTATTCCCAATTCCTTCACATCCCCCCTTTCTTGTTTTATTTTTTTCATAGCACTTAACTCTACCAAACAAATTGTATGTTTTACTTACTAATCTCGTTTTTTGTCTTCCCTTACTAGAATTTAAAGTCCATGAGTTCAAGGACTTTCCTAACACTAGACACTAGAACAATATCTGGCACATAATAGGCACTTACTAAATGTTTGTTGCATGAATGAATGAGTGCAATATTCTTTGTAGAAACTGATGTGAGAACATTCTTCTTCTTCATTAACATCATTATTAATGAGCATGTTGGATGCTATATATGGAATTGGGCTTCATATATTTTCTTATTCGAGTTGTCAAACTTTTTCTTTTTTTCTTTTATTTATTTGAGAGAGAGAGAAAACAGAAGCAGGGGGGAGAGGAAGAGGGAGAAGCAGACTCTCCGCTGAGCAGGGAGCCCAGTGTGGGACTTGATCCCAGGACCCTGGGATAGTGACCTGAGCCAAAGGCAGATGCTTAACCAACTGAGCCACCCAGTCATCCGGCAAACGTCTATAAAGCACCAAATAGTAAATATTTTTGCAGGCTAAATGGTCTCATCACAACTACTTAACCCAATTATTATAATGCATGAGTAGCCATAGACAATCCATAAATGAATGAGTATGGCTGTGTTCCAATATGACTATTTATGACACTGAAATTTGAATTTTACATAATTTTCAAATGTCACAAAATATTTTCTTTTTTTGGACATTTTTCTAACCATTCAAAAATGTAATAACTATACTTAGCTAATGGGCCATACAAAAATAGGCAGTGGGCCATAGTAGCTCTACAAGCTGTATTTGCCCACCACTGCTTTTACCAGTTTCTTAAACATACCTTAGTTGAAACTTATTTTCCCATACTTGGTAGGGAGCAACAATGCAGATTAAACCCTAGTGACACATAATTCAAGAATATTCTTTGGCTCCAGAAATTTTCATATTGTTTCATTTTTGTTTTCCTGGGAACCTTATGTTTTCTTTACATGTTTATGATACTAATATTTAAGTGAATTTGCATTCTCTGAGCAGATGCCACATGATAGTGTTGGGGAGGTCTTGGTGGTGTAATAGTCCAGGAGCAAAGCTGGGAAAAGCCCACCCAGGTTTAAAAGTTTGCCTATTTATAGGTGAATAATTTCCGTATGGGTGAATCAAGAGTTGTCAGCCAGGCTTAACGCCCATAGGACTGCCAATGTGAATGAGAATTGTGTTGCATTTTTTTTTTTTAACATCATCCATAACAGACTTCCTAAATAAGTTACAAATGCTTTTAGTAATATAGCTCAGGGATAATTTTAGCTATGCTACATTGGCAGTTCTTCTACTTAAAAAGAATCAGAAAATAACCTATTAGCAGATCAAGCTGTGATTTGAATAAAGCATCATATTTTTCTCAATAAGTACAAAAAGAGAAAAACCATTTTTCATTTGCAAAACTTTTTAACATAAGGCTGTTCACATACTTGATTTTGTCGAGTTCTTGTAACAATGTATGTAGCTTTAGTAACTATTTAAAATGTGAGAGAACTGGGGCGCCTGGGTGACTCAGTGGGTTAAAGCCTCTGCCTTTGGCTCAGGTCATGATCCCAGGATCTCGGGATCAAGCCCTACATTGGGCTCTCTGCTCAGCAGGGAGCATGCTTCCCCCTTTCTCTCTGCCTGCTTCTCTGCCTACTTTTGATCTGTCTGTCAAATACATAAATAAATAAAATCTTTAAAATGTGAGAGAACTAACAGTGAAGTTAAGCAACACATCCAAGATCACAGCACCAGGACTTAACTCCAAACAGGTCTTCTGACCATATGATGTGCAGACTCCTCACAGAAACTTCAGCCAGTCTTTTGTTTTCATGCTTCACCCTCTCCTCACTGCCTCTCCATTTCTAGCTTCACATGCTCATGAAGATGCTCAGAACTCTAGAGGTTCCTGGCTCTGCTTACTGTATTCAGATCTAGGAGGAGGAGAGTGGGCTGTCACGAGTTACATCAGTACCACTGGAGCTACCTACCAGCTCCGTTTCCTCCTCCAGCCATGTTAACTACTACACAGTTCTGGGCATGTTCTCTCTTAGTTCCTTAATATCCGGTCCTCCTCCTTTTCTCAATGCCTGGGACCTCTGAAGATTTCACCTCGCCAACCAACACCTAATGAAATGTCTTGGATGTGATTGGGCATAGACAGGCAGGAGGAATACACAACCCTGGTGCTTCAAGTCTGGGTGATAGGGAGAATCAGGACATAGAGTCTGCACTTAGGGAGCTGTGATGGGAGCTGGTTTTGAGGGAGGTGGTTCTATTGGTTTAAGTGTGTCATCTTTGAGGTAATGATGGAGCAGCCTTGTAGACCTAGTTTTCTATCCTCCAAAAAAGTAAAATGGAGAGATAAGTTTAACCAAATATCTGAGGCAACAGCCAGATGGCAAAATTTATAGTTAGAATCAAAGTCTTTGTGTTACTTTTGAATGCTTCTTAGAGGTCTCATTTAAATAACCTCTATATTAGGAAAATGGGGGCTATCCGTGCCTTTTTAATGTTGTTTAGAGAGTGTAGGATTGTCGTAAATACTACACACAATTTGGGATGTTTGCATATCTTATGAATCAATGGGTGGCATATAAAAAGATTCCTCAGGGCGCCTGGGTGGCTCACTGGGTTGGGCTGGGGATCATGGTCATGGTCCTGGGATCAAGCCCCATATCGGGCTCCCTGCTCCGGGGGGAAGCCTGCCTCTTCCTCTCCCACTCCTCCTGCTTGTGTTCCCTCTCTTGCTGTGTCTCTCTCTGTCAAATAAATAAATAAAATCTTTAAAATTAAAAAAAAAAAAAGATTCCTTAACACACCATGTGGAGAATGTTACAGAATGTTATTCTTGAATTGTTTACTCTTCTTCACTTTGGCATTTATATGGTACCTTAGATATTTTTGTGTTATTATCATTATATTTTGTGCTTTTTTATTTGGTTAAAACTGCCTGCTATTTATATTTTAACAGATACAAGCTTGTTAAAAAGCCCCTTTCCACCCTTCCCCTTTCCTGTACCTCCTTTTTTCTTTCTCCATCACAGAGAACTGTAACCCCTGAATATAACCCAGAAATCTAGATGTAGGCCAGTTGGTGTCTTAATAGGAACAAGAAAAGGACTTATTTCTCAGTACCTCATTGAGAGAAAGCACAGGATATTTTATCTACTCTAAATTGGAGAGGATAAGGGGGTGGGTCCATGCATTATCATGTGAATGTCCTAATCCTGTCAAATGGCTTAGTCAAAATGAGACGGGTAATGAATTTAAACAGACAAGTACCAACAATGCTGCACAAACAAGTGTTGTTACATTGTACCAGCCTGTACCTACAGGAGCAAAGCTGTGGTTGCATTTTGTCTTTGATAAGGATTGTGCTGACTGGCCATGGCAGACCATGCTGGGTCACCCCCCTGGTATTCTATCACCTACTAAGACTCGAAAGGACACACGAGTTGTTAAGTTCTCTAAGCACTTCTGGACCAAGGCAGTTTTATAGGTTGTACCTTTAGGTCTCTCAATTCACAATCTAGTGTTTTCTTGAATGCACTGCATTACCTTGTAAGTTTTTGGACTTATAAGAAGTCATATGTTTTCATGGACTCCTCTCTTTTCTATACAGATGTCTGGAGGGTTTCTTGGGAGAATATTGTCAACATCGAGACCCTTGTGAGAAGAATCGCTGCCAGAATGGTGGGACATGTGTGGCCCAGGCCATGTTGGGGAAAGCCACGTGCCGATGTGCCTTGGGGTTCACAGGTGATGATTGCCAGTACTCGACCACACACCCCTGCTTCGTTTCTCACCCTTGCCTGAATGGAGGCACCTGCCATGTGCGTAGCCGGGATGACTATGAGTGCACCTGCCAAGTTGGTTTTACAGGTAACAAATGTGACTCAGGGCCACATTTTCCTACTCTCAGTAGATACCTTTCTTTAGCATCTCTTAGATCTTGACATGCTGCTCTTAAGGATCCTCTAACTCTGGTATGCGTTTAACATTATGATAAGGAACTACAGTGTTCAAGACAACTATCTTTAACTTCCTTTTGAGAGTTCTAAGAGGAGAGAAAGAGAAAGGCAGAAGTATTTGACTTCCTAAAGTATGTATGTCAAGATTGGGGATCAGAACTTTACTTCACCGTCACTAGGAGAAAAGCTGTGCTATTGATTACTTGCTTCTTAAAATGTCTCCCTAGACATTCAAAGCACTGGTTTTTCGGTTTTCTGTACTCTGACTATTCCTTTTGCTTCTGCATTGCCTTGCCCTCATCTGTTAAATTTTTGTGTTCCTTGGAACTCTATTTTGAGCCCACTTTTGAGCCATATCACAGCTCCCCCAGCTCACTATCTCCAGTGGGTTCAGCTGTCATTATCTTCATCAGTTGCTGGTGACTCTTACAGTCATCCTTTTCACTCCACCCCTACCCTGACATTCAGGCTCATATTTCTAACTATCTACTGCATATTATACTTAGAAATTTGGCAAACGGTGCCTCACACTCAGCATGTTGATATAAATGGGTGTGGTGACGTATAGTCCAAGTATTTCAAACTAGACCCCTCCTCTCCCTTACCCTTAGACTCAGGCCCCTAATCTAGCCCCTGAAGCAGCTCTCACCTGTCTACTCTTCCCTCTTTCCTCTCCTGCTCTGCAGTTGAGGTCCATCTTGTCTATGTTGGTGACAGCTCAGCCCCCATCTGGGTTCCTGCAGTTGTTCCCTAACTGGTTTCCTTGCCTTTATTTTCTCCCTGTCTTGCTCATCTGTCCCATTGCCACATCTTTGATCATAAAAGCCAATCTTCCCACAAACTCACCTACTTAAATGCCCAATGATTTTTATCATCTGCAGAGTCAACTGCAAACTCTTTTACATGGCTTTCATAGCCCTTCATGGTCTCAGCCTTACATCTTTTTATAGCCTCACTTCCCACAAGCATCTAGCTCTAGTCACACCAACAACGTTCTCATCATTTCCTGAAAATGTCATACTTCCTGTTGCCGCCATGCTATTGCACACCCTTTGCCTGGAATGTCCTTTTCTATAATTGGTGATTGCCCAATGTTATTTAAAATTCTGTTTTAGTGACTTTTTTGTGATTCCTTTAGGCAGGTAGTCTTTATGTTCTTTTATCTTATATGTCACATTTTATTGTAATAATTTTTTTATATGTCTCTCATGTGACTAGATTATGAGTTCTTCAGAGGTGGGTTTGAGCTTTATTCAAAATGAACCATAGATGCTTATTAAGTTAGATGAGGAAAACAGAACCATTCACTATTTTGTCCCCTGCTACACCAGCATTTCTGTAAATATGATAAGCAAAAATTAAAAACATACTCAGTAAACTAAACTGGATTGGTTAGTTTGGAATACTTGTCTTACTGATTTTTCATTAAAAGGGGTTGGTAGAGGTAGAGGATAGTTAGAATGGCCCATTATCTTCATCATGACTATGACAGAATTATTGTTGTGATTCATTGAAGAGATTTGGTGGTTAAAAGAATAATTTTTTCCTCATTGTTAGTTTTGAATTGTTTTGCTCCCCAACAGAAGGGAAGGCCTAGCCATTTAAACCATTTTAATCCTGACTAGCGGAAATGGCAGTAATGTCTTCTTAATAATTAAAATGTTACTCTGAAATGATCCCCATAATAAAACTTCTTCCTTTGCCATGAAAAGGATCTCTTCTTGGTGTTCTGCAGGGCTCTTATTATTTTCATACATCTGCCACTTTTGTCTGTGTTTGGGAATTACAACTTTTTAAGTTTACCCTTTTGGTTTTGTGGTAGCCCTTAGACTCCACCTAGTCAGACCTTCAATCATGGCTGAAGAAGCAGAGTTGGGAAGTTAGTGCCTATATGTAACAAAGGTTCAAGACCTTTCTGTTTCAGTTGTAGGCAAATATTCTGTACACATGGTTTTCAGAAGGAACCATTTTTATCTCTTCTCCACTGTAGGTAAGTTCCTCTCAGAGGAATGAAGAAAAAATAGGAAGAAGAATTTTAGTTCCTTCTTTTTCTCTCTGCATCCTAAGATACATATGCTGTGCCCAGTTTTTTTTTTTTTTTTTAAGATTTTATTTATTTATTTGAGAGAGAGAGAGAGTACACACAAGTGGGGGGAGGGGCAGAAGCTAGAGCAGACTCCCCACTGAGCAGGGAGTCTGATGTGAGGCTGCATCCCAGGACCCTGGGATCATGACCTGAGCCTCAGGCAGTTGCTTAACTGACTGAGCCACCCAGGTGCCCCTGCTATGCCCAAATTTTTTTGTACCTTTCACCTTTGATGTGACATTCCTTGATAGAGAGCATGTCTGTGTGCTCATGTGTCACCTTCTTTCTTTTAGAAAGCCTGCTTCCTCCTCTCTCTCTGCCTGCCTCTCTGCCTACTTGTGATCTCTCTCTGTCAAATAAATAAATAAAATCTTTAAAAAAAAAAAAAAAAAAAAGAAAAGAAAAGCTGTCATGGCTTTCATTTGTTTTTCTATGAGCTTCATATATTTGGGTGTTTACCTAGACAGCCAGTTGGAATAATAACAAGTTCAGGAAGTTCTCATAATCTCTAGCTAAAAACAAAAAGCTTAAGCTGATGAAAACAAAAATCCATATGAATACCAGATTTACTAATAGGATGGGAATTTTTTTTTCTCTTTCTACCTCAAAGACATAGGATCCAGCACATCAGAGTCTTCTGACTTCCTCTTGTATTTTCCTGCCTGAGAGTCCGCAAGACTTACCTTTCTAGACCTTTATTCTCATGACAGCTTCTAGTTTTTTTCATAGATAAGTAGCCAGAGATTCTTCATCCTCATCAAACACATTAAGCAATATTTATAGCAAGATCACAATTAATAAAATGTTCCCTAGAATATGTGTGTGGATTGTGTTTAAAGGAAATAGAAGTAGCATTGACTTGTTTTCTATCATATAAGAGGTCTGTTTAGTAACTATATATTGTGGAAAATATCAATGCATTTTATTCACTCAAAAGATATGCTTTGAGAGTCTACTACAGGGATCCAGCCCCTGCCTGTGTGGTGGGTGATATAATAAATGGAAACAGAAAATTTGGGGTCTGCTTACATATGTGCAGATGTGTGTGTGAGACAGAGAGTGATTTAGGGAGCTGAGAAGGGCAATAAGGTAGCTTATGAGTAGAATTGTCGAGTAGGAGTTCACTAGGTAAACAAAAAGGAAGATGGCATTCCAAACAGAGGAGCAGCTTATGCAAAGACAAGGTGTGAGACAGTAGGTAGATCCAGACCCTTCTTTGTCCCCAAAGGGACAGATGGAATTCTCCAAGGATGGGTTCTATATGACTAGCCTACAGTCCCCTCCGTGTGCTCCACTGGGTCTTTGTATTTGGCTGAGGGCCCTAGAGAGTGCTTATATCAGATGATCTTGAGGGCTCTGATTTGGGCTTCCTGTGAAGTTCAAAGAGCTTAGGGATGCTCCACACAGTAAGTAACGTTAGTTGGGTGGGAGATGTGGGTTGTTGAGGACGGGGCTGGCTCCCACTTCAGTGGGCAGCACAGAGTTCTTCTCTCCTTCCTTAGGTAAGCTGTGCCAGTGGACTGATGCCTGCCTGTCTCATCCCTGTGCAAATGGAAGTACCTGTACCACTGTGGCCAACCAGTTCTCCTGCAAATGCCTCATAGGCTTCACAGGACACAAGTGTGAGACTGATGTCAATGAGTGTGACGTTCCAGGACAGTGCCAGCATGGCGGCACCTGCCTCAACCTACCGGGTTCCTATCAGTGCCAATGCCCCCAGGGCTTCACAGGCCAGCACTGTGACAGCCCCTACGTGCCCTGTGCACCCTCCCCCTGTGTCAATGGTGGCACCTGCCGGCAGACAGGTGACTTCACGTTTGAATGCAACTGCCTTCCAGGTAAGAAGACTCCCTAGTGTCCTGGGGTTGGGGGATACACCTTCAACGCAGGAGGAGGGTGGTGGGTGTGGCTTAATTGCTCCTTCAGGAAATATTCTTTGCAGCAGGGAAAAGGGAAAATGAGAATTTTCTGTGGGGTGGGTTGCTGGTGACGGAAGAGTTTTATGGGCTAATAGGGTCCATAAACTGAGTAGGGGGTAATTTAACATGTCAGAGTTTATGATGATGAGTGGCTAGGAAATTGTTTATTGTCCTTTTTGGAAGAATAGCAAGAAATAAGAGAAACAGCTCTGAGAAAGATAGATAGGTCTATGGAATGAAAGGGAACACAATGAGAATTAGATGTTGAAAAATATGTGTGATTAGTAAAGTGCTTTACACTGAATTGACAGTAATACTAGGTGATCAACTTTCCTTTATGCTTTCACCTCTGAAGGAATAATAGATTATTTTCCTACCTACCTAAATGTACCCGCCCACCTTTTATAATGTTCCCTGGGCTCCTGGCCCTCTCCGTGTACCCTCTGAGACTTTGGGTAACCTTGCTCTGACTTGAAGCTAGAGAATTTTGGAATGGGTAGTGCTTTGTTACTCAGTGGGCACTTTTTGATGCGTGCTGATAGATAAGGTATGGCACAACCAGACATAATTACAAAACAGAAGCCAAAAAAAGAGCAACGTATGGGAGCTTGGGTCCCAGGGTTCCGGAGAGATGGAGAAAGGAGCAAACCTGGCCAATTCTCTAACCCCTTGTAAAAAATGAGGAGGAGGTTGAAAACCGAGAATTTTGATTAGGAACAGAACGCAAGCAGCTGGAGCAGATGAATTACTAAGCAACAAAGATTCTGTTTTTATACAAATATCCTTAGTCCGAAAACAAAAGAAGGAAAATTGTAGGGGGGAATAAAGTGCTAAGTAAGCAGAATTGCCTCAAAAAGAAGTTGTTCTAGCTACTCTTCAAAATGGGGATCTTAGATTCTGGTCTTGTGGATGTGGTTCACATATAATGGGATTGTGTGTTTTATCTTTTGGGGATTAAAGGTCATATGTTGGTCCTTGGTATAAAACCAAATGGTAATTAATTCATTTCATTCAGTAAAAATTTATTGACTGCCACTTGTTTTCTGGGCACTGTGCTATGTGCTTAGAAAGGAGTGATACAAGATGCTGCCACATAATAAAAAACTTTTTACCATTTAACTATAAGCCACAAAAACAAGCTATTAATTATATTGCTTTCAGTTTCTCTTTCAATGAAGAGTAGGTAATAAATCATTCTAGACACTAAATAAATTTTATTGACAGAATATTACTGTCATCCACATTATCTTGTAGAAGAAATAACTAAAAGGTATCTTTCTTCACTCCCAAATTTGTTGGCCATATTCCAAAGTTTAAAGAAGGAGCCAGAAATACAATTTAATTTTACATATATTCTGATACTCTAATGATCTAATAGTCTAAGTGGCTGATAATTGAGGTTAGCATGATTTATTGTTGAGAGCTAAATGTTTTTTTTTCAGTTTCAAGAAAATTGTTTTAATAGTTGCCTAGAACAAGAGGTTGATTTGGCAGAGAAATACTGACGGGAAGTCAGAGAAGTCAATAAAGGAAGTTTTTAGCTAAGAGAGAGTGATTGTTCACTCCCATAGTCTGCATTGTTATCCATTAGCCATGATAAGAACCTTAGGGAATTCTTAAGAGTGTGTCCAGGAAAGGATCTGTCAAACCAGAATAGTATCTCCTCCTTGAGAAAGGAAATAACCAGGGATTCCACAGCTGAGAGGCTGCCAGGGCTTGTGGGATGGAATAAGGAGATCTTGGCTGTCTCTTACGCTCTGCTTGTAATTGAAAGCAAGACATTTGTTTACTCACTGATGAGTGTGTGTGTGTGTGTGTGTGTGTGTGTGTTGGGGTTTGGGATGGGGATGCAGGGGCGGAGAGAAGATTTGGCAAAGAGAAAACTAACATTTATTCAATGCCTTTTATGAGTTAGGCACCGTGCCAGGTACTTCTGCATCCTTTAGCTCAATTATACGAAAACCTTGGGGATAGGTATTATTTTTCTAGTTTTCCCAGGTGAAATAGCTCAGGTTTGGAGATGTTAAGAGATTTACCCAAAGTTGCACAGCTAACATGTGGTTAGGCTGAGGTCTGAAAACCAGACAGGTTATTTCGAAAGCCTCTACATCTTACTGCATCACAATGCACTGTTTGTCTATCCCTGAAGGTTCTTTGAAAATGTGTGACACTTTTTTGTTAAATGCTTTGAGATGTTTGGATTAAAAAAAAGTAGGAGATACTTCTAATTATGATCAAATACTCTTTGTTACCTATCAACCTATGTATGGCACCATACAGACATTTCAGGATAGTTAAGTAGACTGGTTCTTTCCTTTTGGGGTTTCATGATCTCAAACAGATGACATCAGCCTAGACAATGTATAAAAAGAAATTTTAAAAAGAATTCAAAACAATAGATGATGCAGGATGTATTTACACAGTTTGCAAGATTTTATTCTCCTTGTTTTTATGTGCCAGGTGGAGTTTGGAAAGTATTAACTTTATTTCCATATAAGGAAATAGTGCCTGGAGATGATTTTTTCTGAGAAAGTCCTTTTCATAATGCAATACCATTCTCCTTGCCCCTCCTTCCATTGTGCTCTGCACTATTCAAGAGACTAAAATATTACTTAAAATAATAATCACTATCTCAATGTAAATAACACCCTTATTTGAAGGGAATCATTGTTTCAGTTCTAAAAATGGAGAAACCAAGTCAGCAGGAGGGAAAAAGGCTTGTTAGGTTATTAAGCAACTCCCATGTGTGCTTCCTGCCACATTTCAAGTCATTGCACTTTTAATTGAGGCCTACCCTAATCACCCTATTTCAAACAGTAACCAGCTCCCTCCCCCCTTAATTATTGGCCCTGGTCGACTTTTTCTTTTCTTTTTCTATAACACTTATCATCTGCTTAGTATATAATTTGCACTATATAATTTACTTCATTATGTCTATTGTTTATTGTCTGTCTTTTCCAAATTCTGCCGCCTCTTCCCCTCTTCGGAGTGGAAGCCAGAATCTTTGTTTTTGTTTAGTGATGTATCCCAAGCACCCCAAAACAGTGCCAAGTTCATAATAGGCACACAAATATTTATCAACCAAGTGAGTTTAGTATAATATCATAGTATTGAGAATGTAATTTTGGTCTTTTCATTTTCTTCCTGGTATCATACATCCTAGACTTAGTGTGCTTTCTTCTTTAGTTCTTGTGTACTCTGGTACTGGATAAGAATTTCAGAGTCCTTTTCAACTCTGAAAGTCACTGAACTGCACATAAGTTAGTGACTATATTCAAATGGTCAAGTTATAGTTCTTTTTCTGCAAAGGACACTATAGTTACTGTGAGTTGATTTTTAAATTTTTATTGTTGAAGTATAGTTGACATACAATGTTATATTAGTTTCGGGTGTACAACATAGTGATTTGACAGTTTTATACATTACACAGTTCTCACCACACTAAGTGTAGTCACTGTCCCTATTACACTATTACAGTATTAGACTATATTCCCTCTATTGTACTTTTCACCTCTGTGATGTATTTATTTTATTACTGGAAGTTTGTCTGTCTTTATCCCTCTTACCTCTTTTGCCCACCCTCCCACCTCCACCTCCTTTCTGGCAACCACCAGTTTGTTCTCTATATTTAAGAGTCTGTTTTGTTTTTTAGATTCCACATATAAGTGAAATGATATGGTATTTGTCTTTCTCTGTCTGACTTATTTCATTTAGCATATAATACCTTCTAGGTCCATCCATGTTGTCACAAATGGCAAGATTTCCTACTTCTTATGGTTGAGTAATATGATTCTAGTATTTGAATATTACTGTAAGACTCATGGAGAGGGAATTAAAACTGCAGAAAATGACCAGTCTTGTGTAACAGAGAAAGAAATGTTTCTCCACAGAGAGAAGAAAAAAGGAAAATATTTATGAGAGAAGCAATAGAATCAGACCAAGGAACCATATTTCATCTTCTCCTTGGATGATCAGCTGTTAATAATCCAGCTCCTTTGTGGGCTGCCATTAAATAAGTCTTTAGCAGAAGCACTGAAGAGAATAATTTTAACATAAGAGCAACATAGAAAATAAATTATTGAATCATTGATTCCCAGTATTTTTGCATTAGGGCCAAATAATGGGGAGCGAATGAGTTAGGCTGGTTTTGTATATATGGATACTTTAAAAAGTAGCCCAGGTAATCAGAGAACAGTGGATTGTTTGAATCTATTGGCTGTGCCTTGTGAGTTCACAGTTTGATTGGCGAATCCTCAGTGTGCTTTACGTTTCTTACTCTCTTATACCTCTCTGTTCCTCTATTATTTTTTTTTTAAATTTCATAAAAAGCTGTCTGATCTGTCCTCTCCAAACAACAGAGGTTTATTCTTTGTGAACCACCTCTGTACTTTACAGGCTGAGTATATGTGATATCCCTATATCATTAAAATAAAGCTTAAGCCCATTTTGTGGCTTTTGTGTCTGAGCTTAAAAACTGTTAGAAGTAATTCCATCTTGCATTCTTATACACAAGGGCATGTAGCTTTCTCTTGGGTATTATATTTTTTTTTCTTGGGTATTATATTAATCATACTTTTGCAGGAATCTCTGGAGCGATGCAGAAATGATCATACCACTTTCCAGGGTACATTATTTTAGTTCCAGTTTTAGTTGATGATCCTGGACGTCTTTCCTATTCTCCTATGCTCTGTAGTTTCAACCATGGTATCTCCTTAGCTTTCTATCACCTTACCCTGCCCACCTTGCCTTTTTATATAGAAATTATTCTTTTTTAAAAAAAGATTTTATTTCTTTAGAGAGCATGAGTAGGGGAGGGGCAAAGGGGGAGAGAGAGAGAGAGAGAATCTCCAGCAGACTGCACGCTGAGTGCAGAGCTTGACAAGGGGCTCCATCCCATGCCCCTAAGATCATGACCTGAGCCAAAAATCAGGAGTTGGACACTCAAGTGACTGAGCCACCCAGATGCCCTAGAACTTATTCTTTATGATGTGTCAAAGGCACCTATTTCACTGAAGTGCCTTCAATGTTCCCAATCCCCATAGGGATTGGAGACCTCCGTAAGGTCTTTTGGTAACTTGTATACCTCTAATACAGCGCTTATCAAGCTGATTGTTTATTTGTTCATCTTTCCTAGTAGACACTCTCTTTTAACTCCTCCTGCCAGTATCCAACTTAGTGCATGGCACAAAATTGAGACCCAGTGAATATTTCACAAACGAATGAATTGAATGTGATAGAAAAGAGAATTATTGTATTCTATAATTAAAAAAAAAAAAAAATATATATATATATATATATATATATACCAAAGTTCTTTTGATTCGTCTTATTCATTTTTTTGACTTTTTTGGTGATGAATTTAGAAGAGTGGAGGTCATTAGGGAGATACCAAGAGAGGTGTCCAGGAGCAGCAACCTGTGTGGGTGGGGGGCTCGGGGATACATGGGCCAGTCATGAGGGTCAGCAAGCTCATCTGGGCCCATTTGGAGAATGGAAGGTGTGTGCCAAGAAGACCAACTGGACCGGTACAGGACCAGTTTGCTTTTGTGACAGATTTCTTCTTGGGGGGTTGTGGGAGAAAATAGACTTGTAGCTCTTTTTTGCCTTTGTCCAGTTTCAGATATTCCTGGTTTTTTCCTCACTTTTTCATCCCTGTGGACTAAAGCTCCTCCAGAGGACTTTTAGCCTGGTATGAGAGAATCCTAGTTGTGTCTTCTCATCTTCCTCGTTCTGCTCTCTTCTTTGTGTCTCTCCAGAAGCCCTTCCACCCTCACACATCCCGGCATCTGAAAGTGGAAAGATACGGATGCTTTCTTGAGAGATGCTGTTC
The DNA here is from genome assembly GCF_002288905.1 of Enhydra lutris kenyoni. Taxonomy (NCBI): domain Eukaryota; kingdom Metazoa; phylum Chordata; class Mammalia; order Carnivora; family Mustelidae; genus Enhydra; species Enhydra lutris. Next base: position 82,976,595 of record NW_019154093.1, on the reverse strand, counting down.
TCTGTGTGGGATGACAAGTTCAAAAAATTCTTTTCTGCTCCCCACCCTCACTGTCATCATTTATCAGTTACATGGGCCATGGTTTTATAACAGCACAGTCTTAAAATGTTCCTTCTAAGTTTAATTTCTCTCCTTTTGGCCTTTTAAGGATGTGAATTGGCTTTAAGTAGTTGACTCCTTTTAGTATGGTCACATGAGCCTCTTTGTAAATCTGCTACACCCATCCCACCCACAGGTCTGGAGACTTGTCTGTTTCCCTTTCCCCAGAACCTTAAAATATATTTTTAAGAAGTGATTGCACCGTAGCTTATTCATATAAGCCTTACCACCACTTTTTCATCCCTGTGGACTAAAGCTCCTCCTCTCCTTGGGTGGACTTTCTTACAAGAATTTGCTAGCTATTTCCAAAAAGAGGTCTGTATCTCTATTTTTAAAGCATAAATCCTGTCTTAACTCTGGAGGAGAACTGATTTGGCTTGAGTTTCCTCAGACATGGGAACTTTTAACCTTAGGTTGGTTTTTCAGATTTTTACAAGGGAACTCTGGGGTCCCAGACAGCATACTGTTTGGAACTGGTTCTGTACTGGCTTCTGCCTACCAGCCATGTAAACTTAGATAAGTCAGCCATATGGCCCTCAACTTCTTCATCTGTGACATAAAAGGATTAGAGTAGATACTTTCTAAGGGCTGTTTGAGTCTATTCATATATAGTATTAGCTAATATGCATAGATCACTTATGCATCAGGCACTGTTTTAAGTGCATTCCCCCCAGTAGAATAGCTTTAGTGAGATATAATTCACATACCACATAATTTGCTCTTTAAATTATACAATTCAAGGGCACCTGGGTGGCTCAGTGGGTTAAGCCTCGGCCTTCGGCTCAGGTCATGGTCCTGGGGTCCTGGGATCAAGCCCCGCATCGGGCTCTCTGCTTGGTGGGGAAGTTGCTTACCCCTCTCTCTCTTTGCCTGCCTCTCTGCCTACTTGTGATCTCTGCCTGTCAAATAAATAAATAAAATCTTTAAAAAAAATTGTACAATTCAGTGGTTTTCAGTGTATTCACAGATACGTGTAACCATCACCACAATCAATTTTAGAACATTTTTATCACTGCAGAAGGAACCCCGTACCATCAGCAGTCACATTGCGTTGGTCCTTAATTCTCCCCCAGCACCGGGCAGCTACTAATCTACTTACTGTCTCTATAGATTTACTTGTTCTGGACATTTCATATAAATGGAAACATTTCTTTCACCTAATATTTTAAAGTTCATTCATGTTATAGGAGGTATCAGTGCTTCATTCCTTTCGTGGCTCTTGAAGTATTCCATTGTAAATTTATCACATTTTTTCCCCTACTTTTTAAAAATTGAAGTATAATTGACATATAATGTTATATTGGTTTCAGGTGCAAAACATTGATTCAACAATCCCATACTCAGTGCTTACCACATTTTATTTATCCATTCACTAGTTAATTGACATTTTGGGCTGCTTCTGCTTTTTTGGTGATTATGAATAATGCCTCTGTGAACATTCCAAAACAAGTTTTTGTGTGGACATATATTTTCATTTCTCTTGGGTCTATATTTAAGGGAGGAATTTCTGGGTTATATGGTAATGCTGTTTAACCTTTTCAGGAACTGCCAGTCTGTTCCAAAGTGGGTGCACTCCTTTACATTTCAACCAGCAGTATATGAAGGTTCCAGTTTCTCCACATCCTCACCAACACTTGTTATTGGCTGTTTTTTTGATTATGGCCATCTGAGTTGGTGTGAGATGACATCTCATTGCAGTTTTGATAGGCATTTCCATGATGGCTAGTGATGTTGAGCATCTTTTCATGTGCTTATGGCCATTTGTATGTCACCTTTGGAGAAATGTCTATTCAGATCCTTAACCCATTTTATAATGGGTTATTTGCCTTTTTATTATTATATTATTTATACTGTATTTTTATTATTGCTATAAGTGTTCTTTATCTATCCTGGATACAAGTCTCTTATCAGATAAATGATTCATAATTATTTTCTCTCATCCTGTGTGCTGTCTTTTCACTTTCTTGATGGTATCTTTTGAAACCCAAATGTTTTTAATTTTGATGAAGTCCAAACTTTCCAATTTTTATTTAGTTGCTTGTGCTTTTGTTATATTTATGAAAGCTTTGCCTAGCCCAAGTCACAGAGAGTCACTACTATGTTTTCTTATGAGAGTCTTACAATTTTAACTCCTAGATTTTAAGTAATTTTTGTGTTATGGGAGAGATCCAATTTATTATTTTGCCTGTAGATGTTCAGTTGTCCCAGCACCATTTACTGAATTAAGTGCTCTGTATATCTAACTAATTTATTCTTTATAGTAATCCTTTGTGGTAGACCCTGTTGATTCCCCCAGAGAGGAAAGAAAGTTTCAGCATCTTGCCCCTGTTCACTCACCTATTGCATATGAAGGTTGATTGTTGAACCTAGGCCCCCTGAGGCCATGCTTTAATCATGAATTAACTCTTAGCAACCTGCTTTCTTACCTACTTGCCTTTGACAGGGAAGAACTACCTTGAAAATAGTCATAAAAAGAAAACATTTTATTTCTTATTGTTGTGGTTATGCTGAAATGCTTCTGCTTTCTTAATCTGTCTGTGGTTGGTGAATTCAGTTAGTTGTAGCATTGGCTAATAAAAATTTAGGGTCACAGTTTCAATTCCTAGTAGTTTGGCTACCAGGGCTTTATCACCTCCCTGACACTATAGTCAACCATATTAGTCTTAGTCACCAGAGAGATCAAGTTACCAGTTCCAGAATACCACTAGACCACACAGGTTCCAGTAGTGGTGGGCCAGGAGCCCTATTTCCCTCCCACACTCTAAAACTTTATCTTTAACTTTTTTTTTTTTTATCTTTAACTTTTCTAAGGAATGTTTTCATAAAGAGCGCTAGGGTAGGAGCAAAGACCTCAGTTTTTGTTCAGACACTGCCACTTGGTGGATCTGTAGATTTGCCCTACTTCATCTTAATTATGGGTGGGCTTAAACCAGAATTTTCTGAATCAGTTCATTTGTAAGACTTTCATACAATTAAACAGATATATGAGTAATACGATAAATTTTTAAAAATCTGAGTCTATAAAAATTTTCACAGCCTTTCTCAAGCTTACTTAGTGATTTATCTGCTGGAATGGACTGAATACTGAATGCCTAGAGAAATCAAATTCTCCTTAGTCAAGCTTTCAATTATCCCCATCTTCTGTGAAGTGATTTTCTTTGGTGTCAGTAAAAAAAATTTTTTTTTTTTTTTTTTGCCACTTAGTTTATACGCATTTACATGACCGCCACTTTATTCAGAGAAACCAGCCATGTTGCAGTGTAACAAAGCAGATAAAGAATATCATCACAGTGGCTTGTGGTAGGAATGAATAAAGCAAGGTGTGATTGTTGTCTGTCCCACTCACCAGGCTGTAATTACCCCAAAAGCAGGGACATTCTGTCTTTTTTACTCACGGTTTAATCCCCAGTGCGTAGTATAAGACCCAATAAATGTTTTGAGTGAGAGAAGAACCTTAGGGACATTTTGAGGAGGCCATACTATATTTCAAATAGGAGAATGATCAGTTGAACATTCAGTTTTAAAGTTGGTAATCTTCTGTCTTAATAGCTAAGGGATTTGGTAGCCAAGGAGAAAGAAAGGAAAAAGCTCAATATGTAAATTACAGAGAAACACACTGGGCAGTTAGGGTGAAGTTTAGTGTGTTGGTAAAAACAAAACAAAACAAAAAAAAACCAAAAAAATCAAGAGGAAGGAAGTAATGCCATAAATGTGGAGAGGAAGTTGAAGAATTTGAAGTGTTGGTAAGTTAAGTTTAATTAATAATAATGCCACCCCATTTTCAGATAGCTTTTTATGTTTATGATGTACTTTATTCATGATATGGCACTTACAACAACCTAGAAAGGCAGGTTGGGCAGGTGGATTGAGCCTCATTTTAAAGATGAGGAAGCTAGTTCAGTTTGTAATTTACCATGTGTTAAATAGCTTATAGGTAGTGAGATTGAAACTTGACCCATATATTTAGACTTCTCAGTATTTTTCTTATGTTCCCTACTTCCACCTAGTTTTCCCAAGCAAACATCCTAAGAAGAAAGTAAATGAGTTTAAATTTAATGAGGTGATCTTTTATCTGTTCTTCCCATTAATCTAGGATGGAGCTGGGGAAAATCTAACATCCTCCTCCCCTGCTTTTTTAAAGAATCAGTGAATAGTCATCTAAGTACACATTTATCTTCACTGGGATTTTATTTCATAAAAACACTTTGAAATACTTGTGAGGTAACTGTGAAGGCATGTCATTGGCATAATGAGTCACTTTGTCTAGCTTCTCTTGAGGCAAGAGAAGATGGAAGATTGGGCAATTTTTTTGTATGGTGAGTCCTGGGTTGACCACCTGCTGGCTACTGAACTGAAATAATGAAGTAGGTCCATTCTGATGACCATGTTCTGTAGAAGAGCTGATCACTTACTTCAGCATGAGAATTCATTATTTTTTCTTGTTCTTCTTTATCCAGGTTTTGAAGGGATCACCTGTGAGCGGAATATTGACGACTGCCCTAACCACAAGTGTCAGAATGGAGGGGTTTGTGTGGATGGGGTTAATACTTACAACTGCCGCTGCCCCCCTCAGTGGACAGGTATGCACACTGTGGTAAATCAGTTAGAGTAGGGGGATGGATTGGTAACCAGAGGCAGGCTCTTACTGAAGTGGACATCTTTTACAAGGGTCTCTGTGCTACATCATTGGGTAGAGCGCTAACCCCATATGTTCTTCTGTGCTCATTTCAAGAATAATATTTTCACAGATATGACTTAGTACCTCAGTACCACACTAAGATGCTATGGCAGATATGAGAGAAGAGCATTACTGACAGACTCCGAGGTCTGGGAAAAGCAACACGTTGCCTAGGATATAGCAAATACTTAATACATATTTAAGAGGAAAAGAACACAATTAACTATGAAAATATAAATGTTCTTACCACACTTATAAAAAAAATAGGTACTATGCAAGTAATTGATGTGTTCACTAATCTTATTGTAATCATTTTGCTACACACGCTATAAACATATCAAATCATCACATTGTGTACCTTATTTTTTCACAATGTATTCTTTAAATTTATACAGTATTATATGTCAAAAATATCTCAGTAAAGCTGGAAAAAAAAGAAACTACAACTTATTAAGTTTCAGTATAGTATCAAAGAATAATAATTATATGAAAAGGCTATTAAAATACTCTTCTTTGTTCCAACCAAAAAGTGAAATATAAGTTATACACACTACAAGAGTTCAGAGCTTATTCATGGACAAAAATCTATCTTATTGCCATGTCCTATAATTATGCAAAGGGTTGGGCAGACACCTTTGATGACATTATATTTATGACACCCATCTACGTTTCTATTTTTTTCCTTTTTTGTGTTCCTTTTTGCACATGGGGCAAGAATAGATTTTTCAGCCTCAGACATTATTCTTGCTTAATTTTTCAACCTCTAGAAGTATCTGCTATTGTCTTAGGCAGATTTTCCACTTATTTTTGAAGGTTAAGTGATTTTATGCAGACATTTGGTTCTAATTTCTGTTTATATCTATTTATCTAACTGAAAGTGGAAACAATTAAGAACTGATTAAGTGACTAAGAACTAAGCCTTTTTGAGAGAACTTGATGATTTAATGTGGAAACCCAAGAACAAGTTAATGTTATAAGGAAGAAACTTCAGGGGCGCCTGGGTGGCTCAGTTGGTTAAGTGGCTGCCTTGGCTTGGGTCATGATCCCAGGGTCCTGGGATAGAGGCCCATATCGGGCTCCCTGCCTGAGGGGCAGCCTGCTTCTCCTTCTCCACCGCTTGTGCTCTCTTACACGCACACTCTTGCTCTCAAATAAATAAATAAAATCTTTAAAAAAAGAATAAGAAGGAAACTTGAACACCAGTGAGGGATTTTGCCCAGCAAAGAAGTCTTAATGTTGGATTGCTGACATTACTACCTGGTATTCTTTAGAATCTCCAAGTTGCTTTCCCTTATCTCTAGGAGCTAATTATTTAGAGTACTCTTTAGAGCTGAACACTATGAAAAGATTAAAAGGGTTTAAAACGTTGGTTACATGATTTCCTGGAAGGGCACACATTTCTGATTTTAATCTCCAAGCTCTCCTTTTAAATACTTTTCCACTGGGTTTCTCTAGAATTGGACTTCCGTAACATTTCTTCTTGGTGTCTTGATCCTAGGATTTTACTCCCAACACTCTGCGCTTTCTGTCATATTCTCTCTTCTCTAGCTTTTGCCATTTCTCTGATAGATTTTTTTTCGGAGACCATTTTTCTTTTCAACTCAAAAAAATTACCGTGAAGTTCATTACTTGACAGTAATAACTGAAAGGATTTAAATTTTTCTCTTTTTAATGATCCTTACAGTGGTATTAGACAGGATGAGATGCTTGTTAGGAACTTGACCCCATCCTACTCTCTCCTTTGTTGTACATGGTACTAAGGGTTCTGATGCCAATGAAGATTAAATGATACGGTGATTTCATTGCTGAGTTTTCTTTGATGCTATACTCCATTTCCTGCTTTGGTATTTATTAGGAAGGTGCATTCTTGGGGAAAGCTATCCCAGTGAAATGATATTTTATCAAAATTTCTTATACCAGAATGTTTAATAAGTACCTCTTTTTAGGAAAGTCCTTATAACATGTGTCTTTCTCCGTGTGTTTTTGTATTTTCTAGAAAGGATAGCAGACTTTGGGGTAAGTTTAATGTGGCAGTATTTATTTCTTTTGCTCTGCTGTCATTTAAAGTGACTCTCAGTCTTTGGCTTTCCACCACAGGTTTCCTTCCTCTTTTCACTCATGCAGATTCTTTGATTTCCAGTGTTTTTTACTGTCCACATCACTAACAGGATCAAGTCCGAGGTCCTTTCTCGGCTGTGTGAATTCCTTCCTGGCCTCAACCCTGTCTGCTTCTCCAGTCTTCTCATGAATCCAATAGCAGTAAGAACTGCTTCCAGTTCTCCTGTATCTACTGCATCCTGTGTCTTCACTCACAGCATTCCTTTTCCACAGATTTTCCTTCTCTGTTCCTCTCCTTGTTATAGGCAGCCTCACCAGTTTTACCTGCCTGGCTCAGGTCAAGTGGCTGCTCCTTCAGGGAACATTCCGTGACCTCTCTCCAGGCTGAGCTAGGTATTGTCCTCTGCATTCCCTTACTACATTACATTCCTCAGTGATAATGCTCACCACATTAATATTGGCATTATTATATGCTTGAAGTGAGGGAAATACCGAGTTATAGGATGACAACTGTTGTTGGTGATACCAGTTACTACTGCTCTCTACACACCTTTGTTCTCAGTAGCATGCAGCTGAACTGTTCGCCATCCCAGCCCTCACGTCATTCTGAGAAGAATAGAGAAAAAATTGGGAGTCATAGGGTTCCTATTTCTACTGATATCAGAGCTATAAATTCAGATTAGTATTTTTTGCTTTATACAAATTAAAGAAATGAGTGGGCTAGAGGCTGGGAGTTAGCTAATGTTTGTTAGTAACCAAATACTGTGCTAATTACAATGTTTTATTTTGTGTAATCTTTGTGATAATTGTATTAGGGGTAGAGTTTATTAAATATCCTTTTTACAAATGATGATGGATATACAGAAGGGTTAAACAGTTTACTCTAGGCACAAAGTGGTTGGGTCAGGGTTTGAATCTAGTGTTGAACCCCAAGTCTGTGCTCAAATCTGTGGTCTTTTTCTATACAAATTGACTCTGGATTGTCCTTCTTTATTTTTTACTTTTTAAGAATTTTGAATCTTTTTAATAGACAACGTTCAACTTATAATTTTATTATTCTAGGATGTGGTGATTTATTCTTTACCTTTTTTCCATTTTAGATATTTTCCTGGTTACTTTGGGGTCAGAAGTCAATATTGAATGAATATTTTATATTCAGTCTGGAGATTTTTTCAAAAGCCTTCTTGCAACTTTATCAGACTTCTCCATACAATTCCCAGCTATAGAGTTGAAGCATGAACAGTTTGGTCTTGCTTTTGACACAATAGAAAAAGAAGGGTTGGAGTTAGTCTACTAGGAAGAAGTGAAGTTGCCAGGTGTCTGAAAAAGAATGAATGGGATTATATAGCTGAAGAAACTAGGTATCAGTTTGAAATAAAGGAGATTTGTGAATTTGCCATTTTTTAATTTTTTTATTTTAATTCCTGTATAGTTAACATATAGCATTATATTTATAAGTTTTTAATGAGAGGAGCCTGATAGGCACTATTTTGTTTTATAAATACATATACAGAGAAGGTTTGGTCTTTAGTAGCAAGTTCTGGGCTTCAAGATGACCAGAAATTTTTTCCAAGTCTTTCATGGTTTGATTTGGGATAAATGAGTCAGCTTCCTTTTCTTCAGAAGGCTTTATTTGCTATCCAGGGAACTAATATCTTTTAGTTACTTTACTGGGGTATTGAGAGAATAAATGGTGCAATAAAAAAACCTCTTAAGCCTTTCATTTATCATGTAAATTAAATTACATTAATTGTAATTATAAATTATACTTAAAACTGTAAATTGCACTTATCATGTAAAACATTCTAGATCTACACTGTTTGATATCGTAGTCATTAGCCATATTTTGCTAGTGAGTATCTGAAGTGTAACAGGTCAAATTGAGATGTGCCACAGCTGTAAAACACCTGATTTTGAAGACTCAGTATGCAACACAAAAGCAAAATGTGTCAGTAACAATGTTTTAAATTTTGGTTTAGACTCTAAAATGATAGTGTTTTGGATGTAATGAGTTAAATAAAATACGGTATTAAAGTTGATTCCATCAGTTTCTTTTTCTTTTAAGTGCTACCAGAAAATTTTAAATGAAATCTGTATAGTGGACAGAACTACTTTAGGTGTGAAGATGTTCTATAGGTATTAGCACAGCTGCTACTGTAGGAGTATCCTCTCTGATCCCGGGTGGTAGAGGGATAGGTTCGCAGTTGTTTGTATAGGGGGGCCTTGGGTTTGTCTCACTAGAAGAAGGCATGTTGCCCTTGTTCTGGTGTGGTTTCCGCATCAGTTATGGACAGGACTATGTTCTGATCTGGTCTTTTCACCTGACATGGCCTTCCAGAACAGTATTCAAAAGCTACCACTCTTCTAGATGAGCTAAAGCCCAGGTGGAAGAAAGCAATTGGTATTGGGATTTGGGCAAAAATGGTTTACTTTTTTTATAGGAATCTTGTTAAAGAGATGTCTGAGTAGTTGGATGTTCCTTTAGGAAATGGAAATAAACCTAAGGATTTGATGAAGCCTGAGCACAAAAGTCTATATTATTATTGTATTAGGCCCCAAGCCATTATATGAGAGAAGTTCTGCTCTGGCAGATATCCACTTAAGAGAAAAAAAAAAAGTTATAAAAGGCTCCCAAATTAATTAAAGCAGTGTAGATTAATGTTTTGTCTACATAGATTGTTATTTGAATTTTCTTTTTAAAGGTTCATTTCCTTCAGAATTAAAGTTGCCTCTAAACTCAACTCACAAATTCCTCTCTGGCAGCTTTTGGTTTGGGTTCACTCCTAGGGCAGATGTGATTTATTTTCCTGTGCTTGTTATTAACCCAGAAATGTAATTTTAGCTTGGGCTTGGAATAGTGCTTTGGGACACTAAGCAGAAGTGAACAATGGAAGTTAGGTGGACATGAGTCAAATAAAACCAACCACATTTTCTCTCAGCTCTCCTTTTTATAACTGATGAGCCCAAAGAGTTGGTTAAGATTCCCTTGACTGTCTGTTGCTCCAATTTCAGTAAAAATTTTTTGGCATGAATCAGCAAGTACATACTGCCAGAGGTGGTGCACTAGCTCCTGTGTCTGGGAACGAAGTCTTTTCGTGACAGTATTTTGATTTTGAACTAGATGCCTCATTTCAGTCTAGACTCTAGTTGGTGACAAGCTGTTCCCTAGGATGAGGCTTTTGTTACAACCACTTTTCTGTTTTTTAAATACTATAGGAATGTAGGCTTTTGGTTGAGAGTGGAAACTATTTATATCTGGGGCTGCAAAACTGTTCTCATTTGTATTCTGCATGGGGGAATGGGAAAATACATCTCCCATTTAAGTTTCTCCGCTGTGAACTCGATTGTGAGGACTTGATAAAAGTCTGTTTTCTGGAATTTTGCTTCACCCAATTTCAGTTTGCTATCAGTTGGGCAGACTGCCAGAGTGCTAACCTGAAGCACCCTCATCCAAAGGTCCCAGAGTTGATGAGTGGTCATGTTGGTGTGAACAGCGGTGAGTGGTTAGGTTAGCCCCCCACAAAATATAGGAGGTGAGACTGAGGGATCTTTTGTGCTCTTGTGGTCCATGACTCAATGTCTGACTTTGGCTACATTCCAGGCAAGATCTAGTTTCATTCCATAGCTTTTCAAGCCCCTGCAGAATTGTTGTAAGGTAGCTTCAATAACATATTTATTGAATAACTCACAGTTATATCCAATATACTATGCTGGATGCTTTAAGAGACACAAAGAAGGAATAAATCAATTCTTATCTTTTAAGGATTGTCAGATTCACTAGGAAGAAAGAAGAAAGTCTACACGTAACCATATAGGAGGTAGAAACTATAAATGAACTTGAGTTTGGATAGAAATTGGGGGCCATCTAAGTACTTGTTTGGTTGAAGGGGAAATAGAGCAGAGTTAACTTCTGTTTTGAATCTGTGTAATAAGAGAATGTGGGTTCTATTGACAGAGATAGAGAAGTGGGCTAAAGATCCTGGTGAGTTCGAGGTGAGTTTTCCAAGAGAAAAGCACGTAACACCCAGAAGGTCAGATTAGAGGTAAGGGCTCTAGACTCAGATTTTGAGTCTCTTTTTGGTTGCTCTGAGAATGTATCTGGTTTGTAAGGGAAAGTGCGGGGTGTGAGAGAAACAGAGAGTTTGGACCTAAATTGTGAGTAATGTCCACACTTCAGAAAATGGAGGAAGAAAGGGACCCAAAGAAGGAAGGTGAGAGAAAGGGATGTCTGTGAGTTGGAAAGCTCTGCCATGACAGCATCCCTGAGCCAGGGGCTGCATTTTAAGACTGTGCCCTTGCCTCAATTCTGCATGCCTCTCTGGTACCATCTTGGTATTTTACCGCTGTTCCTGGTTTATATGCTTACCTCACCTGAGGAGGGCTTTCAGCCTCTGGAGAATGGGGGTGGTGTTACTTATTTTGGCATTCTTGGGACCCATTTTAACAAATAGTAGTTATTGAGTGAATGACAAGAGACTGAAATAAGAATGATAACTATAAAGAGTTAATCAAAATTTTTGATGTCATGGGAATCTTCTAATATGTAGTTTCAATATTAAGGAGAGAAGAATGCCAAATTGCAAAGCGTTAAATTAGGAAAAAAGTGGGTGCTGAGGAAGGAGGAAGAGGAGTGGGTATAGATCACTGATGCAAGATTTTGTACAGCTAAAAGAGGGAGAAATGCAGGGCAGTAGCCACAGGGGACAGAAACTTCATTCATGTGACTGACCGTAGCCCCTTGGCTGGACTGAGTTAAGGCAGCTAGAAGAGGGTTGGTTAATGAACTCGGTTATTTAGGAGGGCTTGACTCTTGCAAGTGTTAGTGGGGGATAATTAGGTGAAATCATTGTTGGGAATGGGGAAAGAGGGAGACAGGAAGTTACAGTCAGAGTTGAATACCAAATTTGAGATCTTGCGGTTGGAATAATGGATCCAAATGTGATCCAGAATGTAAGTGTGCTTGTGATATGGAGTGGATGTGGAAGCTGTTGAGTTGAGAAAAGTAAAGAACTCTTGGCTTGGATGACCTTATTAGTCCTCAACGTAGATATTAATTTCATGGGAAATGGGAAAGGAAAGAGTGAGAAGATCATAAGTCATGTGTTTAAGTCTTTCAAGGAGCTGGAAATTGGTCCATGAAGACAACAGATAGAGCTGAGATTATTTAAATTATAGTATTTAGTGTTTACTTAAAAAATATACATGTTTAGAAAAATGTGGATTTGAATCCATCTCTGTTTTTTAGTGTCAAAAGTAAAACTGCATATACTCATCCCCTCTTTGGTAAGATGAATAGGCATGCTTTTGGTTCTCTTATATCTTCTTTTCACTCTCCAGATTTTGTTTATATGATCTGGGATTTAAAAATTCATATCATAGGATTGCTATTGAATTTTAAAATTTTATGCATTTTCTTTTAAAAATATTCTTGATATTTACATTGCTTTATAATCTAGTTTATAATATTTTGGACTTAATTCTATATATAGCTTGTTTTGTGTTAACTACCAGAACATTTATATAACAACCTTTTCATTCCTGGATTCTTTATTTTGATTTATTTTTTCAGTCAAATGAATACATCTTGGAGTAATTTTTTTTCACCAGAAAAATTGCATGTTGGCATATCTTCAGAGCTCTTAGATATTTAGAAAATATCTTTTGATTTAGTTGCCTTCATACACAAATGGCATCTCGTCTGGATATTGAATTCTTGAATCACAAGTCAATCTTGCCAAGTTCCTAGACATTGTTACTTTGCATCTTGTGAACATTAAGGGAACTCTGATATCAGACAAGTCAGGCTCTCTCCCCTCTCCCTCGTCTCCTCTCTCTTTAAAGTAAAATCTTTAACTACTATTGGTATAGGTATATCCGTATTATTTTATCTTCTAGCACTTTTGAGCCCTTTGGATCTGCAGGCTTCCGTCTGTTCTCAGCTCAGAAAAGATTATTCATTTTTTTAATTTGTTTTTGTGTCTTCAGGAGCTTCTGTTATCTTAATTAAGTCTTCATTCTTTCCTATAGCTAAGATTTATCTCTTGATATTTTAATTCCCTTTGCATTTTATGAGAGCTTAAACTTTTCCTTTATAACACTGATTTATTTTTCTTCATTGTCAGTTCTGTCCTTTATAGCTTCTGATTATGATTTTTATTTGAATTGCATTTTTTTATATTCTAATAGAATTTACTCATTGCATCTAGGTCCTCTGTGATTCTGCTTTGTTCTCAGCCTGTCCTTCATCTGAGTCTGATGTCTTGTATTATTTTTCATTTATTTTTAAAACCTCCATTTGTCTACATTTCTGGAGAATACATAGCCAATTCCTTCCATTCTGGAAGGGAACTTATTTCACAGGTATGCTCTTCATCTGCATCTTAAGGGGTACCTTCTCCATCTTTCATATTGTAGAATGTTTTAATAGGTCCCATGTTTTGTTTTGTTTTGTTTTGTTTTCCATTTTACTCATTCTACTCATAGTAACTGCTTGCCTGTGAATAGTTGATTATTTTTGGAACCCCTGCTGCAGTGAGGTGAGGGGCTCTTTATGTAAATTGGTTTAACAGCCCAGCAACCCAAGAAGGTGGTGAGAGAACCACAGTGTGGGCCTCCACGCAGGGGGACTGAAGCTTGGCACTGTTTTCTTCTTCTTGTATGGAGAAGCCTTTGTGCCAGGGGTCAGCTTTCTGAACATCCAGCTTTGGCACAGCATCCATTGCTGTCCATACAGTGGCTGAGCCTGGATGTTCTTCGGTGCTGCTGCATCCGGAATTTGCCCCAGATGCACTGTAGACCCTTTCGTTGCCATAGCGGCCACAGGAGCCCTGGAACTCCTCAGGGCTTTAAATTGCTATTGACCTGGAGGGGTGAGGTGGAGTTCAGTCCATTCTCCTCACAGCAGCAGAGTGGGCTTTCTGAAATACAAATGTGATCGTGTTATGTCTTTGCTTAAAATGCTTCAGTGGGTCCTCCTTGTCTTTGGATAGAGTTCCAAGGCTCTGTATATAACTCCCTCTTCAGCCATATCTCCCCTGATCCATGCCTTATAAGTGAACCACACTGATTTTTTTTCATTGACTCAAATGAGGCATGCTTTCTCTTCTATTCAAACCGATACACATACACTTATTTCTGCCTGAAATACTCCCCACTCTGCCCTCTTACTACACACGTTTCCACACATATACACACTCTTATACAACCCACTTAACATATGAAGTCACTTTCTCTCTCTCTTGTTAAAGGTAGTTTAAAGTTTATTCAGCTATACTGCAAGTTATTCTGACTTTAAGATAGCATTACATGGCATACTTCTGAGTTTATTCTCAAGATATTCTGTTGTACTGGGGCGCCTGGGTGGCTCAGTGAGTTAAAGCCTCTGCCTCCGGCTCAGGTCATGATCCCAGGGTCCTGGGATCGAGCCCCCACATCAGGCTCTCTGCCTGGCGGGGAGCCTGCTTCCTCCTCTCTCTCTGCCTGCCTCTCTGCCTACTTGTGATCTCTGTCTGTCAAATAAATAAATAAAATCTTTAAAAAAAAAAGATATTCTGTTGTACTTATCTCTATCTGTTTTATAGATCATGAAGTCTCTGGCACTAGGGGGTCATCTGGGTTTGGATCACATAGCAGTGAACAAATGGATTAAAGAACTTTAGAAAGAGTTAAGGCTGGAGACCACTGTGATCTTCAAATGCCGAGACACATGCTGCCATTACTGTTAATATTTGGATGATAAATTCTTGTCATAAATGCAGCCTTAGGTGATTTGAAGGGGTAAGTTTGTAGGAAAATAAAATGTAAAAAAAAAAAATTACACTGAATTGACATGGGCTCTCATTAGGTCCCATAATTGTGGCTTGCCAATGAAACATACCATCCCCAACTGGACCTGCAGAACATAGTGCTCTGTTCTCTTACTTTACACTCCCAAGGCAACCTGTATCCATTAGAGCACTTATCACTCTCAGTGTGTGTTTGGTTGTAAAACTCCTGTTTACAGCCACAACTCTTTTCTTTACCATTATAATTTCATTGTATAAATATCAGTCCCTGGCACATGGTATGTATATATTTGTTGAATGAATGAATGAATGAATAACATGAAAATTTTCAGTTGTTGCTGGCCCGACATCATCCTTTGAAATTCAGGGCTAATACTGGGTTCTGTCAGCATCTCTTTTCCCTATTCCCTGGGATACTTTAGTATCTTTCTTCAGTATGGACCAGGTCTGTACTACATCTGTGAAACTGGACTAATTGTATGAAAAGATTACATTTGACAACAATATAAGCACTTATCTCAGAGTCTGGTACCTAGAAATTGATAAATAAATATATTTTTTTCTATTTGAAGTTAGTAGCAGCATTAGAGAATAAAGAAAACATTGATTCTTTGCCTACTTACCTTCATGTTAGTGGAAGCAATTAGAAGAAGAGGAGAGAACGCTACTGAAGAGGGCTAACTAGGCTGTAGTCTTTTGGGAAATCTTAGGTTTATTCAAAGCGGGAAGGTACCTGCCATAGTGTATAATTACCCTTGAGACATAGTTAGGGTCAAAAGGCAAGGTGAATTGGGTGTGGACATAAATGGGATGGAGTTCAGTGAGTAAGGAAAGGGATAGAATGAGGAGTATGGGTATTGACTGGTGGATGTCAATAAAGTGAAAATGGAAACTTCAGGAATAGGAATAGAATAGAGACACCCTAAAGGTGTGAAGAAGATGAGTTGAAAAGTGATTATTATTTGATTAGAATAACCTATGTAAGAGAATACAAGTACAGATAAACTTTTGTTTAACAAAGATTTTTGAGTACCTCTCAATAAGTATTAACTGGGCACCATGTTAAGTGCTGGGGATTCACTGATGAAGTAAATAGCTACCACCTATTTCTTCATGGAATTTACAGTCTAGGGAGGAACACAGACATAAATCATATACTTATCTGTAAAATTTTGAACTCTAATGAATACCTTCAGGAAAAAAAGAGGTTATTAGGAGAGCATATTAACAGGCAGAATTAATTTAGTTGAGGGTAGGCATGTAATATCTCCTTGAGAAGGTGATATTTCAAGAAAACATTGATAGGATTTAGAATTTCATCCTAAGTATAATGAAGTCATCAAACTCTTTGTCATCAAGAGGTTTGATCATGCAAATGGCATAATCCACTGTTTATATTGAGATCATTCTGGTGATATTTTAGGAAATATATTGGTCAGGATACAGGGAAACCAGGCTTTTGAAGAGTTATAGAAAAGATGATGGTGTCTAGGATTAGGGGGGACATTCATTGAGTTTCTTGCATTTATCCATATGTTTATCCCCTACTCCTGCATTATCCCCTTAGCCACTTGCCTAACCCCCAGGCCTTTTACATACATTTGTGTGCTTGTGCATTGGTGCCCACATTTTCTCATTAGGCAGACCCTGTAGACAACAGTGTTTATAAAGAATGTTTCAACCAGCCTAGACCCAGGAGGAGTAGGATAATCAAGCTTGTGCTCTGTTCTTTCACTTCAGCAGTGGAATAGAACATCTGTGTATAGAGAAGGTTCAGGAGGGCAGAGGTTGTAACAGTCCTCTGCTGTAGTATGGAAGGATGGAACACCACACTCAGGAGCTTGGGTGATTGCTGACTGGAAGGAGATATTGGAGCCTGAATTCTCTTGATTTAACCATGGAAGAGGAGGTAGCAGGGTCAGGGCAAGGGCCAACTAAGCTCATTGTTTATATGTTCCTCATGTTCTGATTGTTGTTGCAATGAGAGCTGACCCTTAACAGGGCCATTGATGTGATAAAAGTTTTTCCCACACACTTCACAGTTGAGAGATGACTAGGAAGAGTAAGCGCTTTATCCTAAAGTGCTAAGGCTCAGTAATCATTTCTTTTCTTTTCTTTTTTTCCCTTCCTCTCACTTCCCAGTTACTTGTAACTCCAAGTCAGATTGATGGTTGGTTTGTGGTACTTTGAGAGAGTCATAATGAGCTGTTTGTATCCCAGTGTGTTTCAACTCATAAATGATGTCTGTTTAGTGGTCCACGGCTCACTGGGCTAGAGCTGGATGCTAATGAAGCCTAGGTCATAGTTTCCATTTCAGTACAGTTCTCTTGGGTTCACTCTATTATATTTACTGTCAGAAGCTATGCCCACAATCTTACGCATTTGCCCTTTGGTTTTTAAGACCATGGGATGAGGCAGTAAGAAAAGATCAACATGAAAGTGACCTACTCCTACAAAACTAATACAGCATACTCATTTTTCTGATGGTAGTGTTGTTTCATTAGTAGTACTACTGAAGTGTCTTGCTCTGTCCCTGTGTTTCTCAATCCTGCCCTATCTCTGAACAGCCAGGTCAGAGTCCCCTTCCTTATTAGAAGACTAACTTGATCTGTTATGACCTCACACCTCCAGCATCCTTTTCAGCCCTCAAAGATTTCCATTTTTCATTTTGTCTTTTTCTAACATTCTTCCAAGCTGTGCAGATGTGGACAAGTCACTGCACCTCTCTGGTCCCATTTTCCTCATCTGTAAAATGAGCATGTTAGATTAAATCTAAGGTCTACAGTCTTTCACCACTGATAACAAGTACCTAGTAAAGTGCCAGATATGAAAACTGAGGTCATTGGCAGACACAACTTCTATCCTCAAGGAACTTATAGTTTAACAGGGGTGGGAACTATACATAATAAATAAGTAAATATAAAAATATAAAAATAAATATAAAAGTACAACTTTTGATGTTGGCAGGATGGATTGAATGGAATAGATGTAATGATGGAGAAAATTGGGGAGATGTGAATTTGAAGATCTAGTTAAGAGAAGTCAAAGGATGGGAAGTTACTAGCCATACAAATAAGAGGAGGAAGAATATTTGAGGCAGAGAGAATAGGGTATGCAGAGGTTCTGAGGTGAGTAAGAACTTCAAGTTTAAGGAACCAACAGTAAGCCACTGTGTCTGGAGTAAAATATACGAAGGGAAGATATGGATTTGAGGTGTATTTGAGAGGCAAAAGTGATCAGCCAGAAAATTATCAGGAACTGTAGGTGGCTGCAAGTATTGAAGGTATCACCCAAGGATTTGGTATTGCAATACTTTGTAGATAGCCCAGACTCATGGTGGCAATAGAGAAAGTAGTTGCTAAAAACAAGTTATTTCTTTTCTCCTTTGCTGATAGGAAAAGGGAAGGGCCTAATAGCCCACTGCCTTAGTCTTAACGTTAACTGGCATTAGCCTGCAGTATCTGGCAGGTGGAAATTACTGAGAGGGATAATTGAGGCCCTTAAGAACTTGCCTAACTGAGCTTTGTGCAACATATTTGGGAGTTCACCAGCAAAGTTTGTGTGTTGACACAGATAGTATCCGTGCTAAGACTTGTTTGGGTGCAAGATTTAGTAGTGTGGTAGGGCATGGCTACAATGCAGCTCTCCCTTTTTACCAGACATGTTTATATGCTAAGTAGCTCATAACGTAGTACTTTTTCCTTCTTTCAGTACCAACAGAGAGCCATTTGCTTTTAGTCCCTCTTATAGTGTACTGGCAGATTAATCTTCAAATGCAGTTTTGATCATGTCTTCCCCCATCCGTGAGCCTGTGATAACTCCCCCTTACTTGTTGTGTCATGTTCAGAACTCATACTAGAATTAAAAGCCTTAAATGATCTCCAACCTATTCTTCTTTTAAACCCCAACCAGAGACTATCCTTCAGTCATTTTGATGTCTTCAAGGCCTAGCCCTACCACCCTTAGGGAGCCTTCTCCCTCCAGCCCGGATTTATGCTTTCTTGTCGTGGAATAGTGGGAACAGCCCAGTGACCTCAGGCAATGCACCCAACCCCTCCAGATGATCGCAATAAACTCTATTTCAATATTTAGTGATCTTCTGCCTTTATTCGTTTGTACCAAGAGTGTTCTTTAATTGCCGCATGCTTCTGTGCTTTCTCAGCGTGCTTTAAGACCCTAGGAACAGGGACCTAGTCTGCAGATCTTGTTCATCAAAACTAAGGCTTGAAAACTTAACAGTGCTGCAGTGAGAAGGGCAGTAGATTTGGAGTCAGACTGATCTGGGTTTGAATGACAGTGCTTTCACTAGTTTATTATGACCTTGGGAAGGCTACTTTACTTTTCCAGCCCTTATGTTTCTTATTCTTAGTCTTCTGCATTGATTTCCTTCTGTGCCAAGAAGTGGTGGCATGAAGGAAATGTAGTATCTTAGCAGACATTCCACTGGGAATTTTGGAGCAGACATTTGTAGTGGCCACCCAGGTTACCATTTTCCTCATTCTGGTTGATAGAATTGGAATGAAGAGGAAAAAAAAAATTCTGGCAGAAATGAGCCTAGGAGGGAGTATTTTTCTGGAGTAATGTGTCTGAATCTTAGCGAAAAATCCATTTTGTAGAAAATAACTTAGGAGCCAGTGTGCTCTTGGCTCCGTAGATTTGATTTCTCTAATAAACAGTATCTGACAAGTACACAGTTGTCAGGTGTTCTAATCTTCAACAATAATCTTTTCAAAAAATAGTGAACTGTACCTACAAGTACATTTGATTTTTGAATAGTAACTGTGAGTCGTAAGTTTTTCCAGTAATCTGATCGTATGAGTAATGATTTTAATCCTTCCCTTCCTTCTTCATCCTCTCTACTTCCTTAGGCCTTCATGTGCTTCAGAAATTGAGGCACACGAAGATAGTTTTGATATGGTCAGACTCACACCTCAAGTCTTTTTTAAAAGGGTTTTTTTTTTTAATTTTTTTAAAAGATTTTATTTATTTATCGGAGAGAGAGAGAGCGCATGTGCACGAGAGGGCACAAGCAGGGGGGTCAGCAGGCAGAGGGAGAAGCAGGCTCCCTACTGAGCAAGGAGCCTGATGCGGTACCCTATCCCAGGACCCTGGAATCATGACCCGAGCTGAAGGCAGACACAACTGATTGAGGCACCCAGGTATCCCTTTGTTAAGCGTTTTAGAGGCAGGCAGCTCTGGTTTAAATCCCACTTCTCCTGCACTTCCTGCCTCACACTAGGCAAATTATTTTACCTCTCTGAGCCTATATCCTCAACTATAAAGGAGGTAAATTTTCTGACAGCTCAAGCACAATGCCTGGTTCATAGCAGGCAAGCAATGACTCTTGGTTTCCTTTCCCAGGGGTGCCGAATTTCCATTCCAAGCATTGTTTTATTTACCTAGTCTGTCTTACTACAATATTTAAGTGTCTGGATATTATATCGCATGAGAAATATATATGAGATCTTTTTAAACACACAGTGTCTTATACTCAGAATTATCACAGAGCCAGTCAAAAAGAAAAATAACACCCAAATTACTCACATTCAGGAAGTAAGTTTGGTTTGAGGGTAGCATAGATATTTGAGTTAGTCTAAGTGTAAGAGACAAAGCTCTCTGTAATTTCCAGGTTACAGCCACCCTTCACCTACGTCTTAGTCATCATTTCTAAATCCCACCTGTATCCTAATTACACATCTCTCTGTACTCTGAGGTAACATTTCTACCAGTATAGTAAAGGAGCAAAGCTTTCTATAATAAATGACATCATCCGCCCTGGGGAAATGATTGCCAGTATGTGCTCCCTCACTCACTCATTCAGTCTGTATTAGTTAATACTGTGGGTTGCGGTTGACAGATCCCCATCCGAAATTAGGGATACCTGTTGGAAGGGCCATCTCTCATTAAGAGCCGTTGAGCTTCAGGAGTAGCTGGCACTAGTAACTTGAATGCCACATGACTCTGTTTTTTTCTTCTGTGCCCTTCTGATTTCACCCTTATCACTTTGTCTGTCACCAGCCATTTTATCCTTTTGGTCAATGTGTCAAAGAGTCCCTAGTCCAAAAGTTTAGCAAAAGGACACTGTGATATAGCTTGTATCAGATGCCCATCCTGGATAAGCCAGCTAGAGTAGGAGGGCATGATCATGTAAAGACATGGTGGCTCCCTCAAGAATTATGTGTAAAAAAATAATTATATAGTTGAAGTGGGGTGAGGAGAAGCACCAGAGGAGGTTGATGAGCACAGAATTCCAGAGATGCCCACACATCTATCCTGCCATCCTGGGCAGTGGGATCTTAGGTGAAGAATTAAAAAAAAAAAAAAAAAAAAAAAAAAAATTCCTAAACTGTGGTTGCTTGTAGCCATGTGATGGGAGACGGATGTGTAATCAAATAAGTACAGAAGAGTGATTCTAGTTCTGTACAGTGATTGTATATGTAGATAGGGTTAAAGAATTGGTGGTCAGTTAGGTTAGATCAGACACAGCTAACCTCTGTTATCAGTGATGGCTACACAGCTGGGTACATTGAAGCCCTTCTGAAAATACTTGAGCTCCTTGAATTATTGTTTGGTGTTCTGGGGACTAGGAATAGCCTTGACATTTTCTGAGTATAAACATAACGTACTTGGGTGCCTGAGTGGCTCAGTCGGTTAAACGTCTGCCTTTGGCTCAGGTCATGATCCCAGAGCCCAAGGATCAAGCCCCACATCAGGCTCCCTGCTTGGCAGGGAGACTGCTTCTCCCTCTGCCTGCTGCTCCCCATGCTTGTGCTCTCTATCTCTCTCTCACTCTTGTACTATCTCAAATAAATAAATAAAATTTAAAAAAAGAAAGAAAGAAATATTTGCCTAAAGTTAAAAAAAAAAAATCATGTGCTTTTTCATTGAGAGCCCTCTTCATCAGAAAGCCTTTTCGAATTATTCATTGAGTTCTTAAACAAAGATAAAATTAAAAGACACCTTGAGGTTTTATGAGTTTTAGCCACTTGTCCTGTTGTGTTTTAGAGAATTCAGATGATCTGATTATGAATTCCCTTTGGTAGCTCTTTATTTTTTTTTATTTTTTTTATTTTTTATAAACATATGATATATTTTTATCTCCAGGGGTATAGGTCTGTGAATCGCCAGGTTTACACACTTCACAGCACTCACCATAGCACATACCCTCCCCAATGTCCATAACCCCACCCCCCTTTTCCTAACCCCCCTCCCCCCAGCAACCCTCAGTTTGTTTTGTGAGATTAAGAGTCACTTATGGTTTGTCTCCCTCCCAATCTTTAAACTGGTATTAATAAGGACGATTCATCAACTTGTTTTATAACTCTGGTGGTCTAGCATTAAATTGCTTATTAATCACAGATGCCTTGCTTATAAGTTGAAGACATACTTTTGTTCCTTGTGACAGGGCCTGAGAGGCTTTGCTGTAGCCCCTCATCCTTTACTATTGTAGTGACCTGCATTATATCCATAAGTGGTCTTGTGTGTCATCCTTCAGTTTGTTCTTTTTCAGGCAGATCAAACTGATCCTTTTTCCATCTTCTCTTACATTGGGTCAACTTTCTGCATCTTACTTCACAAATCCACATCTTTGAAGGCTGGGTGCCTCAGGCTAGGCACAGTTTGCTCTAGTTTCATCATCCTGGTGTTGCCTTTCACCTCTACAGTTTACCGAGGCTTTTCATTGTCCTTCATCTCTTCTCTCTACCCGTGCTTGCCCTTACTTTTATTTTTTAACTAAACTTTTTATTTTGAGGGACACCTGGGTAGCTCAATTGATTAAGCATCTGCCTTTGGCTTGGGTCATGATCTCAGAGTTCTGGGAGAAAGTCCCACATCAGGCTTCTTGCTCAGGAGGGAGCCTGCTTCTCCCTCTGCCTGCTGTTCCCCCTGCTTGTGTGCTCTCTCTCCTTCTCTCTCTCTGACAAATAAGTAAAATCTTTAAAGAAATAAATAAACTTTTTATTTTGAGATAATCATATTTTCACACACAGTTATAAGAATTAATACAGAGAGATACCCTATACCAAGTCTCCCCCAATGGTAACAGTGTCTTGCAAAACCATTGTATAGTACCATAACCAGGATGTTAATATTGATATAGTCAGGATATGGAACAACTTCCCTGACATTTTGACCTTTAGGTTCCTTCTCATCATTCTGTTTTTTACTCATCTCATACACCCTTTTTCCCTCATTCTTCTCACTTACATATTCATTGTCCCAGGGATTTAACTGAGTCAAGGATGCTACAAGACTAATCTTCTCTTTGATAGGTTGGCTAAATTCTTATGTCAGAATTTCTAGGGATAGCAGTTTTCATTCTTCTTCAAGTTATTTCCCTGGAATAAATATCATTTGGATGGTTCATGGTAGGCCTTAAGATTCACGTGAAGACCTGGTCTGCTGGGAGATCTGCTCGCCTTAATTTCAGGCAGGTCACATGAGGGTGAAGAATGTGTGAGAGTGGGTATGGTACTAATCCTTTGAGACTTAAGAGCCCTAATCAAATGCACTTTTCCCCCCAAAGGACAGTTCTGCACAGAGGATGTGGATGAGTGTCTGCTGCAACCTAATGCTTGTCAGAATGGGGGCACCTGTACCAACCGCAACGGGGGCTATGGCTGTGTATGCGTTAATGGCTGGAGTGGAGATGACTGCAGTGAGAACATTGATGATTGTGCCTTCGCCTCCTGCACTCCAGGCTCCACCTGCATTGACCGTGTGGCCTCCTTCTCTTGCATGTGCCCAGAAGGAAAGGCAGGTAAGACCAGCAGGACAGAACTGGAGTTCAGAGAAGGGGTGGAGAGCATTCAGGATCTCTTTCATTCCCTAAGTTGTGTCCTTTTAATTAGCATCTGTAGAAACATGTTACTCAAGACTGTTTTTCTGGAAATATAATTGCTAGCCAAAGTGCTATGAAATTAGTCTTCTTTTTTAGGACTTTTGGCTCTCATCTCTAGTCTGCATACCTCAGTTTTTCACCCCCCCACCCAAAATGAAAGTCACTGTTGCCTTGGGAGCATCCTTAAGATCTTAAGCTGAAAGCACCTCGGAAATTAAGATGAATTTCTCAGAAATTAAGACAAAATTACTGATAAGTGGATTTAGAGACTTCATTTTGAGAGGAAACCTTTTACTCAGAAGGAGTTGGGAGGAGAGTAATTTTGAATGCATTCCAGCTCTCAGTGTCTATGGAAATATTCTTCCAAGGGAGGCATTTTACTAACTGCAAAGTTAACATTGCTCTAGCCTCTCAAGTTAACAGCTCCCAGTCCTAGGAGTAGAGAGCAGTGAAGGGAGGAATGTGACAGAAGAAGATAGCTTAACTGAGAGAACTTTGTGCCCAGCACTTTTGAAGTGTTCTTCTATCTATGCCTTTCCGAAAGCCCCACCTCTAGCTTTGTGGAAGAAGCCTTGGCTACCTGTTCTTAAGCTAATTGCAGACTGGAAAATCCAGTTCTCATGTGAACTACACAGATCATGGGGCCTAGTAATACCTTCAGAGTCCTCAGGGCACTTGAGCCAGGAATGTTGACGCTTTTTAAAAGGCTGCCCTAGTATAGGCTGATGGTGTTCAGCTGTTTTTTTCCTTCTGAGGCTAGCTAAGTACTGGTGGCGCCTGATCATCAGGTAGCGTAATTTGGGGAAAGTGGGTTGCTAAGTAAAATATAAGGTACATGCAATATTTGGAAAATACAGTAAAAATTTGTTTGTTGTTTATTTGAAATTCAGATTGAACTGGGCATCCTCTATTTTTATTTGCTAAGTCGGAAGGATATCTTCATCATCTAGCCATCTCACTTTATGGCCTATAGATGACTCTGCCCCTTGAGGAGAGGTCTAGCTGAGAGCTCAGGGTCAGAGCATTGCAGTTGTCTGCAGAAGCTCTTTGCTTGCTGTTGGCGGCAGCATATCCCTAAGGTAGGGTTAGGTAAAGGGGAAGTTGCCTCTAAATCTCCATATTGGATTTTGGTAAGGTGACCATAAGGTTTTCCCTCCTCCATGAAAAAAAAACTGTCCTTCAAGTAAGAGACATTTCCTCTTTATTCTTCTTGCCCCACCCTGTGACAGGTCTCTTATGTCATCTGGATGATGCATGCATCAGTAATCCTTGCCACAAGGGGGCACTGTGTGATACCAACCCCCTAAATGGGCAGTATATTTGCACCTGCCCCCAAGGCTACAAAGGGGCTGACTGTACAGAAGATGTGGATGAGTGTGCCATGGGTGAGTACGTGGAACATTTCCTATTCCTCATGGTGTTTGTCGAGTTCAGCAAGCATTCAGAAGCAAAACCTCAGATCTCTCCTGTTAGATGCCCACTGTTTACAACCTTTCAATGTAAATATATATTCTGTTCTGAGAATTGAATATATAGAAGGTCTGTACCTGATTATTTTTTTTAAGATCTTATTTATTTATTTGACAGAGAAAGAGAGAGAGATCACAAGTAGGCAGAGAAGCAGGCAGAGAGAGAGGGGGAAGCAGGCTCCGTACCAAGCAGAGACCCCGATGCTGGGCTCGATCCCAGGACCCTGAGATCATGACCTGAACCCAAGGCATAGGTTTAACCCACTGAGCCACTCAGGCACCCCTGTACCTGATTCTTAATAGAAAGCCCTGCTTTGGTGACAGTTTGGGCAAAAGAACAGTAGAGATGTGCAAGAGTTGAGATTGCCCCAGTCTGTCTTTCCTTTCCCTTTCCCTTGCCCTTTCCATTTCCTTTCCTTTACCCTTTCCTTTCTTCCCTTGTTTTTTAAGGAAGAAAGTAGGAAGTTGAGAACCAGAATATTAAAAGCCTGGCCCTAATGCTGTAACAATCAGACCTACTTCTGTAACCCACATTTGTGGAAATTCCACTAAAGTACTTTGATCCCAGTAATTGGTGCTTGTGTTTTCCAGCCAATAGCAATCCTTGTGAGCATGCAGGAAAATGTGTGAACACAGATGGTGCCTTCCACTGTGAATGTCTGAAGGGTTATGCAGGGCCTCGTTGTGAGATGGACATCAATGAGTGCCATTCCGACCCCTGCCAGAACGATGCAACCTGTTTGGATAAGATTGGAGGCTTCACATGTTTGTGCATGCCAGGTACATGGGCCCTTCAGTGTGTGGGGTCTAGACAAAAGTTACTTCCCTGC
The DNA here is from genome assembly GCF_002288905.1 of Enhydra lutris kenyoni. NCBI lineage: Eukaryota > Metazoa > Chordata > Mammalia > Carnivora > Mustelidae > Enhydra > Enhydra lutris. The sequence continues at coordinate 82,950,835 of NW_019154093.1, read as the reverse complement.
ACTTTTCAGTATATGATGGCAATTCCATGAACTCTGTCAGCATTTAATTCCCAGTAATGACAGGTTTCCCAGCCAAGGGGACCTTGAAGGAGTAATACAGTGCAAGAAGTCTTAGAGCTATGGAGACTAAATTTTAAAAGTCCATATGTCAACACCAGTTACATGTAAGAGAAAAATTCAGAAGTGATTGTTTTTATTTAAGTATAGTATATCCTTTACTTAATAAAGGATTTACTATAAGGATCATTTAAATAGCAAGCTTTTCTGATCTCTTGATATATTATAAATACCATACTATTCCATTTATAGAAATTATTTTACCCATAATTGTATAGGAACTTGTCATTTGTCCGTAGTGACTTGCATATAATTAGTTGTATTCTGAATTTCTTCTGCAGAAACTATTTCTTGAATCCTTAGAGAGCTCAAGTAAACCTAGTTTAAAATGACAGGACAGTGGCTGCTTTGCCAGATTAAGGTGCTGGCTGCTGTAGCATTGGGAGGCCCTCCTGCCCTTGACTTGTACCCTGAGAGCAACAGCATCTCCAGGTCACCTGCTGTTTGGGAACATTAACTAGGGACCCTGTGTGCCTGGTGCTGCTCTGAAAGTGAAACAGGGACTGGTCAGAGAGTATGGGATAGTCTTTGCTGGCATGCTGTGTTTTGCCAGTATCTTTGGAGGTAACCTCTTCTCCCTCTTCACTGTGACATGGATATCTTCGTAGTATTCTCCTCTGTCACTGATACTTTCAGTGACTATTTCCCATCATGGCAAAGTCCCTTTTGACTTCTGCAGAAATGTTCATGCTCATAGAGATTATAGTCATCTCTGCAAATCTGTGCTTTCTTGGCTAGAATATGCCTTTCTCTCTTTCTAAGCCACTTGTGTGGTCCAATTTGTTCAGGTTTCAAAGGTGTGCATTGTGAATTGGAGATAAACGAATGTCAGAGCAACCCTTGTGTGAACAATGGTCAGTGTGTGGATAAAGTCAATCGCTTCCAGTGTCTGTGTCCGCCTGGTAAGTGCCCACCACCTGCCCCTGTTTTCTTTGAAAGCACAAAGCTCCCGGGCCACTGGGAAAGGAGGAGAGAATGTGTGTGGGCTGTACATGAGGAAGTCATTAAAGTGAGCACTTCAGGATAGGAGTGTGTGGAGAAATGGGGAGTTTGTTTCAGCTAGTGGATCATCCAAATCCTTTGTGGCCAGAAGTCCAAGTGTATTCTGAATGGCCCATGACCTCTCTGTCTGTGTATATATTTCAGAAAGGTCATACCTCACAGAAGCCTTTTGTAGGCTATTCAGGACATTTTTTTTTTTTTTTTTTTTTTTTTTTTACTCCCCATAGGTCATATTCTTGAAGCCTCTCTGTGAGATTTTTATTTTTAAATATTTCACTCTGGGTCCCAAAACAGGCAACACAAGTCAGTTTTTTCCAAAGAATGCTCTGTATCTCCTTTTGTTCCCCAGAGCTATTGTTGAAGATGTGCTGGATTTTCTGCCACTGACAGTAGCCTCTCAAGTTGTTTCTATTGAGAGGTTCCAGTTCCTCTGAAGCTGTACTCACTTGTTTGAGGATTCCTTGTATAACCATTTAGTCCCCACTTCAGTTAGAAGAGAAATCTGTACTGGGAAGAAACAGAGGTGGAGACACAGCCAGTGGCCTCTGATGCCCTGAGCTTCATGCAGTTATCCCAGTTTCCTACTGGGAGAATAACTTTATGTTTGCTGAACCGTTGGGTTAAGCCCTACTGGTAACTTAACCCAACCCTTCTTGGGCATCCTTCTCATAGGATATCCTAGGTAGACCCTCGATAGACAGACATAGGATAGTCCTTTGACTATGTCATCATTCTGTCCTTTTAAGGTTTCACTGGGCCAGTTTGCCAGATTGATATTGATGACTGTTCCAGTACTCCATGTCTGAATGGAGCAAAGTGTATTGATCACCCAAACGGCTATGAATGCCAGTGTGCCACAGGTAAGATTGTCCTCACTTTTTATCCCTCTGGTAGGTCCATTTGAGCAAAATAGGAGACTGTCCTCTTCTAGCTGTCCTACCAAGCCAGTCCACTAATGGCCTACTCTGTGTTTAGAGAGAGCTGCTTCTAGCATATTTTTGGATTATTATTTTTTTTTTTTGCTACTCTCATTGTTTCTTTCTACAACACCTGCCTCCTTCTCCACCACAATAATGGTCTGGCTTGGACATTTTCATTTGGTGTTCATGTCTTTTTGGGACAGATTTTGGCAGTGGTGAATTTCCAGCTGGCTTGACTTTTTCCTTCGGGAAAGGGAAGAATTCCAGCTGAAAGCCATTTTTCACTAGGGCTTCTCAGCAGGAGGTCTGTCTCTGTGTTTCTTGGGGCAAGTGATTGATCAAAGGCCCAGAAATCTCAGGATCATTGTGTGCAATTGCAGAGGTTTTCTGCATAAAAGACTGCTCAGACCCTGAGAGTCAGGTGTGTATCTGAACAGGAGAGAGAACTCTGGGAAAGTTTAGGTCCTCTTTCCTGACTTTGCTACTACAGTGACAAAGAATCTGTTTACAGATATTCTCCATTTCTGAGCTGTGGCCACATTTCTCTTTTGGGAGTGGAACTGAATAAGGCAAACGTCCCTTGTTCCACATTTACTTCTGCACAGACCAGTATTCTAGAGAAAGACTAGAAATTATTAGAAAAGATGATTTCCCAATTTATTTTTTGTATGACCACTTAAGGGAGAAAGAAATTATGGATATAATTCAAGACCTTTTTCTTATTTTAGAAGATGGATTCTTGAAAGATTTTAAACATCATGTTCATGATTTCTTTCTGATGACAGAAAAGGGAACTAAGTCACAAAAATAAACACAGAATTAGTGTTTTGGTAGTACTGGAACATAACCATTTACTGGGCCTCCTTGGATTAGGTCCTGTCAAATGAACCACTTAACTCCTTTCTCTTTTCATGAGTTGTTGTCCTTGGTTGGAGAAGTTCCAGGTTTTGTCCTCCTCTGGCCAGATTATCTTTGTAGAGAATAGCCTTCACTGGAGAGAGTTTAAAAACATTGAATTCTTGTTTAAAAGGGAAGAGAGCCCCTCTTCCTTTAAAATCCTCTAAAAGAATGGATTGAATGAAGGAGACTTTATTTGTCCCTTGTTCTTTTAAATGCTCATAAATTTTCATTCATTTCATTTAACGGGTACTTACTAAAAACTTGATATATAAGCATAGTGCTCCGGGAGGGTTTGAGAAGGGTAAAGAAAAGTTCTCTGTCCTCCAAGGTCAGAATTGGGGAAATAAGGTACATGTAACCATTAATATAGTATCTGTATGTTAGTTTTGGGAAGAAAGAAGTATAGAGATAAATACGTAATAGAAAAATATTGGAAGTTATTCCTCATTGAAGCCCAGTATGAAATGAAGATGTAGTTAAAGTATCTGAAATGAAACCACTGGTCGTTTAAAAAAGGTATTTGAATTCTACAAATTTTATTTGATAACTATTTTAAGCACAACTCAGGCATGCCTTATAAGTCATGCAAATAGTTGGCTTCAGCTGCTCATTGTCTACAGTATGAACTATTGAGACATGAGGTCTGTAGGATAAGTGGATGTGGCCACACTTATGTTCCAGTGTGGAGTGTCTGACTTGGTTTGAAGCCTTCTTGGTAAAATTCCTTCCCAGGATTTACTGGTGTGTTGTGTGAGGAGAACATCGACAACTGTGACCCTGATCCTTGCCACCATGGCCAATGTCAGGATGGGATTGATTCCTACACCTGCATCTGCAACCCTGGGTACATGGGTGCCATCTGCAGTGACCAGATAGATGAGTGTTACAGCAGCCCCTGCCTGAATGACGGTCGCTGCATCGACCTGGTGAATGGCTACCAGTGCAATTGCCAGCCCGGCACGTCAGGTAAGCCGCTCAGCCTGTGTCTCCTCTGGACTTTCACTGTTCCCCCCACATAGTTTACACATATGTCTCAGGCTGTCATGGCATATGCTCAGATATCTGAAAAATAATCCTGATTCTGAGAGGCACAGCCAAAGCTACAGCCAAGAACATCTCAGAGGCGGATGCCTCTAGCCACTGGAGAAATTAGAGGCAGTAGCTTTGCAAAACTGATGATTTGGGGTGTGTCTTTTTTGTTAAAAGGAGACACACCACTTCAAAAAATTGAAATTATTATTTAAAATTGGAAACCCTGTTGGCTTTGTGGCTTGATTTGATTATCCTTTTTTCTTTAGCCTCCGACACACTCAGATGAATGAAGTGGCCCTTTTCCTTCTCCCTTACTCCTGTCCTTCCAGTTATGTTTTTCTCTATTTCAGAGTCTGGTGTCTTTAATGTGACACTTTTCTTCCACCATGTGTCTCAGGTGGACCTTGGCCATTTGGGGGAATTCTCAGGGAAAGGGGAGACTTTGCAGCACCTCCCAGCCATTGTAAATTAGAATGCAGAGCAGCCATTTCCCTCCCCGAGTTTTTCGCAGTTTCCCTAGTCTGGTTGAGTGACTGCTTGTTACTTAGGAGGGCATGCTGCTCCTTGCTGGGGGAATGTTGAGTTATTTTCTCAGGCAGCAGCGTTTCACAGGTTTCACTGGAGTCTGTTTTACTTATTCAAGGAATAATTATGGTCACAACTGTGGTTAATGGACAGAGAAGTACTATGTCTCAGATCAAAGAAAATGTATTAGTGGAAGATTAACTAGTGTGTGCCTTTGTTAGAAGGGAACCTGCCAATACAAGGGAGTGATTTATTGAGAACTCATTCTTGATTTAAGGAAAATGGCCTATGTAGGGGGCAAAGGTGGGGGAGGTGGTTAACTGCCCTCATTTTATTTTGTTATTTCCAAATCCATTTCTTCAAACTTGTCAAAGGCCCTGGTCTCCATCCAGGACCTCGTACATGCCAAGTTTGAAAACAAAGTCCTTTTTGAGTTGCTCAAGCATACGAAAAACATCCCATGCCTTCACAGTTGAAAATGCCTTCCCCCTCCCCACGTTTAGATAACTCACTAAAAGAGCTGAATGGATCTTTGTGAAACCTTCCAAAAGCAATTTGCTTCCGGGCTGGTCCCCAGACATGAGAAATTGCAGTACGAAAAGAAATTTGAGAGATTTACAAGCAATTGAAAGGATGTCTTTAGAATGGTGGGGCTGTTGTAAACGGCTTTGCTATCATCCCCATTATAACAAATATACTGGAAACCTGGGTGAGTGGTGGGTTGGCAAGCACTTTGTTTTCTCTGGGATTATATCATTATGCCGGGATGTATCAGGTGTATTCCCTGGGGAGGACAGAGAAGACAAGGTGTAAGTAGCTGTCACTGAGAAATGCAATAAGTAAATATGAGTGGTGTGCAGGCAACATAGAATAAAGGCCTGGAATCTCTCAGAAAACTGCCAGATCCTTCATATGGCTGTTGGGAGAATTAAAGCAAAGAGATGCAGGCATCATGAAAAAATCTTGGTCTGTAATAGGTGGAGAAAGCCCTGAAATGTACTAATGTCCTGGATGAACATGTTTATTTAATTAGTCATTATGAATAGACTCTTGAGTTCTAGAGGAAGAATCTATGACCCATTCAAAACATGGTCCTGAGTTAGTAGGTTGAGGTTTGGACGAGTGTAGACAGAAGGGATACTTTACAATGTGCTGGTTATAATTGTGGTTTGTCACTTATTGGGTACTTAAAGTGAGATATACCACCCAGAATCACTTCTGAAGCTTCTTTCACCCTTGGTCTTATGATGGGAAACTGTTCTTAGTAAGTTTCTTTAGGTTTTAAGTCATAGAAACCAACTTGACTAGTTTAAAGACCCTTTAGTAAACAAGCAAACCATAACTACAAAATAGACAAAGAATTTAGTGAAAGTACATAGAAGTATCTTACAGATTCCAAGTGAGAACTGACTGATTAGGCTTTGCAGAAATTAGGAAGCAGAGCAATTTGTAGACCATGGGTCCCACAGTTCCTATTCCAACGTTGCAATGAGAAAATCTCATTGTCCCATCTTGGGCAGGGTTATCTGTTCCTGTTCGAATAAAGTAGAGCCTCCTGTGGCCTGCTGTGGTCAATTTTGGGTAAGTGGGGGTTATTAGCCAGTGGCTAGACACTTCTCCTAAAAGTATGCACTAGTATACAAGGAATATGGAAACTCTTGTCTGATTTGTGGCCAGTGAGGCAGCCTGACCTCATTAATCACAGAATGACCAGTATGGTGTGGCAGAGTGTGGCTTACATCCTGGCTGTGCTGCTGTAATTGTGCAAGTCCATGATAAAATGGGTATGTAACGCAACTTCATGTGCCAGTTGACTGAGAAGACTAAAGAAAAGTTCTGTAAAGTGGGAGGCAAAGTACTTGTGCATAATAATGGCTCAGTAATTTTTTAATATAATTATCATTAATAAATATTAATACGAAGTGTGAGTGAACCAAAATTTTCACGGAAATTTTGTTAGTTTGTATCCTTTATACTGGCTTTATTTTTAGATTTTTTAAACTTCCAAGGCATTTTTCCATGGATGGAAATTAAAGTATCACTAAATTCATGTTAAGTAAATGCCAAAATATCATGAGTATTTTTATAAAATGATGGTAAAAATTATGATTGGTATATCAATACTGTTTAGTTATCCATATCTATAATTAAGCTTTTCTTAATATAGCCAAACTCTACCATTCGTCTGGGGAATGGGTCAGAAGGGAGGCAGCACAGCCCCAGATGAAAGATACCAGACCCTTTAAGATTTATCCTGAACTTACGTCCATAATAGTGATAGTTGCAAGCTTCTGGCAGTGGATTTAAGTTCCAAAATTCTAATTTTCTCACAGAAGCTTAAATTTTATTTTTGGAACACAGTACTGCCAGTTTTTTCCCTTGAAATGACAGGTTTACCTCTTTCACATAATGTTTGCTAAATATGTAGGTCTGAATAGCCCTGGTTCCTCTGTCAGTTGTTCTTTCAATTAAAATGGGATTCCATGAAGAAAGCGTGTTCAGTTCAGAACTCCAACAATCAAACAACTGCTTTTCCTGGAAGCAACTGTGTATTTGGCATGCCACAGAATTGCTTTATTTCCCACTTCATTACATAGAACAGAAGATGTATATTCAAAGGTCAAGATATAATAAAAATATAAAGTTAATAATTTTGACTTCTTCACCAAAGTCATTCTTAAGTGAGACTGTCTTTTTGTTGGTTTAAATTGTAAGTGCATAGAGGTAAAGAATATGAAGACCACTAACTAGTACAATTTGGCACCACTATCTTGATTCCTGCTAACATGCCAGCAATTCTACCCCCATTGCTTTTGCACCAGGAGTGGAGATGCCAACGCACTGAAACAGGCAGATAGTGGCTTAGTGTGATTCATAAAATAATTTTGACCTCATAATACCCTGACAGGGTCTGGAAGACTACACTTTGGAGATCTGATGCTTTACCCTATCCAGGGTTGTCTGGATACTCTAGATTTCTCAGCCCCTAGTATCATATGCTATTTTTGCAGTAATACTGGTTTCTTTTTGCTTTTATCTTTGCAGGTGTTAATTGTGAAATCAATTTTGATGACTGTGCAAGTAACCCTTGTGTCCACGGAGTCTGTATGGATGGCATTAATCGTTACAGTTGTGTCTGCTCACCAGGGTTCACAGGTAATAAACACTCTTTGGCAGGGAGTCCTAGCCCCATCACTTTGGGAAAGGGGCATCTAAAGAAAATTCACTTTTCAAATGTTTTCTATTCCTTTATCTCTTGGAATGTTAGAAGTTTGTTTCTGTACTTCTCTGTCCCAGTTTTCTACTTACAGGCCTTCCCTAAACTGTAACATGAAGCTTTTCATTAATTAGGATTTTTCGACCATGTGTTATACCTACCTGAAAAGCATTCCTAGTTAGACTATGAGTTTCTGTCACTGTGCTTGAGTTATATAATGTCTAATGCCGCCTTTAATTTGCTACACTTAGTAGTGAATGCCTTCATAAAAGGATAGCCAAGATAAAATTCTATGAAAACACTAAATGGTTTTTTCTGAGTACTTCCTCTTGTGGGGGATTGTTGGATGAGGCCAGAACTTGGAAGGACCAAGCTAACTTGGCAGTGCAAGGGAGATCTTTTCTCACTAGGAGGAAGAAAGTACATGGCTAAAATAAAATTGGTTATAATCATTATAAGTAGTTAGAACATTTATACACGCATGCTTATGTGCACACACACAAACATAAATCTCTCTGTTTTGTTGTTAGTAAGGTTGCCTTTACCTTTTGCCCTCCTGATCAAATAGTGCTGGGGGCTAAGAAATCGAAGACACCTTATTGACTCATCTATTTGTTAATGGCATCATCAGAGGTGATAATGCCAATTCTATTCTTTCTAGACAGTGCCACGTGCAAGCAGGAACTTAGGTAATAATGTTACCACTTAATAAATACCATGTGGTCATTTGCAACCAATGTGAGAAATTTCCCTCAGAGCTTTTTAAACCATGATGTCAAAAGGCATTCAGGGCCAAGTGAAGTTAATGTCTTCCTCTCACTTGCCAGGAACTTACTTTCCTGTATATTTCACAATCCTTTCTCCTGCTTGGTATGATTATGGATGCAAGGGAGTAATGTTCGTGGCCCACACGGGTCACTGAGATCTCTGCTCAGTGGAAGATCACTCAGAAGACAGGCATGATGAAAGCTGTCATATCTAGTGCCCAACTGCTATTAGTAGCTGGATCCTAAAACTTGTTACTCCAAGATTAAGTGATAGCCAGTTGTATACACAAAAATTCCTGCTAGATAGGATAATAGGTGCATTTTTGTTAAATAGGTAACAAGGGAATAGCTACCATTTATTAAGAGCTTATTTTGAGCTAGGAGGTAAATGCCTAATCTCATTTAATTATCACAGCCATTATCATTTCTATGGTATTGATGAGAAACCCTGAGCTTAGAAAGTATAAATAACATTACAGGTACACTGTGGCCAGTGTTCCAGTCCAGGTGGCCCTACTCTAGAGCCCATGGCTGTTCTCAGCTCACCAGACAGCCTAAGAGGGTGCCTGTTCTGGCTTCTTTTTAGATATGTAAGCCTTACACTGGACTTTTTTTTTTTTTTTTTGAAATGCCAGTAAATTATATTCTCTCTGATTTTAACATTCAGCAAACCAAGAAGGTCAAGGAGGGAGGACATAGGCTAAAAATATTCTAAAATAAACCTAAGGTGTAGCATGAAATTACATAACCAAGAACTGGAATGTTTTGGTTACTGAGTGGTACTCTGTTCTTGGAACAATTTTCTATGTCTGTGTTTTTTTTCATTTGTTGTTTTTTTAATCAGCTGCTGAAAATACCATAGACAGCTCTGGTATTATATATACATGAGCTGAAAATGTGAGGTGTTTTATCCTTTCCTTTATTTTAACACTACTACTTTTCTTTTTCTTCTTTCTTTCTTTCTTCCTTTCTTTTTTTACAATTCTCATGACAGCTTTGGCAGATACAAATGAGTTTTTCTTTTTAAGACTAAATTCTGTATTCTCCTTAGACCTCTTTATACTTACTGATTGGGAAATGTAAAATATCAAATGATACTTCTACAAGCTACTTTTCAGTTTTACAAACTACTCTTAGTTTTGCCTTCATAAAATTATTTTGCTGACTTCTTATAACAGTCCATTAAAGCAGGTAAGCTGAATAAGAAACCAAAAGCAATGGCAACAAAAACTAAAATAAACAAGTGGGACTACTTAAGGTGCTTCTGCACAGCAAGGAACAATCAATTGAGAAGGCAGCCTACAGAATGGGAGAAAATATTTGCAAACAATATATCTGAAAAGGGATTAATCATATCCAAAATGTATAAAGAGCTCATACAAGTCAATAACAAAAAAGCAAATAATCCAATTTAAAAACAGGCAAAGGCAAGAAAAAATTTTTTTGGAACAATGTATGGTGCTGGATGTTAACTAGAGTTATTTTGATGGTCATTTTGCAGTATATACAAAGATCATTCTGTTACACACTATAACTGGTATGTTAAATGTCAATTGTAGCTCATTTAAAAAAAAACACACACACACACGGGGCGCCTGGGTGGCTCAGTGGGTTGAAGCCTCTGCCTTTGGCTCGGGTCATGATCTCAGGGTCCTGGGCTCGAACCCCGCATCGGGCTCCCTGCTCAGCGGGGAGCCTGCTTCCCCCTCTCTCTCTGCCTGCCTCTCTGCCTACTTGTGATCTCTGTCAAGTAAATAAACAAAATCTTAAAAAAAAAAAAACCACACACACATTAGGCAGAAATAACTCAACACAATTTTAGAAACAATTACTGGAAAATTCCCAATAATTTCTAGATAGAGGATACTAGAAGTATCCACTGTAATTTTCAGAGCTACATGATTTAGCCACAGACTGATTGTATTTTTTTTAAACTGTAAATCATTATTTATATTTAGAAACCCAATATCATCTGAAACAGGTAAAGTTTTGAAAACTTCACTATCTACCAAACCCTAGTAGTTTTCAAAAAGCATTTGAAAAGCTAATCATGAGTAACAGAACTACCAAGGTAACTAACCCTCATTACAGTGTCATTATAAAACCATATAAAATCACCAAAGTACAATAAGAAAACATATATTTGAGTTTTATAATCTCTGCTCTCTATAAATGTCTTACAGTAGTTTCTAATCAGTAGTAAGGTGTATAATTTATATATACAAATATATAAATTTATAATTTATAAACATTTAACATGCAATTGCTTTTTGGTTTTTTCACCCTTAGTTAACCATTATTAGGTTATCCCAAACAGGCACACTGCTAAGAACAAGGAATCTTGCAATAATACTGAAATCAATTACTCAGCCTTAAAAAAGAATAAAATCTTTCTATTTGAGACAACATGGATGGACCTTTAGGGCTTTATGCTACGTGAGATAAGTCAGTCAGAGAAAGACAAATACTGTACGATATCACTTGTATGCAGAATACAAAAATGCCAAATGCACAAAAATAGAATAGGATGGTGGCTAGCAGGGGCCAGGCTAATTGGGAAGATGTATTTAAGGGTACAGACTTGAAACTAGTAGATAAGTCTCCAGACCTTATTTATCACAGCACAGTGATCATAGTCAGCAATACTGTATAATAAACTTGAGAGTTGCTAAGAGAGTAAGTCTTAATTGTTCTCAACACAAAAAAAGAAATGATAATTATGTGACATAATAGAGATGTTAGCTAACATTAAAGTGATAATCTATTGCAATGTATAAGTGTATCCAAATCAGTATGCTGTATACCTTAAACTTGTATGGTGTTATATATCAGTTATATCTCAGAATATTTACAAGACAAAACACAAAAGGTAAAGAAGTTTTACTCTTCCTATTTAACAAGACAGCTGAGAGACAGAGCTTGATGTGTCCATGCGATATATACAAATATATTTTGTAGGTTTCAAGTCACACAGCTAGGACTGCGAGTTTCCAGAAGGCAGAAACCTCCCTGATCATCTTTTTAGCCAGTGTCTAAAACAGTGCCTAGCATGGAGGAAACAATAGATACTGCTGAGTAAATGACTAGAACTCACATACGGGACTTCTGACAACCAAATCCAGGCTTTCAAGTGGACTATACCATGCTTTTGTTCATTAAACACTATTTTGTTGAGTACCTACAAGGTGAGAAACATTGGTTAACTTCTCATTCGGCAGTTCCTGGGCCAAGTAAGATGCTTTGCCTTGTGCTGGGCATTTCTGATGCTGGGTGGAAACTCCTTAATAGTGAAGCAGCAGTCAGTCCACATGGTAGACTGCACAAGGAGGCATTTAACTCTCTTGGTTAAAGATGACTTGAAAATTGAATCTGGGAAGAGTTTTTAAAACAAATGAAGAAAACCTGGGAGGAGAGACTTCTGAGAAAATGCTTCCTACAAAGGACAGTAAAGGAAGGCTTTTTTCTCATTCTCCATTGGATAGCAAGCCAAGGATGGCTGTGCATTTGAAGAGTTCGGCTCCTCTCTTGGTGCCAGTGGCAAACATCTAAAAAAAATTCTGAGGTTGAGGCTAAGAAAATAGTATTTAAAAATAAGTTATTAATAAAACACTTAAGAGGAAAACAGCAACCACTACCAGATTATGGGTCTTTACCACAAGAACCACCAATAATGGTTTAGAGAGCAACAGAGAGTGAAAAAATGTTAATACCCATACTTTAAAGGGGTGTGGACCTATTTCATTTGGAATTTCCCGTTCTAAATGCAGGGTTACTCTTTCTAAAATAAAAAAATGCATGTTTTTATCTGAATCAGAAAATTGTATTCTTTGAAACTTTTAAGTTCCTTCACAGCAGTTTGTTATTGCCACTCATTTACAGAATTATGGGTTATTTAAAATTTTTATATCATTTTGGAATGTATAGTTAAATCTCAGTTATTCAAAATTTAACAAAGCAAAACTTTTATATAAGTGGCACACTTTAATCAACTTAAAGCAACAAATATCAAGGTTACAGCTGACATCTTTTTGAAGTGCAGCCTTTTGGAGGTTTTAGAGGAAGAATATATTTACTTATTTCATATATTCTGAGTATTTACATTACTATGTGATGATTAATAATTGTTTATATCAGAGGTTTTCAAAATGTAATATTTGAACCATCTGCATTATTTAAAATATGGTTTTCTGGACTCCACTCCAGATTGTAATCAGTCTATATGGTGATAGGACCTAAGAATCTCCTTTTATTTTTTTATTTTTTTTTTAAAGATCTTATTTATTTATTTGACAGACAGAGATCACAAGTAGGCAGAGAGGCAGGCAGAGAGAGAGAGAAGAGGAAGCAGGCTCCCTGCGGAGCAGACAGCCCGATGAGGGGCTCGATCCCAGGACCCTGAGATCATGACCTGAGCCGGAGGCAGAGGCTTTAACCCACTGAGCCACCCAGGCGCCCCTAAGAATCTCCTTTTAAAACAAGTATTTTAAGAGACTATTTTTGCACATTAAAGTTTGAGTACTACTGATCTAGATTAGAAGACCCTAGATTATTTTCTCAATTATCAGAAGACAATATAATTATGTTTAGAATACCCCTCTTAGGTAGAAAATGGGTTAATACAACTCTAAGAATGAAAGCAAAATGGTTTTCTTTGTAACCAATATAATCATTAAATTAATAGTTTATTCACTAAGTATTTTGGGCAATTGAGATATACCACAGGTAGAGATGTAAGAGGTTGACTAACTGAAAAAATTATTTTGTGGTGAACCAGCTGAAAGCAGTGATAAGAGCTTCTTCGAGAGTACTCAGAACAGCAGCAAGAGGAGCAGCCAACTTTGGTAATATTTGATGTTCTCTTTTTGAAGTTCCCCTGTTTCTAAGATGGGATAGAGAAGAAATGTATATCAAAACACTGCAATGCTGTTCCAGCTATTTGTTAACTTGGCTCTATTATCAGAAGACTGACTGTGCTGTTTGCTACTTCTTGCATGGAGCTAAGTGCTCTTAGGTGTCTTATTTAAATCTTGCATTTGGTGCCAAAGGCATCTTACAGTCTGTACAGATGAAAGGTGTCAACACAGTATCTCTCCTTGTTCTGTGTCTCTTCCCTAAGGATTTGGATTTGACAAAAACTTTCCCTTCTCTACAGGGCAAAGGTGCAACATTGACATTGATGAGTGTGCCTCCAATCCCTGTCGCAAGGGTGCGACGTGCATCAATGATGTGAATGGTTTCCGCTGTCTGTGCCCCGAGGGTCCCCATCACCCCAGCTGCTACTCACAGGTGAACGAGTGCCTGAGCAGTCCCTGCATCCACGGAAACTGTACCGGTGGCCTCAGTGGGTGAGTAGCTGCCATGTACGATTAGTTCCTTCTTGACTTGTAGCAAGCCAGTTGGGTTTCAACACAGGCCTTTCCCTGTGGAAGTCATTCAGGGGCTTGAGCTGAGACTGGGTTGTAGATTTTGGTAGGCTCCTTCACTCTTCCAAACCACCACTTCTGCTCTACCTTCCATGACTGAATAGGTAGAAAATAGGGAGGTAGTCAGCTCACAGAAGAAGTCCAGCATTATTTTGTGAGTCTTTGGCAATTGTGCTTTTAGAAATCACTGCAAGATTGAGTTCTAAGGGAGGTTCTACTTGATCTTTCCCGCTGCGTAAAAAAAGCTCAGTTGTTAAAAACAACAACAACAACAAAACACCTACTCTAACAGTTCTATTCTGTTAACGGTACCACTGTGCCACTGAAGTGGAGTTGGTCTCAGCTAACTTTAGACAGGCCCTGATAAAACATTCATGGTTTGTAAGCCCCCGAGAGTTGTGTGATGTGTTGATAGGTACTTTTCTAGAAACTCAAGAGTGTGATGTTAGGTCACACGAGATAATCCTATACTCTTGCTATGCCTGCCAGAAGATAGGGCTCTAGCCATTGCCATTTGCCATACTTAAAACAGGTGAAAGAATGAAGAGTGTATTTAGGGGTGAAGGGAAACCAAATAATTTTTCCAAATGAATTACCTCGGTATATCTGTTTCAGAATATGGTAACCTGCAAAGCATCCCAACCCATCTACCCTTTTCCTGAGGATCTCCACACAAGAGAGCTTTTATTTCCTGATGCTATAATCTAAGTGTTAATGATGTTCAACTTGTGAACAGTGTACATGTATTTCAGACACCTTCGTTTTTGTTCCTTTTCCTGCTCAACTTACTCTGCATGCTTTCTGGGGCAGGGTTTCAGGAGAGAACAAAGCATGTCTCAAAAGTGAGACATCCCAAGAGCTCCTCAGAGAAAGAGCACCTACTTCTTAGGTGTCTGTTTTGCATCAGAAACAAATGATCCTAAGGTTTGCTTTACTTTGGTTTTATGTATAATAAAAGTTCAGATTTATCCGCATTAATGTGCCTTTCAAATTGGTCCAATGTGTTTACTGACCGCTGTTTACATATGAAAGCTCACTGTAATTAATTAAGTTCTCTAGCATCTTGGTGAGTGGGAAGCACTGGAAAAATCTGGTTACTGAATACTCCAGATGGGGCCACACAATTCACATTGTGTCCACAACAATCCAAGTATAGATTCCTAGAAGAGTAAAAATGAGATTAGTTTACCGATGAGCTCCTCTGTCCCTCATTTCTTCACCAAGTCTTATATTTCACCTAAGACTCAAGTTTACATTTATCCTCCCATAGTAAAGAAAGCTATATTTCCTTTCAGGTACAAGTGCCTCTGTGATGCAGGTTGGGTTGGCATCAACTGCGAAGTGGACAAAAATGAATGCCTTTCTAACCCATGTCAGAATGGAGGAACTTGTGACAATCTGGTGAATGGATACAGGTGTACTTGCAAGAAGGGTTTTAAAGGTGAAAACAGAAGTGCATATTTCTATCTTCCTTTATGCCTTTTTCTTATTGCATATTCTTGGATTTCTTCCTTTCCCTTTCTTTGTTCCTATTCACTCTTATAGCAAACATAATTTGAGAACTTAATATTTATAAGAACTTAATGTTTTTACACTTGGGAAATAAAAACGTAAAGAGATACCAATTCTATTAGCAGAGAGGTGAGCTACAGAACTATTTAAGGTGAGCAGCTAGGCTTCCACTTATACAACTCTGGACAGGTGTTCTAATTGTAAGCTCCCTGGTGCCAGTTTGATTCTATGGTAATTCAAAAGAGATTTGTAGAGAGTAGAATGAGAATATTGTCTTACTATAATTATGAGAACAGTCATGCCGTGGAAGAATCCGTGTGTTCCAGACACCTTCCAACAAATTATCTTACACATTGAGATAACCTAAACATATAGTCTACCTGTGGCCTTCTGGAAAAATGTATTATATTGGCTGTTGTATAAAATCCATTTTTGAGTTGCTATTATATTTCCACCATCAACTTTCTCTTAGAAACTCATGAGAGTGAAATCTGTGGGCATATCATTTATTTTGCACTCCTCTATCCACTTGGCCTTTAATTTCCCCACTCAAAAATTGTGCCAGGCTACCACAATATATCAGTATGTTTCAGGGTCAGTTTATTTGATTATTTGAAAATTTTACTGACCACTGTTTACATATGTTCCAGGGTCAGTTTATTTATTTATTTATGTATTTGAAAATTTTCTGAGACTATATTTTAATCATTAATTTTCTGACATATTACATTTGCAAAGAAATTTAGAAATGCTTTTATTTCTTTGTCTCATTGAGACTTGCTGATCAATGAACAAAATAAAAATCAAAATGTAAAATCCAAAGTAGTGTGACTGGTGAGTAGCAGAGTACAGTTTGAACCCAGACCCGTGTATTGCCAGACCACCATTTTTTTTATTTACAGTGCTTATAGTTCCTCTCTCTTGAGGCTCTCAGGTACTGTCCTATCCCATTGATACTTCCTCTTTTTCATAGTGGGAATAGATTGCATGTCTTGGATCAGGGGAAAACAGTTTTATGGCTTTAGGAAGTACTGCTACATTAATAGTAGAGACTATGTATATGAAAAAGTGGGCATAAACCAGAGACTTTGATTAATGTCTGAAAAAAAAATTATCCCTTGAGGCACTTGGGCAGCTCAGCCGGTTGAGCACCCGACTCTTGATTTTACCTCAGGTCATGATCTCACAGTTCTGGGATTGAGCCCTGCATGGGTCTCCACACTCAGCAGGAAGTCTGTTTGAGATTCTTTCCCTCTGCCCTTCCCCCTGCTCATGCTCTCTCCCCATCTCTCTCCCAAATAAATGAATAAATCTTAAAAAAAAAAATATCATCCCTTGATTAATTATACCCCCTTTTAGGCTCTCCAGCTGCTTTGTATAGAGAGAGTTAATATTTACATACAGCAGCAGAGTTTTAACATAAATGAGCTTCTTGGTCCATTATTGAGGAATTACTTGTATTTGAAGGTGCATTCAACCTTTAGACTATTAGAATATACTTTTTCTATTCAACTTTTTGAGTGTGTTTTACTGACTGACTGTATGTCATGGACTTGCCACTGAAATGAATGAACCAGTGTTCCAGTGGCCTAAAGAAATTCAGTTTCTAAAGCAGTTAATATTTCCCATGAGGGGCACCTGGGTGGCTCAGTACATTAAGTGTCTGCCTTTGGCTCAGGTCATGATCCTGGGGTATTAGAATCAAGCCCCAAAACCAGCTGCCTGCTCAAGGGGGAGCCTGCTTCTCCCTCTCTCCCTCCCCCCGACTTGTGTGTGCACTCTCTCTCTCAAGTAAATAAATAAAATCTAAAAAATATATTTACCATGAAGAGGTTTGCTTAGTAATTTAGATAATGAGGAGCTAACAAAGTTCTCACTATTTGGGGGTTTTCCCTTTTTCTGTTACAGGCTATAACTGTCAAGTGAATATTGATGAATGTGCTTCAAATCCATGTCTGAACCAAGGAACCTGCTTTGATGACATAAGTGGCTATACTTGCCACTGTGTGCTGCCATACACAGGTGAGTTCTGCAGGTGAAAGGACCAGAGGGAATGCGTGTTGCCTTGTCGTTCTAAACCCCTGAGTCTCAGAGACAGGGTCTGTGAGGCAGTGGTGCTGCTCTGAGGAATCAGTCCCTGGTCAACCATCCTGCCCTCATTGACTAGATCTTGAGCCCTGACAAAACCCTGTGGCCTTCCTAGATGCAACTGATAAGGGAACTCATTATATTTCTTTATACTTTGGGGTTTAAAGTATTCTTTAAAATTATGTATGGCTGCTGGTTTCATTCATTATCTGAAGGGACCCAGTGTTGTCATGACCTGTGTTCTTAGTCTTAGTTCAATAATACAACAACCACCACTTACTGATAATTTACTGTATGCCAGACACTTTGTATACTTTGGATTCCTTAATCTAGTATTCACAATAATTCTGCAAAGTAGAAGTTCCTATGACCATTTTATGCTGAGGCAAAGAGAAGTTACCTGCTGAAAGTCACATTGGTAAGTGGTAGATTTGCCCCTCAGTCTGTCTCAATCCAAAGTTCGTGCTCTTAACAGCCCTTCTTCTCCTTACATTCAGTACCACTACGTCTCCCTCAGAGAGGTATTGCCGCTTGGATGGCGATTCCACACATAGAAGACATGGGTGTTACTTCATTTCGTATCAAGTGTTCTTTGCTTCAGGTGGTATTTTAGGAGTGTGCTTGGACATTTATTTCTTCTTTCTATTTTCCTGCCTCATTACTGCTGTCTTGTGGTTGTATTTGTGTGGCTTGTTTACCTCTTCGTCATCCATTTTCTTGATCTGTGGAGAACAAAACAGAAACATGGATGATGGCTTTGCATGTTTCTCCAGTATGCAGCATGTAGGCAGGAGCATGGCTGAGTTCTTACTCCCCTGGTGGGCTGTTTGTAGTAGCTGTTACTAGTGACTCTAGCTATTAAGAATGGCAGAGTGGCCAAAACCATAACTCTGTTACCCAAAAGACTTAATGCTACATTGTTACTTAGCCCCTCTTTGGAAGAAATGTTCATGGAGGCAAACTGCATTTACCATGCTCCTTGATAAAATGGAAGTTATTGGATATCCCTAGCTATCCCCAGACAAAGGATGTCTAAAAAATACATTTCATAATGATAGCACTAATCACATTTGTTGATAGTAAGAAGAGTATCTCCCAGCCAGAAAAACTGAGACTTGATGGCTGCAGGGAGATATAAGCAAGTGTCACTATGCTCAGTTATATCATAGGCTTACCTGAGTGTGATGTAGGTGTGAAAATATTTATTTTGTCTTCTTGCTATTCAGATACTGTAAGAATATTTGACTCTATGCTGGCTATTGGTTTTTCTTCACATTAGGATCCCAATAAAGAATTTACTGTGTGTGAACTTTGGGAAATTATGTTAGACTGAAAACCTATGTAGATTAAAATTTCAGTGCTGAGTGTAGGTAAGGGTTCTGTCATTGGGCTTTGCCAGCATGAAGGGAACTAAACAATATTGCCTTCTCTTGCGAGCCATTATTCTGACCAGATACCTTAAAAACTGGTTGGGGTATGTTGGTAAAAATTAATGGTAATTTTTTTTCTTTCTGAATATGAAATTTTAGAATGGAATTTTAAGTTGAGTTAGTTGTAACTTGACTTTAAAAAAAAAACCTCTTTTCCTTTTAATAAAACCATTCTCCCCCAACCGCCCCCTGTGCTGGAAGCTTATATTCAGTATGCTAAGGAAAGAAATATTGGTATGCAAATATCAATGTCATGTTGTTGATGTTGGCATAAGGAGACATGTTACCAGGCAGTCAGAATTACCTCACTCTTTCCTGCTTCCCATGGCCTACTGATCAACTTTGTTGCCTTCTGGAACAGGCTAGCAGAGGTTGTGAGGAGAGGGAGGCTGTGTTGTTGCTTCTTCCTGGCTCACATGAAAGAGGATCTGTGTGGCTGAGCTTCTGAGTGGCTGACTCTTAGCAATGGAGATGCAGAAACTATCTCATTTGACTGATGCAGGTGTCCCAATCCACGATAATAACTACCCATGATAGTAAAGACAGGAGGAGTCCAACAGTTGTTGAGTGCTCACTCTATGTGCCAGCCTCTATGCTAATAAAGACTTGGTAAGCATTTTTTTCAGTTAGTCCTCAAAAAGCATCTATAAGTTATATACCATCCTGGTTCTCATTTTGCTTATGTGGAAGGCTCAGAGCAGATAAATAACTTGCCTGATGTCACACAGTTAGTAATCAAACTAGAGCTAAGACTCAAAGGACCTAGGAGTCTCAGATTCCAAAGTTCTTAACTGCTTAGACCTTAGACTTAGATTCAGAGAGCATCCTTTGGTATAGAATTTGCAAGATTTCAGTTTCCTTGGCTATTTCTCTAAATTCTGTCATTTGCTTTACAGGCAAGAATTGTCAGACGGTATTGGCTCCCTGTTCCCCAAACCCATGTGAAAATGCTGCTGTTTGCAAAGAGGCACCAAATTTTGAAAGTTACACCTGCCTGTGTGCCCCTGGCTGGCAAGGTAACAATACAGGAGTTAGAGAAGGCAGAAGTTTTAAACAAAATGGTCAGATCTTCAGATTGACATTGAAGGCCCAGGTCTTCTGAGCCCTGCCCATCATCAAGAATCCCTGCCTTTCTGTAGGAGTGCTAATTGGCATGACTTAGAAAGCCTTTTTCATTTTCATGTCTTTGGGGCCCCCTAGTGGCTGGAAGACTCCGGCCTAAGTCTGAAACCAAGATGTTCTAAGGCAGTTTTACCAACTGGACAAAACTTGCCCCAAATAATTTATAACAATTATAAAAAATATTTGTGCCCTTATAAAAATAAGGGCACAAAGCCTTACAGGACTTCCCAAAGCAGGAGACCAACCAGAATATCCCCATCTTCCACAGCTGAAGCTCAGATGCCCCATACATTTCAGGGGCCTTGCCTTTCAAAGACAGGACCATTCATTGCACCTGTATTTCTAGGTCAGCGATGTACAATTGACATTGATGAGTGTGTCTCCAAGCCCTGCATGAACCACGGTCTCTGCCATAACACCCAGGGCAGCTACATGTGCGAGTGTCCTCCAGGCTTCAGTGGTATGGACTGTGAGGAGGACATCGATGACTGTCTTGCCAGTGAGTATGCCAGCTAGCTCATATGCCCCTTGAGGCATACAGGGAGCAGAGCAGAGCCCCATCAAGACAGTTGCCTCTCAGTGCTGAGACTGGCCATCCTAACAGTTTATCATGTGTCTTTAATATTAGGATTTTTCAAATCTTCTTTCAAAGCTCATGACTTTAGGAGTTGAGGCAATAAATTTCTTTAAGCATTCCATTACTGATTTTTATATACTGATAAAGTGGGGACAGTGCTGTGATAGGTTTTTTTTTTTTTAGCATATCTATTGAGGTATAATTAATATGAAGTGTACTACCAATATTTTAAATGTATAATTTGGTAAGTTTTGACATTTGACGACTGAAATCATCTCTAAAGAAAATGAACATATCCATCCCCCTAAAAATATTTTCATTTTTAATTTCTCTTCCTTTCCCCTTCCCTGTCCCAGGCAACCAGGGATCTACCTCTGTCACTACAGATTTACCTGCATTTTTTATAATTTTATGTAAATTGAATCATCTCATGCGAACTTTTTTTAGGAGAGGAAATATGACTTCTGTCATTTAGCATATTATCTGAGACTCATCTGTGTTACATGTATTAACAATTCATTCTGTTTTATTGCTAAGTAGTATTCCATTATTTGGATATACTATATATATATATATATATATATATATACACACACACACACATATATATATATATATTATAATTCACATTTAGCTTTTTTAAAGTTTGGGAATATTATTAATAAAGCTGCTGTGAGGGGCACCCGGGTGGCTCAGTCGTTAAGCGTCTGCCTTCGGCTCGGGTCATGATCCCAGGATTCTGGGATCGAGCCCCGCATCAGGCTCCCGGCTTGGTGGGAAGCCTGCTTCTCCCTCTCTCACTCCCCCTGCTTGTGTTCCCTCTCTCGCTGTGTCTCTCTGTCAAATAAATAAATACAATATTTAAAATAAATAAATAAATAAATAAAGCTGCTGTGAGTGAGTCTATGTAGACATGTGATTTTATTTCTCTTAAGTAGATATCTAGAAGTGGAATAGATGAATTATGTGGTAGATATGTTTCACTATATAGCCAAAATGTTTTCCAAGATAGTTTTACCATTTTCATTCCCAAAAGCACTGTTTGAGAGTTCCAGGTGAACCACATCCTCAAGAACATTTGGATGTGATTGCCCTTAATTTTAGCCTTTCTAGTGGCTGTATACGGTATCTAACAATGGTTTTAACTTGAATTTCCCTACTTATTAATATTATGAACATCTTTTCATGTGCTTATTCGTCAGCCACCTATATTACTTGCTATACTACCTATTCCAAACTTTTGTTCACTTGAACAATTGGATTGTTTGTCTTATTATTGAGTTGAGTTCTTTATATTCTACATACGATTTCTTTGTCAGATATTTGCCTTAAAATTATCTTCTCCCAATTATAGCCTCTGTTTTGACTGTCTTTTGAAGAGGAAGAGTTTAATTTTGATGAAATTCAATATAATCATTCAGAGTTCATCTTTCTAGTATGTTGTTTAACAAACCTTTGCCTAACCCAAGATCACTGAGGTCTGTCTCCTTTGATTTCTTCTAAAGATTTTATACTTTTTAGCACTGTGTAAGTCCACAATCTATTTTGAGATAATTTTTACATGTAGTGTGGGTTTTAAAGGTTTTAAAGAATAACTTTGTGTGGTAATCTTGCTAACCTCACTTATTAATTCTAGATTAGTTTAGCTTTTAGTTTAGTTTACATTTTCAGGATTTTTTTTTCTTTTACAGATAATCATGTTATCTCTGAATAAGTATAGCCAAATACATTTTTATTTCTTTTTCAATCTGTATACATTTTGTTTTTCTTGCATTATTATACTGGCTAGGACTTTTAGTAAATGCAGAATAGAAATGGTAAGAGAAGCAAATCCTTCTTTGTTCTTAATTCTGGGGCAGGGAGAAGCATGTTTATAGTTTTTTGCCACTAAGTATGACATTACTTGTAGGTTTGGGGGTTTTTTGGGTTGTTTTGTTTTGTTTTGTTTTTGGTCTTCTATCAGATTGAGAAATTTACCATATACCCCTGGTTTGCTGAGAGTTTTTTTTTCTTTGTACAGTGAATGAATGTTGATGAATGTTGATTTTTTTCAAATGATTTTTCTTTATCTGTTAAGGGAGTAATATATTTTTTTTTATGTAGGTGAATTGTGTTAATTGATTTTCAAATGTTAACCTAACCTTAAATTCCTGGGATAAATTCTACTTGGTCTTTATGTATTATCTCTCTCATATTTATTGGATATGATTTTAAAGTTTTGTTATGAATTTTTGTGTCTATGTTCATGAAGGATATTGTTCCCCAACTTTGTTTTGCTATGTTTGTATGGTTTTGATAAGAAGGCAATGCTGGCCTCAGAACCAATTGGGAATTGGTTCCTCTCTATTTACTGAAAGAGTTTGTGTATAGTTGGTATTACATCTACTAAATATCTAGGTCTGGAACTTTCTTTCTTAGGCTTTAACTTTAAATTTAATGTCTTTAATAAATATATTTATTCAGGATATCTATTTTTTTATTGAGCTTTGGTAATTTGTATCTTTCAGGGAATGAGTTTTACTTTCTCTAAATTGTCAGAATTATTGGCACTCATAATATTCCTATATTGTACTTTTACTGTAAGATCTCTGGTGATTTCCTTTCATTGATTTCAGAATTGGTAATTTACATCTCTCTTTTCTTTGTGATTGCTCTTGGTAGAAAGTTATTGATTTTAGTAATCTTTTTAGTGAACCCATTTTTAGTTTCATATTTTTCTCAGTTGATTTGCTGTTTTCTAATTCATTGATTTCTGGTCTTTATTCTTCCTATTTTGGATCTAGCTTGCCCTTCTTTTTCTAGTTTAAGATGAAAGCATAGACCATTAATTTTATTTCTTTCTACTTTTCTAACATAATAAACATTTAGCGCCATATGTTTTTTTTCCCCAAAACACTGATTTAACTGTATTTCACAAATTTTGATATATCATGGTTTGTTTGGTTTTTTTTTCCAGAATAATTTCTAATTTCCAGTTTGATTCGTTCTTTGACTCATAAATTATTTGGAAGTGTGTTCTTTAATTCCAAATCTTTTTTATCAAGTTTTTAATCTTAATTCCATTATAATTAAAATACATTGTTCTATTAGTTTTAGTTATACAATATAGTGATTCAACAATTCTACACATTACTTAGTGCTCATGATAGTAAGTGTACTCTTTAATCCCCATCTCCTGTTTCACCCTCTGCCCACCTACCTCCCCTCTGGTAACTCTAAAGTAAAGAGTCTGTTTCTTGCTTTCTTTCTCTCTCTCTCCTTTTCTCTTTCCCCTTTGCTCATTCGTTTGTTTTCTTAAATTACACATATCAGTGAAATCATATCCATATGGTATTTGTCTCCAACTTATTTTGCTTAGAATTACATTCTCTAGCTCCATCTATGTTGTTGCTAATTCCAAGTGTCTTTTGTTGTTGATTCCTTCCAGATAGTTTTGTTATGATATTTAGTTTAATTCCATGTGATCAGAGAAGATACTTTGCATTATTTGGATTATTTTAAATGTATTAAATCGCATTTTATGGCCTAGTCTGTGGTCTGTTTTGTTAAGTGTTCTGTGTGCACTTGAAATGAATGTCTGTTTTACTGTTTCTTGGTGTGTTCTATAGCTGTTACTAATTCAAATTGGTTAATAGTATTTTTAGGTCTTCCCTGATTTTCTTTCTGCTTATTCTATAAATTAGTGATTTTTTTTAAAAGATTTTATTTAATTATTTGACAGACAGAGATCACAAGTAGGCAGAGAGGCAGGCAGAGAGAGAGAGGAGGAAGGAAGCAGGCTCCCTGCTGAGCAGAGAGCCCGACTTGGGGCTCAATTCCAGAACCCTGGGAACATGATCTGAGCTGAAGGCAGAGACTTTAACCCACTGAGCCACCCAGATGCCCCTATAAATTAGTGAAATTGACATCTCTCACTATTATTGTGTATTTGTCTATTTCTCCTGATAATTCTGTCAGTTTTTGCCTAATGTATTTTGAAGCTCTGGTTTTAAGTACATAAACATCTAAGATTGTTATGTTCTCTTGAAGAATTGAGTCTTTGTTATGAAATAACCTTGTTTAACCCTTGTAATATTCCTTGTTCTGAAGTCTCCTTTGTTTGATATTAATGTAACTACCCTCCCTTTCTTTTGATTATTGTTGGGTATTCTTTCCATCCTTTTCCTTTTGGCCTATCTGTGTCTTTAAAGTGTGTTTTTTTTATAGAGACCATATATTGAGTCTTGCTTTTTCTCTCTGATATGAGAGTGTCTAACTTCTAATTGAGGTGTTCATGCCATTTAAACTGAGTTCAATATTTGCCGTCTTGCATTTTACTTTACCTTTTTCCTTCTCTTTCCATTTCCCTCTCTTTTTTTGCCTTCGTTTGAAATAATTGAACATTTTTTGGATTACATTTTATTTCCCCACTGGCACATGAACTGTATCTTTTTTTTTTTTTTTTTTTTTTTTTTGGTGGTGGTGGCAGTGGTTTTGGGTTTGCAGTATGCAACTTTAACTGATTACCTTCAACTCTACTACTTTATATTGCACATAAAAACCTTACAACAGTATGCTTATACTTTCACTCCTGCCTTCTGTTCCATTGCTGTCATAAATGTATCATAATCCCTCAAAATATTATTTTTGCATCAAATGGTCAATTAATTTTTCAAGAGATGTAAAAATAAATTAACAATCTTTATACATAACAACATATTTATAGTTTCTGGTGTTTTCCATTCTTTTGCATAGATCTGCATTTCTGTCAAGTTATCACTTTCCTTCAGCCTGAAGAAATTAATCTAATAAATCTTGTAGTGCTTATCTCCTAGTGATAATTCTTTCTGCCTTTCTGTGTCTGAAAAGAAAGGCTCAGTTTTGGCTCAGTTTGGCTCAGTTTTCAAAGATATTTTCATAGGGAGTAGAATTCTAAGTTGACTTTTCCCTCCGGCACTGTCAAGTCATCCTTCCATTCTTTTCTACCTTGCATTTTTTCTGAGGAGCAATCTGCGATAATTCTTATATTTGTTTCTTTGTATGTTATTTTCTCTCCTTTAGCTGTTTTTAAGGTATTTTCTTTCTACTGATTTTTAGCAGTTTGACTATAATGCCCCTTATTGTTCTTCATGTTCCTTTTGGAGGGGGGTTTCATTGACATTTTTGGATATATGGGTCCAGATTTGGAAAATATTCAAGCACTGTTTTTTTCAAAACTTTTTTGCTCCCCTTTACAAATTTCATCATACATCTGTTAGACTGCTTGAAGTTGTCTCTCTGTTCAACAATACTATATTTTATTTATTTTTTTTAGAGTTTTTTCCCTCATTGTTTCATTTTAGATAATTTTATTATTTGAAGATATTTTGATATATCTTCAAGTTCACTAGTCATTTCCTCTATAGTGTTCTGTTTGCTGCTAATCTCATTCAATATTATTTTTTTTTCTTCATTGTATTTCTATCTCTAGAAGTTTGATTTGAGTCTTTCCTTATACCTTTATCTCTCTCCTTGTCATGTTCATGCTTTCTTCTTCTTCTTGAACATACAGAGTATGTTTATCATAGTTGTTTTATGGTCCTCACATTGAATCTACCATATGGGAAATTCCTGGATCTGAGGCAGGCAGAGAGAGGAAGGGAAGCAGGCTTCCCACTGAGCAGAGAGCCCGACACGGGGCTCGATCCCAGGACCCTGAGATCATGACCTGAGCCGAAGGCAGAGGCTCTAACCCACTGAGCCACCCAGGTGCCCCCCTGGGTCTGTATCAATTCTTGACTTTTACCTTCATCATGAGTTGTATTTCTTGCTTCTTTGCCTACCAGGTAATTTTTTATTGGATGCTAGACTTTTACAGAGATCTTCAGAGTATTTTCAAGCTTTGTTTTAAGGATCATTAAGAAACAGTTTTATCCTTTGGGTCTTTTCTTCAGGATTTGTTAGGTCCAGACAGCCTTTAGTCTAGGACTAAAATGGCTCACTACTGAGATAGTATTCTCTGAGGATCCTATTTAGTGATTAGTTAGGAGGTCTTTTCATTTTGACTGTCATGAACATTAGCTATTCTCATCCTGTTGTAAACTCTTGGGATTGTTCCACCTACATCTTGTCTTTCTGGTTCATTCTCTGGCTTTGACAGTGTCATCACACACAGGTGATATACTCAGTTACTTATCAGTATTCACTGCTTATCAGTACTCAGTTACTTGTGTGGTGATTAAATCATTAAATTTCAAACAAGGTTATCACAATGTGTTAAGAGTAATGGCACCTAATTCACAGCATAAGTAATTTCAGATCACCATATGGATGGCACCAAACTAGGTCCTGGCAATGCCAAGGTAGATAAAACTCAGTGTTTACATTCATGAAACTCATAGTCTATTGGCAAAGAAAGATATGCAGACAAATTCAACATTGTGTAGTAAGTAGTGAAGAAAAATATTTCACAGCAGTTGATGGAGAAATTTAAAGGAGTGGGATCAAATTATTTGGATTTCTTTTCCATGTTAATTATTTTATCAGTCAAAATTTTCAGTATTTAAAATTTTTATAATTAATTTATAATAATTCAGTAAGTTATGGTGAGTTTCCTGAAAGACACTATGGAAATTACAGTGTGCTATGCACTGTGGATAAGAAGGAATAATAATGATTTTTATAATTTTTCCAGTAAAGTTTACAGATGAGCCTTAAAGTGGAATTAACCTAATAGATGAATAAGTTTTAAATAAGCCTGTTATTAAATCAGGGCTACATTACCCACCTGCTGTTTAGTTCTCTTTTTATGTAGAGGACCAGTCTTTGCAATATATTTTAAGCTCCTTAAGAGCAGGGGCTAACTCTTATTTTTCTTGTTCTGATTTATATGTCATTTATTTCGGAAGACTGTGCCATGATAGAAGCTCAAAATTTGTTGAGTAATTGCTGTGAGCCTAAAGTGTTCTGAAGTTGATCTATGCGATATAGAATTTTTTTTTAATTTTTTTTTTTTTAATTTGACACACAGAGATCACAAGTAGGCAGAGAGGCAGGCAGAGAGAGAGGAGGAAGCAGGCTCCCCGCAGAGCAGAGAGCCCGATGCGGGGCTTGATCCTAGGACCCTGGGATCATGACCCAAGCCGAAGGCAGAGGCTTTAACCCACTGAGCCACCCAGGCACCCCTAGAATTTTTTTTTTTTAATGTTTCCTGATTCTGCCTAAATCTAGAAAACAAAAACAAACAAGAAAGAGAAGAGGAAAGGAAAGGAAATGAAAGATGAAGGGAGGACAAAGATAGGAAATACAGATCAGCACAGGGGGCTGTTTAGTATATATGCTATCCTACATCACCCACTCCCATTACCACATACACCTTTTGAAAATCTTTACTGGTATTTTTGAGATTCTGTATATTGGGAACACATACTTGATTAGCAAATGTGGGCGACCATTATAAATTTTAGGACTCTTAATTTTGCAAAACTGCTAGTGGTGTGTGTGCATAGTTCATTCCAGTTATCAAATAGGCTAAGAATCTCAGGCAAGTGTTACTGCATTCATTTTCGTAAATGGAGGAGGAGTCAAGGCAAAATACCTGTAAAGAAAAGTACAAGTAGAGAAAAGTCAGAATTGTTCATAGTGTGACTTAGTTCAGGTCACTCACCTTTATTGGTCTAAGATTAAATCGATGATATAGTTCAGAGCTCTAATTCTTGTGTGTAATGACTTAGATCCTTGCCAGAACGGAGGTTCCTGTGTAGATGGAATGAATACTTTCTCCTGCCTGTGCAATCCTGGCTTTATTGGGGATAAGTGTCAAACAGACATGAATGAGTGTCTGAGTGAACCCTGTAAGAATGGAGGGACCTGTTCTGACTATGTCAACAGTTACACTTGCAAGTGCCAGTTGGGATTTGATGGAGTCCACTGTGAGAACAACATCGATGAGTGCACTGAGAGGTGAGCAACCCAACAGCCACCACTGTCTTATGGGGAGAATGGAGAAAGGAGGGAAAACTACAGAGCACAATGCCGTGGTTGCAGGGCAGGGTAAGGTAGCTACCTGGGTCCCATTCCATTGTCTTCTATTGCCTACTTCCTGATTCCCTGTAGATATGTAGTTAGCAGGTGAAAGGTCAGAGGTTGAAAAGCTTAGTGGGGCGGACCATCATTTATTTCTAATGCTTAGGGAATAGGAAAAGTTATAATGCTGTTCCATTCTCCTCTTGGCCCCTTGTTCATTTCAGCTGACATTTTAAAATCCCTTTTTCTTTTTTTTTTTTTCAGATTTGTCATTACTCTTTGGTAATTTCCAGGTTGTTTTTTTTTTTTTTTTTAACAAGTTTGTTCTGTTTCTCTTTCAGAAATCTAGAGTCCAGACCTACTTATTTAGCATTTTTCTTATAAATTAAATTGACTTAGGGATAAAGTGAAATGTTATACATGGAAAACCACAGGACTGGGTAAAACCTGGAAACCCTTACTTTACAGGTTACTCCTGTAACCTTTTTGGTTGTAGAAATGAAGCTGGGACTCAGGCTGATTGACACCCAATCTAATTTGGAAAAACAAAATTTATTAGATCTAGGAGTTTAAGATGCTCAGGAGTATTTGCCTCTGTAACATGTTAGATTCTAGGAAACTGACTTTTAAATAGCAGGTCAGAGGAACCAGATTACATAGCTGGCATTGCTTTCTCTGCTTCTCAGCTCCTGTTTCAATGGTGGCACCTGTGTCGACGGGATTAACTCCTTCACTTGCTTGTGCCCTGTGGGCTTCACTGGCCCCTTCTGCCTCCATGAGATCAATGAATGCAGTTCTCATCCCTGCCTAAATGAAGGAATATGTGTTGATGGCCTGGGTACCTACCGCTGCACCTGCCCCTTGGGCTACACGGGGAAAAACTGTCAGGTAATTAAATTTCAGCCCACTCAGCTCCCTCAGAGTAGCTGAATATTACGCTTATTTTTCTTCTAAGCAGAATAAGCCCTTCCTAAAAGGGAAGATTCTGGCTCTTAGAGGGGATATCTCTGAGATAAATCTGCATAACTTCTTAACAGCTGGTAGATTCCGAAGTGGTGACACTGGCAAGATTATACAGATTTACAAGCATGAGATGGTTGTAACAGGCTAACCAAGAACTGCAGAGAAATACATGTGGAAAATAAGTGCATAGATAGTATTTATGTTAGAAATACAAAAAGGAAGATAACAGTCTAAAGTCTTTGAAGATCAGATACAGTATCTAGGCAGAAAATAATAATTATTATTATGTCTTGCAGTGTTGTAATATTCTCAAAACCAAGCTTGTCACAAGTTTTTTAAATTCATATATGTAAATTTTTTTTTACATTTTTATAGACTCTCAGAGCCAACGAGGGCAAACTTTCATTTCTTAAAAGAAGAAACTGAGTCCCAAAGGGGGCAAAGTAATCTTTCCAGAGTTGCATACCAAACAGCATTGTATTTATTTATTTTTATTTATTTTTGATTTATTTATTTGAGAGAGAAAGAACAAATGAATGGGGAGAGGGACAGAGGGGCAAGCAGACTTCCCATTTTGTGTGGAGCTGGACATGGAGCCCGATGTGGGGATTGATCCCAGGACCCTGAGATCATGACCTGAACCAAAGTCAGATGCTAACTGAGCCATCCAGGCACCCCACATTGTATTTAATTTTATGCTATTTTTACCTCTTAATGATAGGATGATAGAATAACAGAACAACAGAGCATTTAGAACTAAGTGGCCAAATTTAACTAGACTTACAGGGTGCATTTAAGTTAGGCTTTGATTATATTGGACATGCAAATAACCCACTTCTGCATATTAAATCAAACAGCTTGATGCTGATTCTGTGGATCAGAAGGACATTCTTCCTTGGGTTCTTTCTCATTCTCACAGTGTGAGGTTACATGTAGCAGGGCGTGCTCCACCCAAACACACTGGCCCCTTCTTTCACAGACACTCCATGAGTGTGACCGTGCTCTCCCCAGGGATCAAGTCACCACATGCGAGTTATGGAGTTATGGGACTAGTCCGCTCATATTCTTTGCCTCGTGTTTTTCATAAGCCTGATTTTCTCCCCTCTAAGTAAGCTTTGTGACAACTTTTAGGTTTATTAACAGGCTTTAAGTCCTTTTACTCGTATTCACCTGGATAGATTTGACTGAGACCCATGTAGATTTCTCCCACAGAATTAGCACAGGTGTTATGGACCTGTCTGACAGCTGTAATTTCTTTCTTTCTAGCTGTGGAGGGTGGCCACAGATCTGGACATAATCATAACATAGGGAATAACTTAAAATTAGGTTCCCTCAAATGCTTAAACTTCTGTGGTAAGAACTTTTTAAATAGCAGAGCTAAGAAGAATTAGACTATGTAAAATGATTGGATTACCTGAGAACATTGGACTATTTTAAGATGTGACTGAGGGCTCTTTTTTTTTTTTTTTTTTTTAATTAGTGTGCTCTCCTTTGATTCTTAAAATTCAGTGTATGTGACTTTTTTTCTTCTTTTTTGATATTTGGATGTTGCTGTATCCTTCTGTTTCAGACCCTGGTGAACCTCTGTAGTCGGTCTCCATGTAAAAACAAAGGTACTTGCATTCAGGAAAAAGCAGAGTCTCGGTGCCTGTGTCCATCTGGATGGGCTGGTGCTTACTGTGATGTGCCTAATGTGTCCTGTGAGGTGGCAGCTTTCCACAGAGGTGAGCTCTGTCCCTTCAGGCTCCAGGGTCACTTCCCAAAGTATTGGCCAACTATCTGCATTTTAGGGCAGATATTGTTAATCATGGGAGCGCAGACAGTGGTTGGTGGGCAGGGCTCTACAGAAAGGGTCTGAGATGGAAGGTGAAAAGGCAGAGGCACAGGCTTAAAGATTCCAAAAAGAAATGTATGTAAAATGAAATGAAGGTATATTCCACTTTCAAGACTTACTTCTTCTCTTTTCTTTCTTTCTTTTTTTTTTTTTTTAAGATTTACTTATTTATTTTAGAGAGAGCGAGGGATGGGGAGGGGAGAGTGGAGAGGGAGAGAGAGTCTCAAGCAGACTCCATGCTCAGCATGGAGTCTAACATGGGCTCCATCCCACAACTCTGAGATCACTGCCTGAGTGAAGTCAAGACCCGGACACCTAACTGAGCCCCCCAGACTCCCAGGGCTGGTTTATTTTCAATATAAATCTGGTGCTGAGGGTCATGAACTAGATAAGAATACAATTAGTTGGTCTGAACCTGACACATGTGCTCTTCTGTGATGTTTCTTCCCATACTCGGTTTCCTAGGGGTGTCCACTGACCACCTGTGCCAGCACTCCGGTGTCTGCATCAATGCTGGCAACTCACATCACTGCCAGTGCCCCCTGGGCTACACCGGGAGCTACTGTGAGGAGCAGCTCGATGAGTGCTCATCCAACCCTTGCCAGCATGGAGCCACCTGCAGGGACTTCATCGGCGGGTACAGATGTGAGGTAAGATGAGTGGGCAGATGTCAGAGACCTCCCAAAGATGGCACAGGTCTTGTGAACGCCAGCATACTAAAGATAGCTGCTTGTGACTTATTTTTACAATTGATAGATGTGTTTTTTAACCAATCACCATTATATATTGTTTACCAACCACCACCAGTTTCCATCCCCTTGTATAATAAGTTCACATGGCTCTAGTAAGGTATTTTTATAGAGGTCTGAAGCCATCTCACTTGCATAGAGTTGCCTCAGGATTCAGAGCCAACTTTCACTACCAGAGTGCATTTCACAGGCCGGTAGCTCAATGGCCCTTGGCACATTCCTGAATAGCAGCTGAGACAGGAGAAGCCACTTTGAGGTGTGTCCTGAAGTTACTTAGCCTGTTCCATGTAGCATCACACTAAGTATGACATGTATATATCTGAGGAAGTGTGTGTCTCTGAAGGAACATGGCACTGTCTTCCTGATGGTTGCGCTGATAATGGGTAGAGCAAGATGTAAACAAGACACCAGAGACTTGTATTTGACACCAATTCAGGCCACCCAGGACCACTGAGAAAAGCTTTACTTCTCATAAATGAGCTAAAGATGGTCTCTTTATACTGGCCCTGCAGTTATTGCTTCAGAGAGGGCTGAGACCTGTTAGTTCAAAAGCCACCAGGACCAAACTAAAATTTTTTAACACATCCAGTTTTTCTAAAAATAGCCCTAATAAAGCATGTTTTCAGCCATGTATAGCCTTTCTGCTTTGCATAGTCTACAAAACTACACCCAATATCTGCAAGCCATTAGGTAAGCCCCAGGACCTGAAGACCCCAGGCCAGTGCTGCCCTTCAGAACTCTCTGACCCAAAGACTGGGGCCTGGCTGCACGAAACATATAGGCCCCCTCTCTGTTACCCCCTTCCCTTGGAATTCACTTGCCCTCCTTTCCTTATCTTCTTGTCTGCTCTGGACAGTCTCGTGCTGTGAGGGATGCCCGCACATGCAAACCTGTCAAAGTATTACCCAATAAAGCCACTTCACAGTCAGGGTTTTTTTCCTTGATCAGTCCTGAAATCCCTCAAACCCCTATGTCTACTATGTTAGCTAACACGACCCCTCCCCCATCTCAGCCAGTTTCTCATACATACGTGTGGTTTCCTGAATCTAGAGATCAATAAATGCAGTGCGTTTACTACTGTCCACACATACTGTTGGACTGAGTCACAGGGTCCTCATCGCATACCAAGGAATGCATATTTGAAAGATGGGAAAACCTAAGTTGAGGAGTGATGAAAGTTTTGCACAAGCGTCAACTCTGAAATATCCCTGAGATTGTTGAGTCCTTGCCTTTGTTTTAAAGTGGCTTTTCAGCTGGAAGATGTCAGTGTTAGTATGCTGCAAGTTGGTCCTGCACCAGATGATTGGTAGGGCGTGTGATGGTCTGGAGAAGCATATAAGAGCTGGGTGGGGGCCCGGGGTGGGCAGAGGTATACAGCAACCTTCCGGATTTCATTTGCTCTGGTGGTCTGTTTCCAACAATGGTCCAATGTTTCTTCCTATTCGCTTGTTCCTATCAGTGTGTCCCAGGGTATCAGGGCGTCAATTGTGAGTATGAAGTAGATGAGTGCCAGAATCAGCCATGCCAGAACGGAGGCACCTGTGTCGACCTTGTGAACCACTTCAAGTGTTCCTGTCCACCAGGCACTCGAGGTATGACATCAGCCCTACACATCTCCATCTAGGGCATTTTCTTATGTTATAAATCCATTTTTAGTGTGGAGGAGGTTTTAAAAAATTAAGCATTTAGTTCTGGATTCCGGTAACTCAGGCCATTGCATTCTCTCATCTCTTGCCTAGCTCTGATGTTCTGACTCATGTTCTCAGTTCTTTCTGGTTGTTGATGACATCTTATGTTCCATGAAACACGGAATGTGGAAATGATGCAGTGTTGCAACAAGATTAGCCTGGTTAGCAAGATTTCTTGGTGCTTCAAGGGAAAATAACTAGTGGTCTCTTAAACAGATAATTCACATTTACTAGCTTCTGTATTTTTTAAAACTTGCCAAGTATTGCTTCCGTAAGGTGGGGGATTGAATGAAATGAAAACATTTGCCTATTTTCATAAGCCCAAGTGTGGAAGGTGATGCCCTAAGGCTGTAACTAAGAATTGCAGTAAAGCCTACAGAGTCTAACTCTAGACTGAACAATGGGGCATCAGTCTACTGTGGGCATTGCCCCTGCCTCTGAACAATCTTCTGGCGAGAGCTTGGAGTATTCTTTGTTAGAAAAGGTGTAGTTATAACCGTTCTGAGCAGCCTGTAAAAAGAAAAAAGCTGAGCCCATCCACAATGGTGAGAAATTCATCTCAGTGTTGAAGAGAATAGAATATCAGGGAAGTATTTATACTTTCTTAGACATTTGTGCAGTGAACTTTGATAATTTACCTTCCTTGAGTTCAGGGTTTGGCTAACTTAAAATAGGAGAGTACCCCACTGATAGGATAGTTATCAAGCAATGAGGTTAAAGGGGAAGAGAAAACTCAAGAGAAACAGCCTTTAAATACAGGAAGATTTGTCCTGTGAAAAAGGGAGTAGTTCTCTGCTCTAGAAATCAATAGTTGAAAGAGAAGTAGAGTGATTTTGATTCATTATTAGTTTGTTCCTTTTAATATTTTTACTCTTGATGACAAGCTCCGATTCTGGTGGCAGATGAAACCTCAGATCTCAGTGGCTTGACACAACAACGTTTGTCACTCAAAGTTGGAGTGTCTCTCTCTGTATTCTAGCTATGAGGTTGCAAGCACTTGGCCTCCAAGGCCTCCACAGCAGAGGAGGAGGGACAGACTTGTAGGGTCATGTAGCAGCTCTCCCTGCCTCAGTCTGGACATGACACCCATCATTATTTCTCATAGCACATTGGCCAGAATTAGTAAAATGGTCTCAATCTGACTCCAGGAGAGACGGGATGTGGGAGAGCACGTGGATATTTATTGCACACTAAGAATTCTGCTGTACCATGAATGTTCTATGAATTACAGATGTTAGTCCTGGAATGGACCCTTCCATAATGCAACAAAAGTTCTCTTTTCTGTTTGTTAAGGATGGCTTAAACAATAGTTTTGTGGGGGTTTTTTTGTACTTTTTGAAAAAAATTTTTTAATTTATTTTCAGCGTAACAGTATTCATTGTTTTTGCACCACACCCAGAGCTCCATGCAATCCGTGCCCTCTCCAATACCCACCACCTGGTTCCCCCAACCTCCCACCGCCCCCCTTCAAACCCCTCAGATTGCTTTTCAGAGTCCACAGTCTCTCATGGTTCACCTCCCCTTCCAATTTCCCTCAACTCCCTTCTCCTCTCTAACTCCCCTTGTCCTCCATGCTATTTGTTATGCTCCACAAATAAGTGAAACCATATGGTAATTGACTCTCTCTGCTTGACTTATTTCACACAGCATAATCTCTTCCAGTCCTGTCCATGTTGCTACAAAAGTTGGGTATTCATCCTTTCTGATGGAGGCATAATACTCCATAGTTTAAACAATAGTTTTGCTATTAGTATTGACTATTAGTATTTTGAATATGTCATTCTACTGCTTTTTCTTAATAATTATTTTTATTATGTTATGTCAGTTACCATTAGTTTTTGATGTAGTGTTCCATGATTCATTGTTGGCATCCTACTGCTTTTTGACCTCCAGGGTTTGTTTTTGTTTTTTAAGGAGAAATCAGCTGTTAACCTTATTGAGGATCCCTTGTTTGTGATTAGTTGCTTCTCCCTTGGTACTTTCAAAATGCTCTCTTTGCCTTTGTCTTATGACCTTTTGCTTATGATATGTGTAGGTTTGGATCTCTTTGAATTTATCATGCTTAGAATTCATTGAGTTACCATACTACCTGTGCTTGGTTAGGTATGTAGACTGGTATTTATTTCTCCTGGCTTGACTTCTCTGGCCATGGGTCAGCCTCCAGGGGACTATCAAATCCTATAAGTTCATTGTGAGAGTTATCACAATGATTGTTTTTATTTCAGTACTCCTGAGCTTTGGATCTTGACCTGGGGGCACCTCTGGTTCCAGGTCCAGAGCTAACTGTTGTGCCTATCCCTACTACCTTGCTTCGGGCAGAGGTTGAGCTCATTCTCAATCAATAGGTCTGTGTATTACTGCTGGTTCCATTTTGATGGGATGCTAGGCATCAGTGTTGATTTTACTAGCAGCTCCTAATTACCAAATATTCAGTGTCAGTGGGATCGCAAACTTGTTTTGTTTTTTACTGTCTTGTTTTTTATTTAGTTTGCAAATAGGTAATATATGCACATGTCCCAAATTTTATATATAGACACACACATTCTTAAATACATACATATGTAACAAAAGCATAAAGTGAAAATTCTCTTTCCATTCCCCTTCCCTATACCTAGTTCTCCCTCTCCCACAAGCAAATAACCTCCATTTGTTTTACTTTCTTGTATATCTTCTAGGTTTTTTTTTTTATGTGCCCTTCAGAATTTCCTTATGTATATAGAAGCCAAATAAAAAGATATTTTTATTTACCCCTCTTCTTACTTTGAAGATAGGGTATTAGATAAACTCTCACACTTGATTTTTTTTTTTTTTTTTTTTTTACTTAATCGGAGATGGTCCCATACCAATTTATAGAACTTCCTTAATCTTTTTCATCCTGTAGAATTTTGAGTAGAGTATATAGAATCAAAGTCCTAGTGATAGAACTTTGGGTTTCTTGCATGTGTATATTTGTAGATAAATTTACAGAAATGGAATTGCTGGATTAGAGAATTATGTGCATTTGTAACTTAGATTAATATTGCTGATTCATAGTATATGAGCATACTGGCTTCTTCTCAGTCAGGATAAATGTATTCTCATCTATGAGTCATTTGGTTTTCCTCTTTCAGTGGTTTCTCTGTTTGTATCTATATCTTTTTTCCCCTGTTACATTGATCATCTTAATATTTTATAGAGATTAACTATGATACAAAATATTGTCAATATATTATTTCTTGTCTTTGATTTTTTTAATAGTTTTTTTTATGCAGAGCTTTTTATTTTTATTTTTTTAAGATTTATTTATTTTAGAGAGAGAGCAGGGGGAGGGGAAAAGGGAGAAGGGGAGAGAGAATCTCAAGTAGACTCTGCGCTGAATGCAGAGCTCAAAGGGGGCTCAGTCTTAGGTGCCCAAGATCATGACGAGCTGAAACCAAGAGTCGGATGCTCAACTAACTGACTGAGCCATGCAGGCACCCTTGGAGCTTTTTCCTTTTAATCAGATTGGATTTATCAACCTTTTTTTTTTTTTTTATAACTTCTGGATTTTGAATCCTAGTCAGTAATACCTTCTACACTCTAAGTTTATAAAGGAATTCTCCCATATTTTCTTCAAGTACAAGACTATTGTAGCACTTTTTTCCATATAGCTACTGATTTTTCCCAACACAATTTACTGAATATTTGATCTTTTATGCAATAATTTGAGGTGGCAACTTTATCAAATTCTA
Source organism: Enhydra lutris kenyoni (assembly GCF_002288905.1). Lineage (NCBI taxonomy): Eukaryota > Metazoa > Chordata > Mammalia > Carnivora > Mustelidae > Enhydra > Enhydra lutris. The sequence goes on along the minus strand of NW_019154093.1, from coordinate 82,913,276 downwards.
AATTTGCTTGTGTAACTGGGTGTTATTCTGGACTTTTTTTTTCTTCTTCTTTTTTTTTTTTTTTTTGCTTTATTCTGCTTTATTTTGTTAATTTATCAATACCACTCTGTTTTAATTATTAAGGATCTTTGTTTTCAGGGTTTTCCAGGCTATGGTTATAGTTTATTTTTCCATATAACTTTAGAGTCAGATTATCCATTAAAAATTTAATTAAATTAAAAAATTTTGGTGGCTTTTTTAATGGGGGTCATATTAAATTTATGAATCTGTGTAAGGAAAACTGACATCTTTATGATGAGGAGTCTTCCTAACTAAATCATAACATCTTCTCATTTATTCAGATCTCCTTTTGTGTCTTTCAGGGCAATTTTAAAGTTTTCATATAGCTATAGTACATTTCTTTTTAAGATTATTCCTATAATTTTGTCTTTTGATATTGCTATTGAAAATGAGGTCTTTCCATCCTTTTTTAAAAAAGATTTTATTTATTTATTTGAGAGAGAGACAGAAAGAGCATGAGCAGTGGGGAGGGACAGAGAGAGAGGGAGAGGGACAAGGAGACTCCCTACTGAGCATGGTGCCTAAGGTGGGGCTCCATCCCAGGACCCTGGATGGTGACCTGAGCCAAAGTCAGACACTAAACTGACTGAGCCACCCAGGTGCCCTCTTTTTCCTTTTTAATAGTCTTGCTTATCTTAGTGTATGCTACCACTATAAGTGGCAAGAATACATAACTGTTTTCCTTTCTTTTGTAATTTTTTAAATCATTCATGGAATCATTTCTAGAATTATTATTAATTTCTTTTGTACTCTCAAGAATATTTACAGATATCATACTAGATGGCTAATTGCATCTATAGTATGAGTGCTATTTTAAATGGAATAACCTTTGAGCTCTCAACAGGATATTTTCCCTAAAATTTTTAAAAATAAACAGCTAGTACACCTTGTTTTACAGGAAAAAAGTCAGTGGTCTAAAACCTAACTGTATCACTCAAAATTAAGTTCTAGTTCTTACCAATATTTTTACATACTTATAATCTATGTCCTGATTGTAATAGTCTCTTTTGAACTGTTTTTATAGTTTGAATAATGGGAATAAAGTAATAAAAATTGCTGGGTGTCTCTTGAGCTCCAGGCTCCCCGTCTCTCAGGTGGAACAAAGAATGCTGGCTACTGCCCAGGGGACTGCTTCGGTGGATTGTGTGGGAGAGTACCTGTGAAGACCTGAACACATTCTTTCCTTGGCCCTTACTGGTCACCGGGAAGATGGCAGCTTCTCCTTGCCTGACCTAAAAGGTCCCATTGCAGATTGAGATGTGTAACCTGAATAACTGCTCTCTTCAGCTGGAAAGCAGTGTTCCAAAGAATGTCATCATTCTCTGTATCTTCTCTCTTTTCTCCAGGCCTGCTTTGTGAAGAGAACATTGATGACTGTGCCGGGGGTCCCCACTGCCTTAATGGTGGTCAGTGTGTGGACAGGATCGGGGGCTACAGTTGTCGCTGCCTGCCGGGCTTTGCCGGAGAGCGGTGTGAGGGGGACATCAACGAGTGCCTCTCAAACCCCTGCAGCTCTGAGGGCAGCCTGGACTGCATCCAGCTAACCAATGACTACCTGTGTGTCTGCCACAACGCCTTCACTGGTGAGAGTCTCTCCAGCACCGCCAGCACTCTACCTCGGAGGGGCTTTGAGTGAGGAAATTTGAGTGAAGGACGTATGTCACCTACTGGACCCAAAGTAGCTTTTTTCTTACATAGGAAAAACTAGGCCAGCTTAGTTCAGAGGCACAGTTTTTCCTCAGGTCTGTGCTTCATGGATGTTAGAGTCTACCTCTGCCTTTTTTGTTTTTCCTGAGGTGCTTTTTCTTTTGTTATATACTGATGATATCATACTAGAGCAGAAATGCAAAAAAAGAAATAGAATGCTGGGAGTGGTTGAGCAAAATAACACCTTTTAATTGGGGCAAAATACACATAACAATGTGTACCATCTTAACCATTTTTTTAAAAGATTTTACTTATTTATTTGACAGAGAGAGATCACTAGTAGGCAGAGAGAGAGAGGAGGAAGCAGGCTCCCTGCCGAGCAGAGAGCCTGATGCAGGCCTCGATCCCAGGACCCTGAGACCATGACCTGAGCCAAAGGCAGAGGCTTAAGCCACCCAGCACCCCCATCTTAACCATTTTTAAGTGTACAGTTCAGTGGTATTAAATATGTTCACGTTGCTGTGCTGCCAACACCAAATTCATCCACAGAACTCTTTCATCTGAGGAAAATAATGTCTTGTGTTCAGAAACTATGCATCTGCTCTGGCTTCATCACCCTGTCTCCTTTGGCATGTAATAACCTGGGTTACCGGTAGTCACTGCCCCTTCTCTCCATGTCTGGAACCCAGAGATGATTAGGATCTTCTAGGTCACCTAAGAGGAATAGGTCTGAATTGGGATGTGTTTAAGCAAAACCAATTCATGAGGGTATGTACTGGAAAGCTGCAGGTGTATTACCTGCACAGCTAAGAGTTGGCTGTGCTCCCATTCTCTTCTCAAGCTTCTTTATCTTCACAGAGCATAAAGATGACCAAGTCCTGTCTCAGAATGGGCGCTTGTCATAGGCACTTATTAGTTATTTCTGAAGATGGGCAGCTTGGCGACTTTGGGGGACTACAATATGTCTAACAGTGGCAGTGTCATCAGATAACCAGAAGTCTGCCTGGCATTTCTGGAGTCGTTCCAGACTTTATGCTATAGTAGTATTCCTTGGGAGTCAGGTGATAGGCTACAGAAGTCTCCTGAGTACTAATTTGGCAAGTTGGATTCAGCTGTATTGTGAGCCCATCTCTAGACCTCCTTCCTTCCAATTTTAAAGAGGTGTTACCTTTAAGAACTTTGGTAATTTATGAAGAATGGGAAGTATTTTGCACTGTGGAAGATGCCTGGATGCGATATCAAAAACAGTCCATTATGAACAATTGCCCCTTTTGGGGCAATTCTGGACACACAGAGTGTGAACAGTCTGTCTGGCAGCCTCATGTTGGCCATGAGGTTCTTGGGAAGCCAGAGAAGCAAACCAGGCTGCTGTTTCTTTCATTGCCTCTGAGGCTTCCTTTTTCTGGAAACCCTGACAAGCACTTACAAAGAAAGAGAGAAAGAGATGAAGGAAGGATTGAAGACAACCTTGAATTTGGGTCCCACCACCAGGAAGGAGTAGTGATGCATTGTCCGCACTTGTGATTGAAAAGAATCCCTTGAGCTCACTGGGTGTAATTATTGTGGGATGCGGTTGCTGAGATGGACATTGAGGGGCCATCTGTCCCTGAGCTCCATGTTCATGTGACGGCTGCTCTTGGTTAGTGGCTACTGCTGTGATTTGAAGAGGCAGGCACATGTAACCCTTGCCTCTTAATCCGGACTGGCCAAAACTATGACTATTTTAATTTCCTTTTGAAAACCCCTCTTTTCTTTGTCCATGGCTGTGGGCCAGACGGGACCCATCTCCTGCCATTTGGGGGAGGCACCAGCTGTGTCTCCAGGTCTTCCCCTAGGTTCCAACTGCTTACTTTACTTTATCATGCAGCAGTGACCTCGAGATGCCTTCTGTTTTAGAACTGTCTCTAGAGGAAATTAACTCTGGAAAAAACTCAGCTCTCTTTTAAAGCAGTGCCGATCAGATTACAAAATGGCTAGAAAATGATTGAAAAGAGATGTTACAGATAAAAATTCTCTGTAAGCTACAAATCACCACTTGGATGTGTTGGCCCGGTGTAGCCTCTCCTGTGAAGTTGACAGTTTTAACAAAATGCACTGAATGGTTTTGGTAAATGTTTCTTTGGGTTTATGAAAGCTGAAGTATTTTCAAAGAAAATTAAAAAGCTGAGGTGTCCTTTTCTTTTTCTTCTCTTTTTGTCAGATTAGAGTGATTTTTCACATCCCTGTCCACCCTGTTTTGTGAGTCTGTTGGGGATGTGTGCTACATATACTTACTGTGTGGGCAAGACAGATGAGGGTATTGGCCTGAGCCAGTGGTGGTCCAATTAGTGTTTTCCTCATCTTCTCATGTTCCCTTGGGCTTAGGACTCAGCTCACAACTCTTGCCCCATCCCTCACCATTTGGCTAGCTCCCGTCCCAACAGCACTCTGTTCAGTAACTGCAGTTACTACTCCTCCCTTTTAAAACTCCTTTCTATCTTCTGCTTTAAGGTCGTCACTGTGAAACTTTCATTGATGTGTGTCCCCAGATGCCTTGCCTGAATGGGGGGACTTGTGCTGTGGCCAGCAACATGCCTGATGGTTTCATTTGTCGTTGTCCCCCGGTAAGTGCCATGTAGTCTATTTAAGGGATATGCTCTCTTTCACACAATCTGGACGAAGCTGAGATTGAACCTGATTTTTCCACACTCCATCTGGAACTTCTTGGTGTGGAGATTGATTAATTTTAGCTCCTTCACAAAAAAGTGCTGGGGTTTCCCATTTAAAGCTGTTAAGATACTCCCAGAAAGAGTAAGCTCCCTGTTCTATGACTCTCAGTCTTTAGAAGCACTAAGAGAAATCCACGGGAAGTAGTGGAATATTCCCTTGAAAACAAGACTAGTGTCTGTGGCTTCTGGGTTTGCCAGAGGGTAGTCTTGCCTCCCAGATTGGGGCAGAGTTGGTTGGAAATGCTACTCTGCTTATACTCCTTAGCAGGGACTATTTGGGAGCAAGCCGCTTATTATACTAGAAGGAAGCCTGTTTTAGCCATTTGGTGTGAAAACTCTTTGTCCTCTGCCAGGGGCTAAAACCTCCCTAAAACAGAGATCACTCTGTGTGAGGACATAGTGAAGGAAGACCTGTGCAGTAACTTTGGTCTGGCTGAGCAGGAAGTATAAGAATAAAATGACACAGAAAGCTTATTAGATGCTCCAGACTCCTGAAATAACGTCTCTCTCCCCTACCCCGAAACCCATTATATAAATGGTCTAAAGACAGCTAGGGAAGTTGCTTATAGATACAGTGTTATCTGAGTTTTATCCCACCTATGACCTATGGATTTAATTTCTAGAAGTGAGCTCTTAAAGTAAACGAATTCTGCGTTCATCCCATGGAATCTTCATCTCTGACCTTAGGTCACCTTGAAGAGGCTTCCTCCTAGAACATGGTGCAGGAGGCTACGTGGAGGGATCTTAGCCATGTGTCTAATCTTTATTGTCTAGAGGTATGGCAGAGAAGGGACTGGGAGGAAAAATGAGGCCCGCTATCCTCATTTGTTCACTGATTTCCACAGGGATTCTCTGGGGCAAGATGCCAGAGCAGCTGCGGACAAGTGAAGTGCAGGAGAGGAGAGCAGTGTGTGCACACGGCTTCAGGACCCCGCTGCTTCTGCCCCAACCCCCAGGACTGTGAATCAGGCTGTGCCAGTAGTCCCTGCCAACATGGGGGTAGCTGCTATCCTCAGCGCCAGCCTCCTTACTACTCTTGCCAGTGTTCTCCACCATTCTGGGGCAGCCACTGTGAACTTTACATGGCCCCCACCAGCACCCCTCCTGCCACCTGCCTGAGCCAGTACTGTGCCGACAAAGCTCGGGACGGCGTCTGCGATGAAGCCTGCAACAGCCATGCCTGCCAGTGGGATGGGGGTGACTGTTCCCTGACCATGGAGAACCCCTGGGCCAACTGCTCTTCCCCACTACCCTGCTGGGATTACATCAACAACCAGTGTGATGAGCTGTGTAACACAGCCGAGTGCCTTTTTGACAATTTTGAATGCCAGGGGAGCAGCAAGACATGCAAGTAAGAGTCCAGGGTCCCCAGAAGCTGAGAAGGCTATCACTAACACACCTCAGTTCCTTGTTCTTGCTCCTAACCACTCCAGGGCTTCAGCCCAGGCTGCCTCTGCTGTTCAGACTGGTGCCCTGAGACCCTCTTCCTGGTGTCAGCCTTGCCCCGCCGCACGCTGCCCTGTGCTCCCCCTTGCTGACAGAGGTCCAGGAATGCTCATGCACAGCCACCCTCTCTCTGCCTCTCTCTGCCTTCTCACCTGCTGCTCTCACGACCTCCTAGGGGAAATAAGTTTTGGAAGTGGTGTTACCCATTCCCAGGCAGCCTCTCACAAAATCTGCCTGCAGGATGAATGAAAAGGTCTGTACCTCTCTCTGTTTACCCCATCCCTTTCTTTTAGACAGGGTTTCCCCATCTAGATTTATCAGGAAGCATAAGCCAGATCAGGCTACTTAACCCTCGTAGTCGTTACTATGGCAGTTACAAGGTGCTTTATGGTTAAATAACAACTTTCCTTTTAGCTCTTGCATTTAATTTAACCTCAGTGAGCTTTCAACAATCTTATGAGGCATAATTACTGTCAATGGTCTTTCACAGGTGAGGGAACTGAGACGTGGGAGGTTGGAGAACTTGCCAGAGCACATACAATTACTGTCGACTCCGAAAGTCAATGAGCCAGTGTGGCAAGTTGTACCAGTGGCATAACTCTGAAGGGGTGGGAGTGGGGAGGAGAGGGAGATGAAATGATTTGTGCAGCATTTGGATTTGGAGACTCAATTTCCTGTTCCCAGTATTTGAAAGAGACTCTATGTGCTCTGGCACAGATTTAAATCTGGTCCCGTGTATGGCATGCACCTCTCTGCACCTGCCTTCCAGAGCTCAGATTCAGTCTTGTTTGGGAAGGAAATGAGCCATACTGACATGATCCTCTGTAGAGCCCTGATGGTTCAGTTCCTGGAGGCACCTTTTACTTCCAGAAGCTCACTGTTAACTCACTAGGATAGTGGATTAAAAAAAGAGAGGAAGCGTGTACCGCTTGATTTTTGTTTCAGGGGTGCGGCTTTGCTTACAAATCTGACTTAAGATCACCAGCTGCCTGGGGGGCTGTGAGCCCTGCGGCATAGGGAGCAGCACAGTGTTTTTTCTCCGTGGGGAGCACTAGATGATGTGTACTCTGTGCTGTCGGGGATAGGAGATACGGCAAAGGGACCTGATCGGGGCCACAGGAGATAGGTGGGGAAAGCCACAGTAGTTCCAAGTAGAAAACCAAGTCCTGCGGCAGTCTATTCTGAATTGTTTGCTTGTTCTCTCCCGCTTCTGCCTCCTGCCTAGGTATGACAAATACTGTGCAGACCACTTCAAAGACAACCACTGTGACCAGGGATGCAACAGTGAGGAGTGTGGCTGGGACGGGCTGGACTGTGCTGCTGACCGGCCAGAGAACCTGGCAGAGGGGACCCTGGTTATAGTGGTGCTCATGCCCCCGGAGCAGCTGCTCCAGGACGCCCGCAGCTTCTTGAGGGCGCTGGGTACCCTGCTCCATACCAACCTGCACATTAAACGGGACTCGCAGGGGGCACTCATGGTCTACCCCTACTATGGTGAGAAGTCGGCTGCCATGAAGAAGCAGAGGATGACTCGCAGGTCCCTTCCTGATGATCAAGAACAGGAGGTAGCTGGGTAGGTGTTTGGTTTCTAGACCCCTTAAAGCTTACTTCTTAACTTCTTAAAGTTTATAAAGCTAAGTACTTTGATACACAGAGGTTATAAGTGAACCTGTAAAAATGCAGAGCTCAGAGAAGTGGAACAGCCCACCAAGCAAGACAAACCCATTTGCCAGTATGTGTGTTTAAGAGTAAAGGTTTGCCTTTGTCCTGGTATCCTGAGAGGTGCATTGGAGCAAGCAGAAGGCAGGATGTCAGGGAGGCCTCCTCAAATGCCAGAATCCGTAACCCTTTGCCAGGGTTGCCTCAGATCCCTTCAGTACTACTCTTCTTCTGTAATAATCATTGCCTTCTATTCATAAAAGTCTTTATAATCATCTTAAATTGTGTCTTTGCACCCCACTTTTTGTTGGTATATCCCACAATTCTAGCTAGCTAGGGTCCAGATGCAGAGACAAAGGAGAATGAGGACCAGCTTTACCCACTTTCCTCACTTGGTCTTGTGTTGCCTCAGTCAGAAGGCACAGACTCAGCCAGGCCAAGGAAGGTGAGACAGAGTCCAAGTGGAAATTAGTGGGTAGGATCTGAAGGGACAGGATCTTAGTTTCTAAGATCTTTCAAGGAAGCCTCACAGAGCTGGAGAGCCCAGTGCTGAAGGTGAGGAAGGAATGCTCATGTAATCCTTTTTAACTTCGCTATTTAACTGACACCTTTCTGTTTTCTCACCATTTCCCTTGGCATCCCACAGCTCTAAGGTATTTCTGGAAATTGACAACCGCCAGTGTGTTCAAGATTCAGACCAGTGTTTCAAGAACACAGATGCAGCAGCAGCTCTTCTGGCTTCTCATGCCATCCAGGGGACCCTGTCCTACCCTCTTGTGTCTGTCGTCAGTGAGTAGCACTGGTGTTAAGGGGAAACTTTGGGGCAGGGGAGGCGTTACTTGGGGGCAGGGAGAAAAGGGCACACTTTTCAATGTGCAGCTCTGTTTTTCAGGCCTGGTGATGTCAATCAATCCATGCCTTCTAAATGAATTTATACTAATATTGAGAGGTTTATTCAGCACTTTCCTTGTCCCTCTGCACTTCCAGGTGAATCTCTGACTACAGAACGCACTCAGCTTCTGTATCTACTTGCTGTGGCTGTTGTCATTATCCTGTTTATTATCCTGCTGGGAGTAATCATGGCGAAACGAAAGCGTAAGCATGGCTCCCTCTGGCTGCCTGAAGGTTTTACCCTTCGCCGAGACTCCAGCAATCACAAGCGTCGTGAGCCAGTGGGACAGGATGCTGTGGGGCTGAAGTAAGATGGTTTATCAGCAAACTACTATTGACAGTAGTAAAAAGCAGGGATAGATCAGAAAGGAGATCTTGTTGAATTATTATTTTAAATTTCAAGCTCTGGCGATACCACGTTATCACACTTGACCATGATTCTGAATTCCTGCTGAGTGACGATGAAATAGTAGAGTCTGGATGCTTCTGTTCAGTACATATTTAAGTGGCACTGTTCATCTTCTTTGTAGAGGCACACTTTTTTTGTAAGCTCTTGATCCATGGGAAAGGAAAGGACTTTTACTCAGGCAATGGGACATAAAATACTACCCACCCTTTCTGGGCCACAGCCCCTGAAAATCTTTGAGGATAGCCATAGAAAAAGTATTAAAAACCACTATATTAGTTTACGATATAACCTCTGCTCTTGTTTTTTCCCTTCTTAATTTTGTCCTGTCAGAAATCTCTCTGTGCAAGTCTCAGAGGCTAACCTTATTGGTTCTGGAACAAGTGAACATTGGGTTGATGATGAAGGGCCCCAGCCAAAGAAAGCCAAGGTAAGCTGGCCATGGTAGAACGACCATTGTCAGGCACTATCATAATATCACACTTCATATTTCTGTCTTTTGGTATCTGGAGTGTCCCAAATGGGAGAATAGGGTGGTAGTCTTTATATGCTGCCCAGGCAATGGCTAACCCCGGTTGTCCTGAAAGGTAAAAATTGTTAGGTCATCAATGGCCTTGGGTTTCCTCCATATGTGTTTCAGTAAGAACTCTTTAAAAATAATAAAACAAACATGCCTTCTTCCTTCAGAATCATGCTGATGGTAGCCAAATAAAGACTGATGTGTATTAAAACTTTCTTCCTTTTTGGCTAGATCTCTCTCTTATCCTCTCTGGATATTCCTTCTAGAAAGGAAGTTGTAGATACACAGAAGAAGAAAGGCAGTGACCATTGAATTTGAAGGTTCTGCATCTTGAATCCAGAAAATTAAAACCATATAGAAGTAAGAGGTAGATCAGGCTGAAGCTGATATAAAAAAGGAGACCATCCATCCATACCTGTACGTGGCTGGGATATGCATATATCCATGATATTCTAAAGCGGCTTGAAGATATGCATGCTTGAGGAATACAGGGATGCAGTACTGGATGACGGCAATAACATTGCTTTAGTTATAATCAGAACTGGATTCGGATCCCAAACTCTGCTACTTGGTAGCTAGAAAATTACTTAACTTCTTTGTACCTGATTGTCATTATCTGTAAAATAGGGAGTTGTGAAGATAAAATACGGCAATACATGTAAAGTGCCCTACCTATTTTCTATCACATAGTAAATATTCAATAACGGGTAACTGCTTTTTAAATTAGTATAGTAATTATTGCCGAACAAGTATATCCCTGGTGCTTGCTATGTGCTGGGCACTGTGTTAGGTACAGGGAAGTGGTGTTGACTAAGGCTTATTTCCTGTTCTCATGAACCTTACTCTCTAGTGGTAGAGACTGCCATGTAATGCCTTGTAAGCACTTAACACAATAGTTAAGTAGAGGTAAGCAGAGAGTGCTTTTTGGGACCCACCAGAGGAATTAAAGTCCAATTCTATATGAAGGGTAGGTAAGAGTTAGACAAAGACATGGCAGACAGCAGGGTCAACACAGGCAAAAGTCCAGAAGCAAGGAAATGCTGCTTTGGGGATCTGTAGATAGCATATTTGGTAGGTGAAATAGATGGCATATTAAGGCTGAAGCCTGGAGTTTAGGATGGGGAAGTTGAGAAAGTTGTATGGATGGTGCAGAAGAGGGTGACAGGACCCATCTCCTGGGAGCATCAGGAAGCCCGTGTGGATGATGCCCTGGAGGGTGGAATAGAAGGAAAGAGAAATGAGTAGAAGACTCTGGACTAGATCCTTGTCCACAGTTCCTAATGGTGGGCCAGGTCAACAAGGAGCACTGTTTTCCCTTGTCAGGCTGAAGATGAGGCTTTGCTCTCAGAGGAAGATGATGCCATCGATCGACGTCCATGGACACAGCAGCACCTTGAGGCTGCAGATATCCGCAGGACACCATCGCTGGCGCTCACTCCTCCACAGGCGGAGCAGGAGGTGGACGTGCTAGACGTGAATGTCCGTGGCCCAGGTCAGCAGCCGCAAGCCTCCCCCTTTCCATCTGCCATGCCTGCCCTTGGTTCTGGGTTGTGCCTGTGTCTGCTCCACTTGGTGCTATGCCCCCTGCTGATTGCACAGATGAAATCAGCATGAGGAAATGAATGCTTAGGGAACACAGGCATGCAGAAATCATAAACCTGTGTGAGAAGAATGGAAAGTTTCACATTGCCTCATGTACAGCATGCTTGGGAATAAATAGGCTGGTTATATGGGAAATATTTTAGTAGTTTAGAAAAGTAACATCCCAGGGGCGCCTGGGTGGCTCAATGGGTTAAAGCTTCTGTCTTCAGCTCAGCTCATGATCCCAGGGTCCTGGGATCGAGCCCCGCATTGGGCTCTCTGCTCAGCGGGGAGCCTTGCTTCCACCTCTCTTTCTCTCTCTCTCTCTTTTCCTCTCTCCCCCTCTCTCTCCGCCTGCCTGTCTGCCTACGTGTGATCTCTGCCTGTCAAATAAATAAATAAAATCTTAAAAAGAAAAAAATAGAAAAGTAATATCCCAAAGCAGAAGGATAGAAAATTAGTTGTTGATACCTTAGTGCATACCATTCTGTTAACACTGGACATTTTAAAATGTGGCCCAGTTTAAAATAACATAGCACTTAGGAATTTAAACACAAAGACTTGTTTAACTTAGAGGAGAGCCCTAACTTAAAAAGACTCTTACTTTCCCATTACTCTTCACAGAAAGGACGTTATCAGAGGAAAAGTAGGTGGCAGATATAAAACTAATTGCCAGTTACCATGGGAAGCCTAGGGATTTTTTTCCTCCACAAGAATAACATTCAGATGGACTGTTCCAACAGTTGGGCTAATTGAACATTAATGTCTTTCTCCCCCTTGAATACTTTTTGGGAAATTCCTTTCTTATAGATGGGTGCACCCCACTGATGCTGGCTTCTCTCCGAGGAGGCAGCTCAGATATGAGCGATGAAGATGAAGATGGAGAGGACTCTTCTGCCAACATCATCACAGACTTGGTCTACCAAGGTGCCAGCCTGCAGGCCCAGACAGACCGGACCGGTGAGATGGCGCTGCACCTTGCAGCCCGCTACTCAAGGGCTGATGCTGCCAAGCGTCTCCTGGATGCAGGTGCAGACGCCAACGCGCAGGACAACATGGGCCGCTGCCCTCTCCATGCTGCAGTGGCAGCTGACGCCCAGGGGGTCTTCCAGGTGAAGAACAGGACTAGGGCTGATTCCCTGTGGGTCCATAATGTTTCCTCTTTGCTAAGGCACTGAATATCTGATTATATTCCTTCAAAAATTCTTTGAGAGAATAGAGTGGGTGGTGGAGTCCTGCTTGTTGGGCAGAAGAGCAGGGAAAGAATGGCCCCAAGCTAACCTAATTCTAACAGCCAGATAGCGAAAGAGCCAACAGCAGATTACACCAGTTTCTAATTTTTAATCATTGTCCTTTTTGATGTGCCTAAATGCCTCCCAGGTGAATAGATCAGAGGGGAGAGGTACCTGTTATGATGCTTTTGACTAGTATCAGCTTCTCCCTGTAGATTTATCTGGCCATATGGACTTCCAGCTGCTCCTTGGTGGTTTTCTTGATGTGAATTTCCAGTGTATTCCTTGTTGCCCTTTTATTTTACCCTTGTAAGGAAACTGGAAGCATTCTAGTTCATCTTAAACTAGACACCATAATTGAGGTTGTATTTTCCCACATCCCTCCTTTCTTTAGAACGTAGAAGACAACACTTTGCATGAGCCATTGTCCCTTGAGCACTCATTTGTTCGTTCATTCATTCATTCATTCAGTATTTATTGAGTATGATAGAGTCTTGGACACAAAGATAACAAGCATTCCCTGCCCTCCAGGATCTCACAGCATAGTGTCAGCTCTGTTGCTCTTGTTTCTTCTCTTAGCTTCATTATTTCTTATCTCCAGGTGACTCTCTTTTCTGTACTTTTTCATCTTCTAGATTCTGATCCGCAACCGAGTAACTGATCTGGATGCCAGGATGAATGATGGCACTACACCACTGATCCTGGCTGCCCGCCTAGCTGTGGAGGGAATGGTGGCAGAACTGATCAACTGTCAAGCAGACGTGAACGCAGTGGATGACCATGGTAGGGCCAAGAGGCGGGGAGTCAGACTCTTGCCTGCAAAGCATGTCTCTGAGGGGAAAATCATTACACGATTCTTGTAGAATTTCCCAGATTTGAATCCAGCATAGACTCTTTGTTCTTCCTTTCAACATTCTGAGTTCAGAGAACTATGCCAGTGGGAAGTTCACAGGCAAAGATAGGAAGAGATTTCTAGTAAGCATTCTTGGATCTCAAAGCCAGCCTATGAAAGGCTTGCCTTTGTGGGCTCCCAGGCATACCACGCTCAGTATGAGGACTTGTGAACTGACTTCACTAGAGGGCTGTGGACAATATCTTAAATAGACTTTCTGGTGTGTGCTAAGTAGATAGGCTTTTGTCCTCAGTGTGGGATTCTGTCATGGGGAGGATGTGGGTACCATAGACAAATGATCCTTTTACCTACGTGTCTTCTGAAAGCTAGGCAGCTTATATTAAAGTATTTCTAGAACAGAAGAAAAGTAAGGTAATACTTTGGTTTTTTCCCATGGACCTCTAGAGACAACTAGCTCGCTGCTGTCTGGGAAGTTCAAAGTTTCCTCATATAAGTCATGATTCTTTTTTATACTGAGTAGGACATGTCCCTCTACTCTGTCGGCTTACAAAAATGTTTTTCCCTCTAGGAAAATCCGCTCTTCACTGGGCAGCTGCTGTCAATAACGTGGAGGCAACCCTTTTGCTGTTGAAAAACGGAGCCAATCGAGACATGCAAGACAACAAGGTACAGTCTGGGCTCTGAGCTGGAGGGCAGACCTCACAGTGCCTCAGGTTATGAAGCCTTCCCTTTTCTCCCATAGCTCCTCTTGTGATGAATTCAGACAGAGAGGGACACAGGTTGGACAGGAACTGGCTCTGAAGAGCTTGTGGGAGGATATTGGGCTTACCCAGGGAAGTGTCCAGAGTGAGCCCTCTGCCTCCGCAGTAATCAGTCTGAAGCAGGCCGTCCGATAAATAATGTCATCGTAGCCTTCTCTGCCTTTCTCTTCTTTGACATTGCTCTTTCTCCTCTTCTCTTTTTGTCTCATGCCCACTTCCTTTTTTCTTGTTCATTTCCATTTTCTTTGCTGTGGCTCTTGTTTTCTGTTCTTGGACACCACAGGTGTTTTCCTGTTTGCTTTTCTTCCTCTGAGTCTTAGGTCATGTTTCCCCGTCTCTTGCTCGTCTTATCTTTTGTATTTCCTCTTTTCCCTTATTTTAATTCTTTCTTGAACATGTTTAGTTTCCTTTTGCTTTTGCTTTCCCTTTTTTTCCCACTTTAGGTTCTTCCCCTCCTACCTTTCTTATTTCTAACTCCTTATCCTCTTAGAACCCTATTTTGGTAAGCTCAGTGTTCTTTTAACTAAATCTCTGGCTCAGGGGCATGCTTTATTTCCCATATTCCCAACTAAGGAGACATCACCCTCAATGAGGCAGTATTGCTTCTTGGAGAAGGATAAAATAATCTTACTCTTTTTACGTATAAAGCCACAGATATCCAGTCAGTACACAGGCGGAAAGACATTTTATCTGTGGTATTAAAATTTCATACAGGGGAGGGAGGAGTCAAGATGGCGGAGAAGTAGCAGGCTGAGACTACTTCAGGTAGCAGGAGATCAGCTAGATAGCTTATCTAAAGATTGCAAACACCTACAAATCCAACGGGAGATCGAAGAGAAGAAGAACAGCAACTCTAGAAACAGAAAATCAACCACTTTCTGAAAGGTAGGACGGGCGGAGAAGTGAATACAAAGCTACGGGAAGATAGACCGCGGGGGGAGGGGCCGGCTCCCGGCAAGCGGCGGAGCAACGGAGCACAAAATCGGGACTTTTAAAAGTCTGTTCCACTGAGGGACATCGCCC